>NC_079337.1:34693378-34995342 GCF_029582105.1 Oenanthe melanoleuca | reverse complement strand
GATAACACAATATATACACGTGTGCTTGTGCATATATAGATACAGATACCCATCAGCTGGTTACAAGCTTGTGTGTGTACTTATAAGATATATGTGTATATACATCAATTCTACATCTGGACTAGTTTTTCACTTTCGTACTCGGTTTACACCCAGACGCTGGCGCATATGTGTATATGCTTATAAAAACCTACGCCTGCATGTCTGTGCTCCGTGCACGTCTCCTCTCTAGGTCCGACTCAGCACTCCCCGTCCTGCCGAACCGCGGGGCAGGCACTCTTCTTCGCCTTTAGTATAACCCCGACGAAGCCAGCTCCCGGGAACTGCAGCAGGCTGCTGCTTGGCGGGCGGCCCTTCCGCGGGGACCGTCCCCTCCCTGCGGGGCATTCCCCGCCGAGAGCCGGCAAACCCACTCGCAAAGCCCGCGGGTCCCAACAAGCTGCGCTACCGTCGGCGCCCTCTCCACTCCGGAACCGCCCGGGCTCAGCCTGCCTCCTCTCCCCGGGCGCTGAGCTGATTTTCGCCCTCTTCCCACCACCAGCGCTTCTCCCGAGGTGCTCCCACCGCCTCTGCCGGGGGACCGGAGAGCGCATAAAGCTGCTGCAGAAATTGGACCACGGTTCTTGCTGCCTTCTTTCGCAGACTCCTCCATCTCTATCTTTCTCTTTCTTTAATTTATGACCTCTCAGCTCCTGTTGACACACTGCCTATATTGTAGAACTGCATTGTAATATACGCCGAATCAGTCTAGGCGTCAGCCGGCACAAATAAGGGTGGGTATTCTGTATTTCGCAGCTACTTAGTAATGCTCTGCTCCATTTGAGGTTGACAACAAATGCACCTCGCCTCCGAGTTATCCATGAGTTACAGCCTGAGATCTGCCTTTTTTTTTTTTTTTTTTTTTTTTTTTTGTGATCTTCAATCTTACTAAAGCAAAGCATCTAAATAGCTACAGGAGATTTCCTCTTTGGCCTGGCCGTTAAGCAAACATTTAACAATTCCCTTTCGATAACTAAACCTGCTTTCCGCAGATGCTGGTCTTTTTTTTATTGCAGAAGCAGGAATGCTGAGAATTATTTGTATATTTGTTAGTAAAAGCTAGAAAATTAGCTAAGAACATGCTGTAAAAATATTCGGTTACTTACCGATCATACCAGTTCAAGAAGCATGAAACCGATTTCAAGCGCGAGTCACTCGGGTGAGCGCTGGTGGATGTGCCTAGGCGCGGGCAGTAAGCTGGAAAATAACCAGTTAGAGTCGAACTTATTGTTAATGTCTCAAAACAATTCTTTCAAAAGCATCCCCGTCCAAAGCCCCGAGCGCTCTTCTCCCTCGGTCAGCCAGCGGGCGCGCAGCCGGAGCCAGCCCCGGCTATCCCGGGTGGCGAGCCGGGTGACAGGCAAGGCAGAGCAGCTTCGCCTCCCTCCTCACGGACACCAGCGATCTCGTGGTGTGTATTAACCAGCAACACGAGCACAAGCCGGAGCAATGCTGGGGCACGCCTGGCGCAATCGGGCATCGATGAAGTGCCCTCCGAAGCCGGTTTTATTTGTTCCTCCACCGGACTGGCACAAAGAACTTTGCCAAAGCTACCTCAGAGCCTATCAAGCTCTCACATAGACTTTTGCCAAGAAACTTCTTGGATCCATACTGTACCTGGTTTGAGATTATCCGATATTTAAGTTTTAATGAGTTTGTAGGGGGGTTTTTGTTGTTCGGGGTTTTTTTCAATTTTTTTAAATGCAGATTTTACTGTAAGGCATCTGCTAAACACTTGCATTAACCTCTGCCTCCATGATAATTTTTCCCCCCTTGTTTTAATTACATTAGGGATGCGGAGGGGCAGCCAATCCTAAAAGAGGAGCTCGGCAATTAGCAGAGCGAACATCAAAAAGTTTTATTGCGGAGGGCGGCGGGCTCCGCCCCCGCCCCGGCCATTGGCGGCCGCCGCTTCTGACGACATATATTAACCCGAGCGGCCCTAAACATGTAGCTGTACATGGAGATCGGGCCGGGGAGCCCTGCCAGTGCCCCGCCGCCCGCCGCCGCTCCCGGCCGAGCGGCGCGGATGCCGCAGAGGAGCGCAGGGGCGCTGAGCAGCGCGGCGCGGCGCGCAGAGATGCGAGCGCCCGCCCAGCACTGACGGCCCCGCCGCGCAGGGCAGAGCCAGCGCCGCCGCCCCGAGCCGGGGGCGCATGGAGGGGGGCCGCGTGTAAGTACACCCGGCCGGGCCGCGAAGGACTTGGCGAGAGCGGAGGGAAGCAAGAGGCGAGGAAGATCCCAGCCTGGGAAGCCAAGCCATTTTGTTTTGGTCGACATCTCTCCGTAGCTTTTTTTTTTTTTTTTTTTTTTTTTTTTTTCTGTACGCGCTTCCTCGAAGACCCGGCCCCGGGCGAGGAGGAGGAGGAGGAGGTGGAGGCACAACGCATGAGCGGCGGCGGCGGCGCCCGGGGAGGGGGGATCTCTCGGGCATCCGCGGGGACTTTGCAGCAGCGCCCTATGGAGAGGCAGCGGGCAGCGGGGCAGTGCTGAGGGGTGATCGGCGGGCAGCATCTCCCGCCGCTGCGACGGGGGTGGGGGGCGGGCGGGGAGGGGAAACCTTTGTTTTGGGGCCCGGGGGGGCGGGGTGGGGTGCTCTAGGGAGCGGGGATGAGTCTAGTGGGCGGCTTCCCCCACCACCCGGTGGTGCACCATGAGGGCTACCCTTTCGCTGCCGCCGCCGCTGCCGCCGCCGCCGCCGCCACCCGCTGTGGCCACGAGGAGAACCCCTACTTCCACGGCTGGCTCATCAGCAGCCACCCGGAGATGTCCCCCCCCGACTACAGCATGGCTCTGTCCTACAGCCCTGAGTACGCCAACGGGGCGCCGGGCATGGACCACTCCCATTACGGGGGGGTGCCGCCCGGGAACGGCCCGCCCGGGCTCGGGGGGCCCCGGCCGGTGAAACGCAGGGGCACGGCGAACCGCAAGGAGCGGCGCAGGACTCAGAGCATCAACAGCGCCTTCGCGGAGCTGAGGGAGTGCATCCCCAACGTGCCCGCCGACACCAAGCTCTCCAAGATCAAAACCCTCCGTCTGGCCACCAGCTACATCGCCTACCTCATGGACCTGCTGGCGAAGGACGACCAGAACGGGGAGGCGGAGGCTTTCAAGGCAGAGATCAAGAAGACAGACGTGAAGGAAGAGAAGAGGAAGAAAGAGCTGGTTAGTGCTTCGGAACGGGACGGGACGGGGCGGGACGGGGCGGGGGAGCCGCGGAGGGGAGGCTGCTCGGCGCCCCATCCGAGCGCACCCCGCTCCTCGCTGGGCAGAGTCGGGGGGCACGTCCGTGGGGGACACCTCGATCTCGCCGGTCCCTGGCCATAGCTGCGGGCCAACAGCGGGACCGTGCACAGCCGCCAGCGGCCGTCGGTCCGGATTCGGCCCGGCGGGGAAAAGGCTGCCACATTAGGGCGCCCTCCGGGGAAATTATTCCCGGGCTGCTGCTTGTCCCGTGTCCCAAACCGTGATCTCGCAGGAGCAGACCTCTGCTCTCGTAAATACAAATCTGGAGGCTCATGCCTCATGATTACCTGCTAAGCCCAGCTCAGCTTTAAGCCCTCGGCAAGCTCGAAGTTCGCAGTGAGAGGCTTTCCTTCCTCTGCACTCGGCGCTTCAACTTTTTAGGTTTTTAGCGGGAGAGTCGGTTTAGGCGAGGCAGCGCAAGCCCAATTTGGTGTAGGCCCCATGGCGTGCTCGCGTGTGATGATTCCCGCCTATATTAATGGCCCAGGTCCGATGTTTTACCCCGGTTCGTGCCGGTGCCCAGCTTCTCCCCGCAATCAGGGATGGTTTAGGTGGGGTTTTATCGAAATCCCTGCGGATGGCTGGCGCCTCTCAGCCTCCAGCCCCGCTCCGGCCGCGGCAGGGCAGCGGGGCGGCACGGAGCGGGAATCGGCCTCCGCCGGCGCGCACGACGCGGGGCCGCTCCCACGGGCGGCGGCTTCGCCCGCGGCGAGATCCCGCGGTGGTCCCCTTTATGTCTCCCGAAGCCCGCAGGCCTCGATGAGCTTGGGTCTCCTCGTAGTTTTCGATCTCGAAGCAGAGCGGATGCGACTTAGAAAGGGGAGGAATATATCTAACCTTTTTTTCTCTCCTCTCCCCCTTCTGTCTCTCTCTCTCTCTCCCCTCGCATCCTGTCTCCCCAGAACGAAATCTTGAAAAGCACAGTTAGCAGCAACGATAAGAAAACCAAAGGGAGGACTGGCTGGCCGCAGCATGTCTGGGCTTTGGAGCTCAAGCAGTGAGCACGGCAGGACTGGAGGAGCCGTCCTCTTAGTCTCGGTAGTGAGCTCTCCTCTGAGGACTCTTTGTATTTGGAATCATCCAGTTTATTTATGTGCAATTTCTCCCCCAACCCCCCAAAATGTGGATATTTGAAGGAGAGGGAAAAAGCATTCCATATATGAAGAGGAAACTCCAGCTTGGTAAGGGGTAATGTCTCTAAATGTTTTGTGAATGTTATTTGCTCTGTATAAAACACGTGGGAAAAACAGAACCATAGAAAAGGAAAAAAATCCCTCCCTGGCATTAGTGTGTATGTGAAGTGTATCTTTAATACTTGGCCTTTTGGATATAAATATTCATGGGATTATAAAGCTATATTTCAACAGAAGCAGTTGCACCAATGTTTCGATTGACTCGGTATTTAGTGTTGTAATTTTGTTGTGGTCGTTCAGTATTTGAAGATGTTTTCAACAGTTATCGGTTATGTGCACTTCCGTCCATAAGGGAAAAAGTGGAATCTAATTAATATTGAAGGTGTAAACGTTGTAAGTACTCAATAAACCACTGTGTGTGTTTTTTACAAAACAAAAGAAAAAAAAAGAAAAAGGAAAAAAAAGAAAATCCAAATCTTTTTATGTTTTATACCTCAAAATGTTTTGAATAACAGCGTTGTTTATGGCTTTTTTTTTTTTTTCATAATATTTAAAATATTCGGAAGTAAACTAAATTATAATGATGGCTCCTAATTTTATTTTTAAACAAGTGACTGAATGATAGGAGGTGTAGAAGGAGGGATCTCTCGAGTGTTGAACAGAAACCGGCAGTTCATCTGAATAGGAATTCCTTGTGGTGGTGTTCTCCATGCAGGAGACCTACTGCGAACGGGAAACGGACAAGGGTGCAAACCCCGGGCGGGTCGGGAGGAGCAGGGATGCGCGGTTTGCGTGCCGCGGGAGCGGCGGTGCCAGGAGCGGCCCCGCAGCGGGGGCGGCTTCCCGGAGAGGCGCCCGAGGCAGGCCAGGGAGCTGGAGAGCTTTGCTCGGAGTGATTATGTAGCAGGTAATTTTACGTCAAGGAAGAAAGAGCGAACAAGGCGAGGGATTTGCGGGGGTCTGGGGGGATGGGGAGGGTGTGCTGTAGGGAATATGTAAGATTTACAATGAGCTACGGTGAATTTAATATTAACTTTGTGGTTCCTAAAACTCTCCTGGGTTGCACATTTCCAGCACGGCACAGCGAGTATAATTATTTTTAACCTTTTTTATCCAGCTGCAAACTGCAGCAGCCCACGGTCTCGCTTCCTTTAGTACGTTCATTGCTTCCCCAACAGGATCTTTCTTCCCTTAAATATTTCGCCCCGTCTATCGACTCCTTTACAAGGGTCCTGGTGCCACTCTGGTGACTTTTCTGCTCCCCGGTACCAGGGCGAGCTGCAGAGTTCAGTGTTGGGAAATGCGTGGTGTCCTTCTGTGTCATAGGCACGCAAGAAAAATGAAAGGTTTTCACTAAATAAAGCTGGTCTAGGAAATTTTTTTTTGTCCATCCCTGATGAAGAGTAAGGTTTTTCAACTTTTCCACAATCAAATTAGGGCTCGTATTTTAAACTTTTACGTATATCACCTCAACTTAAACAGAGCTGGCTCTCTCTTCAGGTCCAGGGCTGCATACCTGCCGGCCTTCCCGTGCCACCGCGCCTAAGGAAGTGGTTCCCAACGAGACCCAGCAGTAAGCGTAGGTAGATGTGCAATTGCCCATAAAAAGATAAGTGAGCCCCTGCGCCGTTTCGCCGCCCCTGCTGACAGTGGGGAGGTTGCGGGGTTACAACAACCAGACAAAAGTGATGTGCCCTCCCTCCCGTCGGGTCAGGCAGCCCGGCTCTGCTCTCCGGCGTGGGTCTGTGTTTACAGACACTTGCCTCTGTTTATAACACTTGGAGAGAAGAATCTGCCCCCTTGTTTGCTTTTCCTTGCCTATTAGTTGTCCAGCTGATGAACTGGAGCTTCTTGCACTCTGCGTCCCCTGCTCAAACAATTTTGGATGGGTTTGGTTTTTTGTTTTTTGTTTTTGTTTGTTTTTTTTTTTTTGTAGCGGCACAGGAAAAAATAAAAGGGGTGAGGGTCGGCTGAGAATGCTGCCGTGGGGCAGATCATGGGCAGCCTCTGAGCAGATACTGCGTCTCCCCTTGACCGAGTAACCGAGTTGCAACTCCCGCGGGGGATGTGCGGTACGGCCGGCGGGCGGCTCCGACATCCAATCTCCAAATCGCCTGTCCAATATTTCCCCATGAATAATTTTCCGGTTTTGTAACGTCAGTTTATCAGAACGGGAAACCTCTGAAACCGCTAAGGAGGATCTCTTTTAATTGCTCACTAACGAGGATGTTGCTATTTTCTTAGGAGCAGCCATTCCCGCAGCTAAATCACAGGAGCCCTAGACAGACCGGAGCCGACAAAAATGTAGGTTTTGACGTTAAAAGCTAAATGGGGAAGCAGAAGGTAAATTGATGGTAGATGGGGATGTCAGTGCCCTGGCCTCAGCTCTCGGCCGGCGGAGCCAAGGCCTGATAACAGTGGAGCGCTGCGCTCCGCATCCTGCCCGCACCCGGGGCATCGGCATCCCGTCGATGTGTCCGGTAGTTCCTCGGGGCCCAAAACATTTTTGGGAGCTTCTGCCGAGGTTAAAGGCACGCAAGAGGAGGGACAGCAGCCTTTCCCACTCTGGAACTTTTCTCTGTGGGTGCAGGGAGGAGGAGAGAAGGCAGAGCAGGGTGGAGAGCACCCGGGTCGCTGAAGCCCTGTCCCCTCAGATTGACTCACGGACCCGTGTTTTAGGTTTATAGCCTCGTTTCGAGGGCTAAGGGAGCGAGACACTCTCTGCTCTCTTTCAAGAGAACACAGCATTTTAAGTCTTTTCTCTCCTTGAAAAGGAAGAGCGACAAAGCTCCCCCGGGTGGGTCAGGCCTCCCCTTTCCTCCCGGGGAGCGGCCCCTCTGTTCCCCGGGGTGCGGGCCCGAAACAGCGCAGGAGAGGACCTCCCCAGCGGCTGCGTGTTCCCGCGGGGCCCCGAGGCAGACAGCAGCGCGGATTTTTAGAGCTCGTCCGGATTTTGAAAAGCAGAATCGCAGCGAGGGCCCGGCTCTCTGCTCCGCTGCTGGCAGCAAGCCTATCAGCCGCTGGCAGAACTGAGTTCTGGGGGACTCCGCAACATGCGGGACCTCGTTGCTATCGGATGTGTATACCATGCCTGCACTCCGGCAAGCAAAGGAGGAAAAAATGTGGCAGGGCTTTTTTTTTTTTTTTTTTTTTTTTTTCCCTTCGTCTTGCTTTGTGTTGTGGTCTGGGGATTTTTATTTTTTTTCACACACACACTCCCCCTCTCCCCCGTGGTTCCTAGGAGCTCTTCTTTGCCTCAAAAGATTATTGCAATAATTATTTCTCATTTGTTATCATTGTCAAAGAGGTGCAATGGGGCCGCACTGCCAAGCCACAGACACCCCCAGAACAAGCGCCGGGCCGTATGCGGGATATAATCAGGAATAGGGGATGCCGTGGAGGCAGCATGAACTTGAAAGGTGGGCAGGGAGGTGGGGAGAGAAGGTTAATAATAAAACCTCTAAGCAACATATCCTCCTTTTGCGCTCGGAAACCTAACCTTAATCCTCCTTTTTCACACGTACTCGCCCAGCGACTCACAAATACCCCCAGAAGAAATCTCCAAGTAGCGATGGGAAGGAAACGCGTTCCGCACGCCTACAGACAAAATCCCCTCTGCTGTAAAGAGGGGCTTATCAATGCTTTATATATTTTTAATTTCGGATTTTTTTTCCTGCGGGCCGTGAAATACGCGCCTTTGCAAACCAGTTCCCATCTTTTCTATTTCTAATTGACCAATTACTATTCAGCTGTTTCAGCTTGTCACATTCAATGGAGAGTAAAGCAGAGCTGTTATCTGAATTATATATTCTCATAAATTCTAGCAAAGCTGGGTGATGCGCGAGGCCAGCGGATTTCTGAGGTTCACTATGCCTCCCTCTTTCCCTTCCAAACCAGCGTGGTGTGTGTCTCCCTCTTCCTCAGTTGTCCCTCCCCCCAACCCCATTTTCCTCTAGAAATACCATTGCTTTGATGATGCGATTTTAGAGCATTGATTACAAATTTATTCTCAGACACTATATAAGTCTTTATATCTGCTATTAGAGACATCTGGGAATGATTAGAGCTGTCCCTCCCCCGGCTCTGCTCCCTCTATCTTGCAGCGAGGAGCTAGAGACATGTTGACGTCAGATCAGACGGCTCGGAGCCATCCTGCTCTCCACTTGGGTGTAATCACGGCGACGCTTTCCAAGCGCCGGCCAGGCCGCGGCCGCCAGCTGGGATGCGGGTGCAGTGGGACGCGGCGCTCCAGCCCCGGGGCTCCCCGCTACAGCCCGGTTTTGAACCCCGAAAGCTCCGGCTCTTCTGAGCTCGCCGCCGAGGTTGTTTGTTTATTTTGTCTGTTTGGGACTTGGAGAAGGCAAAAGCGGTGCATTCCGCGGGCGAGGTTACTCCTCCACCCATCCCGCTCCCCCCTAGACCCCGGCCCGGCGTTTGCTTTATCTCAGCCCGATTTCTCCCAGAGCATTTGCTCACAGCGCTGTCTTCCAAAATAAATATGGAGCCAGGCAGATTTCCACCTTATGTCTTGGCAGGCAGGAATTAGCCAAACAAAGTGCACCGCTTACGTGCGGGCAGTCGCAGGCGCGCCGACACCCCGTTATCCAAAGTGGTAGTCAGGTTGAACGAGCAGGGAGAGCTGGAGGCTGCTGTAAAACAAGACGATTCCCTACCCAAACGCAGTGCTGCTGGCAAGGAGATGGCTTTGCACCTGCTATTAAATCCTAATGAATCGCCCCTAATTGGGAGCGGGGGCTGGCTGACGGTAACGCTGAACAGCCAGCGTGGAAGACTTGGCTCAGCCGCACCCAAGACCACGCTTGATACGCTTATTTGGACAAACTTTTTACTTTACTAGTTTGTTTTTTTCATGTTTCGTATCACTCTATTTTTTCCCCCAAGGAGATAAAAACCAATAATTGAATAAATACAACTTAAGCCTTCGCTGGCTGTTCGCAGTCTTGGACGGCTGACACTTGTCCAGCTGTACATTACAATCTGTGCTACTACCAGGAAGGAGAGGCGGGGGGGTGGATGAGAAAGCAGTTGATCTCGTCTCCAGAGGAAAAAGATAATGTTAGACAATTTATCTGAAGGATTAAATTCTCGCGGTAAAATGAGCTTGCCAGGAGGAGGGAGAAAAGAAAAACAAAGCCCCGTGTGACCCTAAAAATAAATTTAAAAATACTTCCATTTCTTTGTTCCAGCAGAATAAAATAAAATAAACCCCCAAAGATACCGCAACCCTCCTCTGTGTCTATCCGTAATCTCGAAAGGAAAAGGAACATTTCCTTTCTGAATCAGTGCAGACGGTATACTGTGAGCTCGGCTTCCCACCACAGCCACCGACCCAGGGGGTCCGGCGGGACTAAGTGAATTAAAAAAAAAAAAAAAAAAAAGTTAAAGCTAAGGATAAAAAAAAAAGCTGCGAAATAAGCCATAACAACAACAACAACAAAAAATCCCGGCAAAATCCAATTTCTGTCCTTTATGGGAGGCCTCTGGCTGGTGACGGCTCTGTGGCAGGGCTGAGGCTGTCTGCCCGGCACCTCTCCCCGGGGAGCCCGCTGTGCTGAGGCTGGAGCCGTCCCCTCGCCGACAGAGGATCCCGGGGAGAGCGGCCGTGTCCTGCGGGCTGCCTGGGCAGGGCAGGGCAGGGCAGAGCCCTCCAGCCGCCGGGCTGGGGGCGAGGGGCGCCCGGAGCGCCCTTCTGGGAACAGCAGTAATGTGTTAGCGGAACAATGGAGAGCAGCGGGCCCGCATCTCGGAGCCCTTCATTTGCTAACCGTGGAGGCTGTTCAAAGCCTCCGAAACAAGCCCCTCCGTTGCCCAAAGGACTCGAGAGAAAAATGTGCAATTCTATTTTAATGCAGAGCAGTTTCTCCGGTGCCGTGCATTGAGCAAACATGTGGGGGTAATAGAGAGGCCGACTCTCCTATAGGGGTCTCTATTTGCATGCCGTATGTGGCTATAGGCTGCAACAGCTGCTTATAATGAACTTCTTAAAAAGAGATAAATACGTGTGCGAGCCCAGAGAAGTTTTCTAAAACTGGACTAAAAGACAATGAAATGTCCTGCCAGAAAATGCAGGAGGCGGAAGAGATTAAAAATAATAATAATAATATGAGGTGATCCCCCCACAAGCCTTGGCGGAGTTGCGGCCGCGCTGCCCGGAGGAGGACCCCGGCACTGGGGGGGCGGTGCGGGGGGCCGGGGACGCCCGGGGGTCGGGCGGGACGGGGGGAGGTGGTGTCTGGAGCGGTCTGGCAGGACCCAGCCGAAGCACACGGCCCGGCCTTGACTGCCTCTCCCCCAAATCTGGTTTTCATAGAGCCGCGCAGTAATTACCTAAAGCCGTAACTGTCTCCGAAATTATTCATTAAAGTCATTCCCGGGAATCTAGCGGAGCGAGAGCCTACATTTATGGCCTTTGCGCCCCCCGAGCGTGACATCGTCTCTCGCCTTGCGTCCTCAGCGGCCGAGTGCTCAGCATCGCGGAGAGGGAGGGGGAGACAGGCTTCTGTCTCTTGCCTTCCCCTCGGTGTATTTGTTTGCGGGGGCTCAGGTTGCTTTCCCCCTTTTGGCAAAGGAGCGCGATGCAGCCCGGCAGATACCTTGGGAGCGAGGAGGGTATTTTGGGGAGTTGCAGTGCTGTGCGGAAGATCATGTCTGTGCCCTGTGGTGCTGTCAGCGGTGACAGATCCCAGATGCAGTCGCTACTGTATGGCAGATTGAGTTTCTCAGCAGAAAACTCTCTCCCTCCCTCCCAAACGTCTTCAAAAACCTTCTCCAGATACTGCGGGTCACTTCGGCTCAAACAGGGAGAGAAAGGGGAGAAAAAAAAGGCTTTTCCTCTCTCCTCCCTCTCTCTTCCTCCCGCCGGATCTCTCCGGGGTGCGGGGGGCCGTGACCGGGCCCTTGTGCACCCGGGGCGCTGAGGCGTCCCCTCTCACCCTGGTCCTGCTGGGAGCCCGCCGCCGAGCACGGGGACCGCCGTCCAGGTAAGGGGGCGGCGGGGAGCGCGATCCCTCCTCCCCCGCTCGGATCCCGCCGCCTGAGAGCTGCCCGAAGCTGGGTGGCTGAGGTGTCCCCTTGTCCCAGACGCGGGGATGGGGACACAAGGAGAGAGCCCTGGCTGCGCCCCGCCCGCCGCGGCGGGAGGCAGCAGCCGGGACTGGATCCGCCTAAAGCCCCCGGCCCGGCGGGGCTCGGCTGAGGGTGGTGAGGAAGCGGCGTGACTTTGGGGACTTTGAGCGGGGAGCCGGAGGAAGGGCGGGAGGAGCAGGGGGAGGCTGGGCGGCCCCGCTGGGAGCACACCCGGCCGGCTTGCCGGGAGCACGGGCCAGCTGCGGACCCACGGGGGCCGGCAGCCGCTGTCCCGGTGAGCGGCGGAGCTCGGGACATCCTCCCCTCTTCCCTCCTCCCCGCTTTGTTTTCACCTCTTCGCGTAAATACAAGGGGCTCGTGTTTTAACAGCTCTGTCTCTCCGAGGCATATAATGAGTTTCCACATTCCTGTCCTCCCACCTCCATAAAATATTGATGCCTCCCCGAGTGCCCAAATCAGAGGCCAATCGGCTGTAGTGTCTCCTGCAGTTCTCCTCCTTGCAAACGGGTCATGCTTGAGGGCTCGCTGTGGACCATGATCGTGTAGCTCTCTCCTCCTGATTGTGTAGCTCTCTCCTCCCTACCTTAAAGGAGCAAAGCCTGTGCAATGTATGGCACCAGGGAGGACTCCCGTCCGCGGATGAGCCTTCAAAACTTGGCGGGATCGCGGGGAAGGTCCACTGCTCCCCATGGGCGATTTGGTGTAGCAGCCCTGGGGTCGGAGCGCCCCGGACCTCATTCTCTCTAATTTCCCTCTAGATGGAAGCAACCTCATTTTGTTCATGCCTGTTGGAAACGGTTTCAGCTAACCCCGCTCTCGGTCCTTCCTTCCCCAAATGAATTGAAAGGCTTTAATTCGACCGTGCGCACACCCCCTCCCCCCTTTCCTTTTGTCCTTTTTTTTTACTTTTTTTTTTTTCCTTTTCTTTTTCTTTTTTTTTTCCTTTTTTATTTTTTTTTTTTCTCTGAAGGCAGCTCTTGCCTTTAGCAGAAGTATAATTGTGACCCTGCCTGATCCTGATCCACAGAGCCTCCTGTTGGGAGCAGTTAGCTGTGGTTGCATTAGGCCAAAGGACCTCCCAAGTGGTGGTGGCCTGGGTGTCATAGGAAGGGACTCTGCACATTGTCCATTCTTTCCCATCAAAGTCCCAGGCACCGTGGAGCCAACAGTTTGGTGAAGAAGGAAAATAGTAAACAAGACTTTCCCCTCCCTTCCCAACTCAGCAGCCCTGAGATCTTCCTGGGACGCAGAAAAGGGAACAAACTTTTTCATAACTTCAGCTCTACGGTGTGATTTACATTTCCGGCTGCTCTGTCAGAGTGGCAGTAATTTACAGCCTGATAAAAAACACTTTTACAACACCAGAACATGTTCAAGTGGTGGCTTACTATACTTTTTTTTTTTTTTTTTTTTTTTAAATAGGACACAGGCAAGGAAAAAAAGTTGGGTTTCCTGCCTTTTTCCACCATGGCTTTTTGAAGAGTAAAATGGGTTGAAGTTGTAGTGTAGGCAAATAAAATTAAAAAAAAAAAAAGAAGAAGAAAAGTAAGAGTAGGCTGAAGAAAACAGGCATGAAGTAAATCCTGGCCTTTTGTTTATATGCTGTGTATTATACGTCTATGTCTCTATTTCTCTAAGGTTTTCGTTTTACGGTATTGTGCTCTCTGGCCAAACCCTGCTAGTCTTGCCTCAGGGGTTGCTTTCATTTAGCCAAGTAGCTATTGTGTTTAAACAATTTCTTTCCTTTAGTAATTCATTCCTTCTCCGGAGTCTAAAATCGAGTGGGTCTGGTAGCGTTTATGAAAGGGGAAGCATCTTTTATTCAGTTCTAAAATAGCGTTATAGTAATAGCGTTATCCCTTCTTGAGGAGCATCCAGCCTTTACCGGGGCAGGGCAGGACGGGTCTGGAAACTAATGTACAACATCCCCATCCTGGTAGGAACGATAAAGTTTAGTAAATTACAAATATGTGAATTTGGCAGACAGTTAGGGATAAAAATGATCAAACGATTAAAAAAAAAAAAAAAAAGAAAAAAAAAAAAAAAAGAAAAAAAGCCGGCAAGCAATGAATAAACCACATGTAGCAGTTGCCGCTTTCATGACTTTGGTAATTATTTACACCTGAATCATAGTTTACTCCAGCCACGGTTTCAAAAGTAAACCTTTAGAGAATTTAATTATTTCCAGTTTTCGGCAATAGAGATTAAAAAAAAAAAAAAAAAAAAAGAAAAAAAGAAAAAAGAAGAAAAAAAAAAAGTAGGTTAGTGAGCAACTGCTGTCTCCCGAGCTCTCGTAAAAGGCTTTATGTGCGTTTCCATCCCAAAGACACAAACAGTCCTTCTGCGTCCTCTCCTCCCATCCGTACAGGAGCGCTCACTGGCATCTGTGCACGTATTTACGGCCTCATGGGAGAGTCCTGAGGGTCACATGGGACCGTGCCGCTGCATATATATATATATATATATATATATATATATATGTATATATACACCCACATACATTTGCCTATGTGCGTGCGTTCAGTCAAGAAACACAGTATTGAAGCACGTGTGGGTGATCTCCTCGGCTCCTTCCTTCGGCTCTATAATAGCTCTGTTATTTTTACTAAACGATCAGCATGGCTCTACGTGACCCTTCGTCATTTAAAACCATTTTCTATCATTGCACGTGTGCAGGGGGGTGGATGGGGAGGGGGGAGGAATCGACAGGTCATTGAGAATAACGGGGAAAGCCTGTGATGTATAGCACGTTTTATCTTTATTTAGGCAGCACGTCGCTGGCGGGATGGCCTGAGTTTCCATGCGCGACAAGGGCATGAAGCACATCCATCCTCGGGGAGGTGCGGGCAGGCTCGGGGAGCTGCTGTGGCCGGGGGACGGCTGGGCGAGCCCAAGGGCCGGGAACCCTCTCGTTCCCCTGCTGCCGTTTTTCCTGCGTATGAATTCTGCACTTTCTGGGAAAAAAAAAAAAAAAAAAAAAAAAAAAAAAAAAAAAAAGATAAAAAAGGGCTGCTCTCCGTTGCCGGAGCTCCTCTGCCACACTGGCTTGGGAGTGTGCGGCGGCCGCAGGCATCAATCCAAGGGCTGGGACTCCCTGTGACCGCCGAAGCCGCTCCTGCCATGGATAGTGCGGTGAGCTGCCAGCTGCGAGTATTTTCAGTATTTCACTGCTCCCCCTCCTCGAATCCACCGCACTTCCCCTGTCGGGGCTGCCTTGGCATCCTTCGTACAGCATCCTCGTGTGCTCTGCATCCCGGGGCCGGGCTGGGATTTAAAGGGCTCTGAAGAAGGCTTTCAGGAAACCGGTTCTGGCTTGGCTCTGGTGGGCGTCCCGGGGGTAGAAGGGAGGAGAGGCAAACCCGCGGTTTGGAGCGCAGGCTGCTGCAGGCGGGGTGCACCCCTTGGCTGCCCGGGGCAGGGAGTGCCGGCCGGTGTCTTGGCGGGAGCTCCTGGGGCACATCCCCCGCACACCCTCCGGAGGCAGGAGGAGGTGGCCGGGCATCCCGGGGCTGCCTCCGAGCCCCTGCCCTCTGCCCTGCCCCTACCTGGAGCGGCGGCTGTCTGCACTCGCCCAGCGGGGGATGCTAACGAATGGAAAAATATCCCCACACAACAGTTCTTAAACTTCCCCAAAGAACCTCAAATCAATAGACCCGTGAGGATTTTATACGCACTCCCTTACCCAGAGTAACACGCTGCTGGTGCGTTAGACACTAGCTGTAGGAATATGTGCACCTAAACTTATACATGGGGCCATGAATCAAGAATCTGCATCACCTTGGGTTAAGGGCTCACTCCTCAGGGTTTTTTCTTGTCACTGGCTCCTCCTCTGTAAAACAGCTGTTAGAAAATGTGTTCCCCGAAGGACAACGAGTTCGTTGTTTTTTGGTTGCTTTTTTTCCAATTTATTTCCCCCCTCTGCTCTTGGCTGACACAAGGTAATACCGTGCTGGGTACAGGGAGGCGAGAAGGGACAGTCGCTAACTGTAACTCGTTTTCTAGAGGTATATCACCTCAAGCATGTGCTGCATCACACCTTTCTATTTGTGATGGCCGATCATCATAATGTATGCGCATAGTCGTACGTTATTCGCAACGCTATCATTAGCACATTAGTCTTTTTTATTTTTGAAAACAAAGGTGTTTTTTCCTTGTCCAACCCTGACAAGACGTACCCAAACGTAAGATAAAAAGCGTACATCTTATTAAAAATGGGCAGTGATGGTTGCCACCCCAGTATCTCATTAAAACCGACAAAAAATACGGATTGAAATATGATAAGACCATATAATATATTTTGAGTGTTAGATGTGTAAGCATAGAAGGTGTTTAAAACGGTTTTTTATTTTGCTTTTTTTTTGTTTTTTTTTTTTTTTTTTGTTTTTTTTTTTTTTGTTTTTGTTTAAAGCGCAGTGGTTATTTTCTTTAATGGTCTACACATATACATGTGTGTGTATAAACATATATAAATAGATGTATATATCCTTCTGCCTGAAGAGAGCTCTGACACCTGTTGCAAGACCCAAAATAGAAGATTACACTGTAAATTCTTCCTGCGATTTTTTTTTTTTTTTTTTTTTTTTTTCTTAATGATAAGCACTCTTCTGGGACAAAACATCTACGGGAAAACTTTCCTAAGTAAACGCCCACGAAAATGTCTTCGAGGTTGAATTAATTTTATGTTGGGATGAAAAACGTGCCAGTTCTGCCCGTGTTTCCCAAGCAGGACACCTCCGAGGAGATCCCTGGCAAACTTTTCGCTATTTTTATTAAATTCTATGAAAACTAGATACTGACTTTATACTGATTTTATGCTGACTTCCTGAGCAGCAGGACGAAAAGCATGCTAAAATTAAAAGGGCTCGCTGGGAGAGTCAGAAAAAGTACCATTTTCTCCTCCGCCTATTTGGGGGCTCTTTGCTGGGGCTATTTGCACCCAGAGCACCGGGTGGCCGCCTGCTGCCCCTCGGGGCTGCCGTGGCACCCGGGGGTGCCCGCGGAGCCCCCGCTCGCCTCCCTCGCCCCGGGCGGAGCAGCCCCAGCCCCGCCGGCAGCATCCTGGGGAGGGGGCCCGGCCGCCGTGATTATTTTCCCCCCAGATGTTGTCCTGGCATTTAAAGGGCTAAATCTCAACTTCCAGGCACGCAGCTGGGGTATGTTGTATCCTATCAATTCATAACAAGGAGGCATTTTGGAAAGACTCGTAAGGATATTTATTTTAAAATGTGTGCTGAAAAGATATATGCTGGGGGGAGGAGGGACAGGGTTGGGCGCCTCGAGTTTTGTTTCTAAGCCAAAACGGCACAGTTCGAGCTGTGAACAAATGGTTTCCAGAGAATAGTTCTTTTCTCTTTCTTTTCCCTGTAAGGAGTTTGTTTGAAGTTCCCGGAGTTTTTAATGTTAAATAATATTAATACCAAAATGAATAGTTCGGGGCTTCTTGTTTTAATTTTGAAAAGCTGGCATGTGTGGGTTTCGTTTTTTCTTTCTCTCTTTCATTCCTTCTTGCTTGCGTTCTGGCTTTCTCTTGCTTTCTTGTTTTCTTCCCATTTCTTGTTTCTCCCTACTTGGTTTCTTCTAAATTTCCCTCTTTATCTCTTGCTTTCTCTCTGTCTTGCTCTCCCGCCCTCTCCCTCTCTTCCCTCTCTTTGCTTCTCTCTTTCTTACTGACCGCTCTCCCCCGCCCTAGGTTTCCCCTTGTTTCTGAAAACTCCTTCTTTCAACCGGGATATTGTTGCTGGTAAAAAAAAAAAAAAAAATAAATAACCCAATAAATAAAGCAGGCTCCTGTTATGACAAGTTCCAAGCCAGAGCAACATTTTATGAGTGAAAATAGCCCTTGAGGAAAAGGATACAAAAAAATAGAGACAAAAGCGTTTAACAGCGGGTGAAGCTGTCATTTGCGGAGGTGTGGGACGGGGCGCAGGGATCACCTCGCCCCCAGCAGCCCGGAATGGGCGCCGGGAATGGGCAGCTCCGCAGGGTTCCCTCCCCGCCGCTTCTCTTTCTTTCATCTCTGCCAGCGTATTAAAACTATTGCGAAAATAGCGAGGGACCACGTCAGCTCTTTGTGGAGGCCGAACGCTCCTGGTCACCTTGGACTCGGCCGGCGTTATCCTGCCTTGGCTCTGCCTGGGTGGGCAGCGGCGGGACTGGGACCGTGTCCCCCAGGAGCCCTCGTTACCCAGGGCCGGCATCTCCTGAGCGCCAGCAGCGTCATCCCGCTCCGCTGGGCACATTCCTCTTTAGAAACGGAGAGGGAAAATAAAGAAGTGCTGCTGGGGGGATTGTAGACAGCCGAAGTCTGAAGAGGGTTTGCTCCTCCGCAGACACTGGGAGGGGTTTCCCTCCGGCCGCGGGGAGCCATCCCCACCCGGGAGCGGAGTGGATCTGCCTGCCCGGGGACGGCTGGAGAAAAGGGGTGACAGCCGCGCTGGGAGAGGTCCCTCCCCGGCTAGCGAGAGCCCTTCTCTCTTCTAATCGCTTGCATGTGCCTGCTCCCTGAGCAGCCCCGCTCCGAGCCGCGGCAAACACCGTCACAACTCGCGTGTCGTAAATTACAGAGATCTCACCCTGGGGCAGGGAGATGCCGGGGAGGCGTCCGGTTTGTCTGCAGCTCTGGAAGGCACGGGAGGAACCGGCCTTGCTGCTTCTCTCACTTCCCTTTTCCATCTCTCCCCCTCAGCCGACTCCTCCACCGAGGGTGATACCGCAATGACTCACTAGCACGTTTCGGTGTAGGGGAGAATTTTTGTCTCTCACCCCCACCCCCTTTTTTTTTTTTTTTTTTTTTTTAGTTGTTAACTCCCGTTTATGATCGAAATGTTACTCTCTTCGTTTTGTTTCGTTCTGGCTGCCATTGGTTGGCCTGGGTTTAATCAGAAGGAAAAAATGCTCGCCACAAATGTAGCTATTGTTTGGCTTTGGAAAGACGGGGGCTGGGGGAGGAAAGCAGAGAGAACGGGAGACCGTGAATGACAGTGACGGTGGGACCAGCCATCCACCTCACGGAGTCCTGCGCTCAGCCCTTCCTAAAACAGAGTTCCCTCTTTCCCCCGTTTGCCCGCAGCAGTATGCAGGGGAGCCGGGGCATGTTATCTCAGGAACTTAATGCTAATAAATGTGCTCAGATGTTGGACATTCCCCTTGCCTGTTTTATAGGGTTTCGCTGGTGGTGCTTAATGGGCTGGGTCACCGGGACTGATGCTAGCAAGGTTATTAGGATTAAGTAACCTAATGAATCGTATGGCCATTAGCGGGCTTTGAAAGAAGGTAGTTTTCCCTGTAACCTGGTCTCCTGTCTCTTAACAGAGGCAATTATTTTTAACTGTCTCTCAATCACCGGTCGGAGGGAGGCTTTTTTTTTTTTTTTTTTTTCTCCCACCAGTTTATTTGTTTAAAACCTTTCTCTGATGCTTAGAAATTGATTTCTCCACAGAAGGAGCCTGTCATTTTATCTCGGGGTTTCTTGGAACCGCTGGGCGAGCCAGACGCTGCGGCCGCTCCCGCCCTGCTCGGGAGGGAACAGCTCCGCCGGTGCCTTTTCCCTCCGCTGGCCAAGCGCGTCACTCGGGACACGGCCCCGGGAGTGCTTGAGGAGGATTTGTACTTATTTTTCCCAGAGAAGGGTTTTTCTTGCTGTGTCTTTTGCCTAAGCCAGGTAAGCGATGCGAGCTCGGTTCCCCCTCCAGCGGCTCGCCCAGCAGCGCTCCCTCCGGGGAGCTCTTCAGGTTCCTTCCTGGGGGGTTCCACCGCCCCGCACTCGGGTACCGCCACCGGGACCCGCGTCCCACGGCCCGAGGGGCCGCGCTGGGCGAGCGGGAAGGATGGGTGGCGACAGAGGCAGGCAGGCAGCACCGGAGCCTGCAGCTGCCTTCGCTCCCCGGGGCAGCCATGGCCAGGTTATCAGAAGGTAACTCTCGCCATCCCTGTCTTCCATGGGGAGAACCCAACAGCTATTATTATTCTTATTATCATCATCAACATCAACCGAATGATAATAATCATTATTATCATCACGACTATTCTTTTTTTGTGGCCCCGAGGTTTAAGAATTTTTTTTTTTTTCCAAACTTCGATGTTTTCACCCCTACCTCCCTCCCGCAAGAAGGTACAGTTTGGATGTGGACACGAGTTATATATGCTCCTTCGGGGAGGCCGGGCCAGCGGCGTGAATATCCGTTTTAATTAGAACAAGTGTTAACAACTGATTCAAACTGATCAGATCTGAAATATTTGAACCTGGTCATTTTCCGGACCGTTCACACTTAAAAAAAACCACGGATGTACTGGTGAAAAATTAGAAAGGGGGTAAAACCCGATAAGAAGTATTTGGGAAAGCAGTCCTTTAGTCCGGGGGTCTCTGCTGCGCTGCCTGCGCCGCTGAGCTGCTTGCGGCGGCGGGGCTGGGATGAAAGAGCGCAGGGGTTTGGGGCCGCGGCGGCCGGAGGCAGAGCAGGGCCCAGCGTCTGCTCCCGGAGCAAAACGAGATGGGAAGACCTTGCCTGGCGAGGCCAGGGCCATTCTGAAGTGCTACCACCGAGCGGCATCTCCCGCGCCGAGCGACACGGCGCTGGCAGGGTGACAGGGGTGAGCAGGCTGGCGACAAAACGCGGCTCGGCTTTTTCCACCTCTAAAAGCTCACGGACAAGCTGCGAGGGGCATCGCACCTGCCGGGCTGTCTGGCTCCCAGCCGCCGGGAAGGGGCTGTTCCTCGGGGGGCCCTGCGGCAGGAGCAGCGCAAGGTGTCCGCCAGTAGAGTAGAGCAAAGCTCCAGCCCGCCTGACTTGGAAAGAATCCACTTTCCCACAGCTTTTTCAATCCCCAATACTTTTCACACCCTGTTAGGAGTTAATACCGCCGAAACCGCTAAACGCTTCCATGCCTGAAGGTACGGCCCCGGGCAGGACGGGAGCAGCGCGGAAGAGCCCGCGGAAAGGGCTCCTTTCCCCGCTGGAAATTCCTCGGATGCTTCGTGCTTAGGCTAACACATCGGGCTGACTCTCTTTGAAAGGGCTTCGGCGGGCAAGGGAGGGGAAGGATTCCCCAGATACCTTCTGGGGAAGAGCGGGGCGATACTGCTCCAGCTCCCTGGGTAATATTTCAGATGCCAGTCCCTCGGCGGGGAGAGCTGGCTGGGGGTCAGCTATGCGGCCTGGGCTCTGCAACCAGCACCTCTGGGTGGCAGCGGAGCCACACGGGGCTGGGGAGGAGGGCTGGGAGAGGAAGGTGTGTGTATAAAAAAACAGAATAGACCTTAAGTGTAGCTGACTTTTTTTTTAATTTTTATTTTTATTTTTTTATTTTATTTTTTTTTTAATGGGAGTTATTTTTCGGGTTTGGTTTAGCCTCGCACCTTTCAGCCGAGGGTCCCCCACAGCCGGTACCGCCCCGGCCGGCGGGCAGTGCCCGGAGAAGGGCCGAGGGCAGCGGCTGCTCCGCTCCGCTCCAGCGGTAGCTGACCTCTGCCCAGCCCCCCGCCCGCCCCGCAAGGCCAAGGGCAGCCAGAGAGCCTCATGTTCCCTGAGCTCACAGCGACGATGCGATAACCGAACGCGCGCCGCAGGAAAGAGCCGGCCGGGGGAGCATTTCCCGTCCTATTTTCCCACTGAAGTAATCGCTGGAAAATGCCGGGTGAGATTTCTTGCCATTCCTTCCCAAACCTGCAAACACCGTCCTCAGGAAAACCGCTCGGCTGGGGTGTCCCCAGCTCGCAGCAAGAGCACTTGTCTCCGAGAAGCACAAAATTCACCCAGAAAACCTAACTATTAGGTAATGTTAGGCAGTCAGGCCAGGAGTGCCCAGTCTTCCAAGAAGTGGGACGTGTAGGCTGCCGTTCAGAGCCTGAAGGGATTTGTCCGGCTTGTCTGTCTTCACAAAACAAAGGACTTGGTCCCGGATAAAGTGAGAGCATCTCTGGAGTCCAGAGTTGCCGTGCTCCCCTCCAGCCCTCCAGGCACAGGGATGTGCCTCTTCTTGCACCCCTCAGCTCATAACGAGCCTTTAATTTGCAGTAATGCTGGGGAAGGTTGGATCACCATGTCGGGGGGCACCATGTGTGGGGGATATACCTTTAGCTGTATCGTCCCCAGCCCCCGGCAAACACTCTCGGCCGTGTGAGGTTAGCAGCATCCCTCAGATGCGCGTTTGCTCTCGGTTCAAAACCCTTTAAAATCTCGTGGAGGGAAAGGGAAATCCATCGGTAATGCTCATTTGGTGGGACACTGCACAACTCTGATTAGGCTTTTTCCCTCGCCGTCGGAAAATGCCCTGCGGACTGGCTGCGGAGTGTTCCGCACCGGGAGAAACCGCTGTGCCAGGACAGCTCCCGGGGCACAGGCTCATTCCCAGGCGGGAGAGACTGATTCCCAGGAGGGAAACGCGATTTCCCCGGCTGTCCTGTCCCTGCCCGGGACACGCACAGCCCCCCAGGCAGGTCCTGGCCGGCTGCAGCCTCTCCGCGCCGATCCTGAGTTACATCTCTAGGGCTGTGCTCGCCAAGTGGCAGCTCTCCCCCCTCTCCTTGCTTTCCCCCATCGCCCGCCGCTCCCGTGTCCACCCAGCCCGATGCAGACACTCCACGCTCTCGGCCATCCCAGCAGGGCGGGTGTCCGTATGGGATAGGGCCAGCTCCTTCCTCACGCTCCTCAGGCCTCGGCAGGCCTCTAAGTCCTGTCAAAACTGAGGGACCTGCTCTGGGCTGTGCTACACAAGCCATGGAGACACCCTCGCCTCTCAGGTGTAACCACCAAAGGTCTCTCCTCCCGGCCTGGGATAGGTGTAAACCACCTCGACCATGAGTGCCCTTCATCTCGGTGGCGCCATTTATTCAAATAGCACATTGAGCCCCAAGCCGAGAGCTGGGAGGACCTTTGAGGAAATGATGCTCTTTGCAGACGAGGTTGAGAGCACTGGGACCCGAGCACGGCAGCCGGGCGGCCAGGGAGGGCCCTCCCGGCAGCTGTGACCCGCGGGGAGCTGTCACCGCTCGCTGCCCGCGGCTGCCGCTCCCGCCCTGGGCGGAGCAGGTGGCAGGCGGCTCCAGCGGGATGCAGGCTCCCGCAGCCCCCGCCCGCACTGCAAGGCTCAGGCAGGATGGGAGGGAGCCCAGCTGGTGTTTAAAGCCGAGTATCGCACCCACCCGAGCAGCAGCGGTGCGATCAAACACATCCCCCTCCCCACCCACCGCCCCAGGTGCTTCCTTGGGCGGCGCGGCTCCTCCCCGCGTGTGCATACACGCACATGTACGATTAACCCATGAAAAATTATTGCAGTCGAATATATATTATTAATATATTATATATATTTAATTTATATCATATATAATATATATATTATATATATATTCAGTTACCTTTTTAAATAACAGAGAGCTAGTCCCTCAATTTCCTTTCATTTGTTTAATGAACTTACAGATCTACAAGCAGCACAAAGTGAGGACTATTTAAATATACATTTTACATATTAAAAATATAAAATCATACTTAAATATTCAGCATTAATGTAACCACATATCAGCATGTATGCACAAATGCAGGTGGGATCTTTACTGACATGCTCCGGTTTGCTGATACGGCAGGATGGGACATGCGACATGGGGTGATGGGGTGTGATAAGTGTGTCCTTTGGATGTGGACCTCGCGGAGGGGTCTGCCAGGTCCTCCTCCCAGGGCTGAGCTGTGGCATGGCCCCCGATCCCGTGGGAAAGGGGCAGGATTTCCCCCACGCTGCCCCCTGCTCGGGCGAAGTGCGGCAGCCAGACACGGGAGCCCGGGTTTGGAGGCAGCGCCGTGTCACCTCCGGCGCTTCCCGGCAGAAAGCTACCTCATTTATCAGAGGATGCAAGAGCTGCCTGGAGTTGCGAGCAGATACCAACCCCCTTCAGGCCCCCAGTAAAAATAAAGAAAAAAAGTTTGAAGGAGAGAGCTCCCAGCTGACAGTAAGCAAACAGGATGAGATCTCCTCTAGGTGCGCTGCGTAGAGGCGAGGCTGGTTTTCCTTAGTGTTATTTTTGCAGAACTTACTCAAATGCCTTGAATTCGCGTGACACAGCTTTCCAAAACATCCTTATGAAGGAACAGGCGTTTGCCGATTTTTTTCGTTTCTCCTTTATATAACTGTACATTGCCGTGTACAAAAATACTGGATAAATGCATACTTCCACCGTTCCTTTAATAATCTTCAATTTTAACTGTGTAACGTATCAGAATGGTTTCAGACCTGACTCATCCACTTAGTTAAAATAAAGGATAAAAATGAGGAGAGGAGAGGAGAGGAGAGGAGAGGAGAGGAGAGGAGAGGAGAGGAGAGGAGAGGAGAGGAGAGGAGAGGAGAGGAGAGGAGAGGAGAGGAGAGGAGAGGAGAGGAGAGGAGAGGAGAGGAGAGGAGAGGAGAGGAGAGGAGAGGAGAGGAGAGGAGAGGAGAGGAGAGGAGAGGAGAGGAGAGGAGAGGAGAGGAGAGGAGAGGAGAGGAGAGGAGAGGAGAGGAGAGGAGAGGAGAGGAGAGGAGAGGAGAGGAGCCCCCACCGTTTTGATTATTAGTATTTTCCCGTCCATGTCTTGCACGAAGAGCTGAGAGCGGACGCAGAGCAAGGCAGAGGGAGCTGCCGAGCCCCTGCAGCCGGGGAGCTGGGAGCTCAGAGCTGCTGAGCATCGCTTCCTTTCCGCAGGAAGGTGAGGATTGCTTTTCAGGCCAGATGTGAGCAGGTACGAGGCCAGGCAGCGGCCAGGCTGGCTTCCCGCCGGGAACGTACCCTGGGAAGACAGCAAGTTGAGATCGTGCCTCATTCAGGGAGGAAAGAACCGCATTTGCAGCGAGGAAAGCAGCAAACTCCTAGTCATTAGGAAAAGAAGAAAAAAAGAAAAGAAAAAAAAAAGAAAGAAGGAAAAAAGAAGAAGAGAAGAAAAAAGAAAAATATAAGAAGGGGAAAATGCTAAAAGAAAAACATTAAAAGTGAAAAATAAAAATTAAAAAAAAAAAAAAAAAAAGAGAAAAAAAGGACTGAGAAAAAGGGCAAGAAAAAGGAAGGAGAGTACCTTGTGTGCTGGGAAGGTGTTGGATCCTCACCTGGGGCTGCACGGTGCCATCTGTGGCTGCGATGGGCGTGCGGGGCTGGCACTGCCTTCCCGGGATGCGGATCTGGCCTCGCCCTTCCCACCAGCCAGCCCGACATCAAAGGGCACGCGATAGACAATGTGGAGCGCACATGGGAGGCTCGCTGGGCTCGTCTGTCAAAACGTGTTTCCTGGCGTTTTCCTGCCCCATCAGACCTGGCTCCCAGCACCTCACGGGAGAAGCAGCAGGGACTTGCAGAGATGAGCTGTGAATACATACGGCACAAATACAGCTTCTCAAAGAGGCCCGGGGAGCTGCCAGTTTCCTCTTTTTTTTACTCCATGGGGATACACTGACTTGCAGCAAATTAGTAGCCATTGTCATTCAGGGGTGGTTTTAATTATCTTTTTGGGCCTCTGCAGATTTAATGAATCTCCTGCTACTTTCTTGTACAAATTAGGTGTCAACCCAAAGTCCGTTTCCAAACTCATCCCTTGCAATCAGTGTCTCACCTTCTTTGCATCTACATCTCTCCAGCCAACATCTAGTTCGGCCAAACACAGCAAATATCTCTATTTCAAGTCCAAGAACTTGATGGATATTCCTTTACCCTTGCTTAATGACTGCATGTGACTTGTCCTATGATCTGCCAAGGTCTGGAGTCACATGACATTGGTTGTAATGGGAAATGGAGAAGGATTTTATGGCTCTGGACTGTTGGAGAGCAGATAGGAGCTGGTGAATGGAATTAAGACCATTTCTGCATGAGGATTCAAAAAAAAAAATTATAAACATTTTAGGTAACAATTAAAATAAAATTCTGGTTTAGGAAGAAACTGGGAATTTGCAACACATTTTAATGACTATTTGTTTCTATGTTTTTTAAAAATTTTCATTAATTCACACCATGTTACATTGAGAGGCTACAAAAAAAGCAATCTGTGAGCATCAATTAACATACTGCAGTACACTACAGTATATGCTACATATGTATATGCGTACTCATTTCTCATTGCCACAACAAATCCAGAGTAAACCTTTAAGTGTTTGCAGAGATTTCAAGGCACAGCATTTAGAAAGAGTCACTGCAATCCTTCATGCAATCCTTCATCCGTCTACACCTAGGAAGCTCCTATTACTTAACTGGGACACAAGCCCAGCTCACAAACAGAACAACACTGGGGATTGGGTGGAAATCTGGTGTTTAAATTTAGACTTTTTCATATCATCATGTCTTTACCAAGTGACTCCCGCAGCACCAGGGAAGCCACTAAGATGCCTGAAGTTCTGCTCCACACATGCACTGAAGCCTTTTGGTCCTGACAGGGCTAAGTGCATATCTCACACCTAATCCCATCAGGATTCACAGACAAAGAGTTGTCTCCTCCCTGAAGGAGCCTGTTCTGGCAGCACATGTGTAATCCATGCTCTCACAAACAGGGATCTGCACGAAACACAGTGGCACCAGCAGCCCCATTCCTCAGAGCAGGTTGTTAGTCATGCAGGTACTGAAGGAGCTAGCCATGTCCATCTTCTTAATCTTTCTGCTCTGGGGAATTCACAGCCACATTTCCCATAACCACAGAGTGCAGCTTACATCATAGCAGGCATCCAAAGGACAGGGATAAGAAATAGTCTTCTTTCTCTTGACACTGCACTAGTCTCCATATCATGATGGATGATTCAGTCCCTCTTCCCTTCTCCTGTGGCAACACCAGAACAGCTTCTACCCAGACATCAGTATGCTGTTACAGAGAGTGAGAAATAGTTTAACCCTCCTAAGGAACTGAATAAGGTCCCCAGAGCATAATATCTATATATAAAAAAAGTATTTTTCAGTTTCTGATTAAAAAGCTTACTTTCCAACACCTCAATGCAAGAAAAAACTAAAAGCCATTGAATGGGTAGACATTCCTGACAGATCTAGGCAGTGCTGAGATGTTTGCAGGAAAGTGATGGAAGATTTAGTTCCCAAGGGAAAAAAGAAGGGAGGGTTTTTAAGCCTCTGATATGTCAGTCTGAACCAGTCAATGCTTTGGGAAAGGTCCAAACTGGACTGCTTGCTTTGGATTGCATAAAGTGGTGATGGACTTTGCAGTCCTGGGTAAGGACAGTGCATAGCTGTGCCCATGTGGCTGGAAATGCATATCCTCAAGAGCACCAGGGCAGGATGCTGCTTGTGGAGGCATTGTTGGCATGATCTAACTGCAGCTGGAGTGCCCAGGGAGTGCACACACTTCAGCACCTGTCCTGGAGGACAAACCCTGCAGGCTCTGTGCAGCCTCTCCTCTGCCACTCACAGATGTTGCCATGTCCTCATCCTCTCTAGGTTCCTTCTTCAGAGCTCATGTTGCCCTTAACATGTAAAAAAAAAAAAAAAAAAGTAGTTTAGTCTGGCCTCATGTACAGTCTTTGTGGAGCCAGGACAAACTCAGCACAGGTGAGGGGGTCTTTGAATGTGAATCTGCATTGCTTAGAATGAAGGAACTCAAAGCCCCAAACCCACACA
The DNA here is from genome assembly GCF_029582105.1 of Oenanthe melanoleuca. NCBI lineage: Eukaryota > Metazoa > Chordata > Aves > Passeriformes > Muscicapidae > Oenanthe > Oenanthe melanoleuca. The sequence continues at coordinate 34,968,255 of NC_079337.1, read as the reverse complement.
CCTAAAAACAGGCTCAAACAGGGAGTAGAGCATAAGGTCCAAAAAAGCACAATTTTTGAGACATTTGAACCAAATCTTTGAGCCAATCAAATTGAAACCAAATCTTCCTTCTGAACCAAATCCTTCCTTCTTGTCACTAAAGCCTGTCAAAGACATTTATTCCAATAAATATTTTTTTCAGAACTCAGGGTTGATGCTAAGACAGAAAACTTAGTGCCTTGCACTGGCAATCAAAACTAGAATTCACATAGCTGATAATGAGGGGAGGTTTGGGAAGTACAATTTCTGGTAAGGAAATGAAGTGGAGGAAGGAGGGTTCATGTGCCCAAGGCCTTAATCACCCCCTACCCCACCCCCATAAAAATAACCACATAATTTATAATCATTCATAGCAGTTGGAATTGTCCTGACTTTTAAAATACTTTTTTCATTAGACAACCCTTTATTCCTTGTAAAGCATATTATTGATCTTAATATGCAGAAAATGCCATAGCTAGCAACTCAGAATGTCAGTGCCATTTTTGCTAAACAATGAGAATTGATGAGGTTTGGCAAGACATTAAAATACTTAACATTATAACTTTGAGAAGTCTTTTATGTGTTTGTACTAATAGGAAAATCTCTTAACAGGAAAAATGTTTTTCTCTGCTTCACTAAAAACCTCCAGTGAGGGCTGATTCTGTTTGCATTAAACCCAATGGGAGGCTTGTTACTGACTTCAAAGTCTGTTCCAAGAGGAATTCCAGTTTAGAAAATCATGACTAGAAAAAAAAAAAAAAATCCTAGACTTTTAGTTACATGACTAGTGCCATTTAAATTAGCACTTAATTATGTGCCCTAACACTTCAGAGTGTCTGGGGAGAATACTTTTGGTCTAGCCCAGAAAAATTGCACATTACCAGCCTGAATATAGTGGATATCTCAATTCTTGCAGCACCATCTCATCTGAGGATGGGACCAGGACCAGGTGGAGTGCCCAGGGAAGTCACAGGTCTGTATCAGCACTAAGAGTCTACATTTGCAACACATTTTTCTTTTTTAAAGTGATTTTAACTGTCCAGATCTTTTTTTCCTATAGAAACCTGGCTTGCACATTTCTGGTTCCTTTGCTGATTTGCTGTCTTCACATCTTTATGTGTAGAGTGCAGAGTTTGGGTGAAGTAGTACAGGAGGCATCAGGGTCTTTGTATTTGAGATGAAGGAGTAAAATTATTTAGGCTAACTAGTCAGTCTAAAGGAAATTTGTGATGAAAAGGAGATTGTAAACTTCATGCCTAGCTTCATCTTTCAGTACTGAGCTTGTGTGAGGGTATTCTGATCTTGAGCACAAAAATTGCTCTTTCCTGCATTTCTTTTAAAAGCTCTTGAGAGCAGAGTTCAGAGTCCTGTTGAGACCTCTTGGACATTTAAAAAAACACTGATACACTTCATTTTAACCATGGAGCTCGTCATCAGGTTTTACTGAGGTGGGCAGTTAAATTACGAGCACCATGTTATCTGCAAAGATCAGAATTTCTTTTGTTCATTTGCAATATTTCATTTAACCCCAAAAGGCAACACCTCTTGTAAACGCCATTGGGAAAAGAACAAAATGTAAAATTGGTATCCTGTAACCGTATTTATTCTTATACACAAAGCTATATGCAAGCTTAAATGCTGGGATCTTTTAATAGCTTTTTCCATATAGGACTCTTTGTTTGGATGTGGTTTTCCTGATGTATCCTAGTAACATGTTTAGTTAATTTATATTGTGTGTATGTGCAGACAGATATACACACATCCATATGCATGCACACACATAGTCCTCATTAAGTAAGTGTTAAACCTCCTGCAGCAGAGCTGGGTTTGGAGGGCAGAGGGGCTGTGAGTCTGCTCCCTCTGCAGAGGGGTGCCACAGACACTGCTCCAAGGAGGCACACACAGCCCCCTGGGAATCTGCAGCACCCTGCCCCTGCTCTGGAGCTGGCTCTGGCTTGTGCACCCAGGCAGAGCTGGAATGCCTGCTCCTCTCTGGGGCAGAGCTCCATGTGGGCACATCACCCCCACCCTGTCCCACCTGCACAGGCAGAGGCTGGAGAGCCTGGCCAGCCCCTTGGGGATTGCTGCACTCACACTGGTGGTGTGAGGACTCCATCCTCAAATTGTCAGAGGATCTCAGCTGTTGCAAGACAAACTCCAAACGCAGAAACACTTGGCAGATGATGAAGAAAAAAGGGATTCCACATATTGCAGAGTAAAACACAAGTATAACCTATTTCTCTGGTGTTAGAAGACTCATCATTCAAGGATTCAATCCTGGCTGTATCTGCCTTTACTAAAACAAGCAAGTGCTGGTTCCAAGGCTTACAGTATGCACTCTTGGAAAAGCCTCACACTCCTTATTCTCTTTCTTTTTTTTGTTCCAGGCCCACAAGTGGATCAAACCAGTCCTGCCCTGTTGTATTTAGTCCAGAGCAAAACTCCCTTTGAGGAAGATTCTGCAGACTTAAGGACTGGGGAGTTAGGACTGGGAGCTAAGGAAAGGACATGGATAACTTCCTTCATAGCTGGTTTTAAAAAGTCAGCTGCTTCCCACAGTCAAGCCAAAACTTGGAGAGATGGTCTGAGGTCAAGAAATACGCAGGATAATTTTCACACCAAATGTGAAAAATGAGAAATTATTTTAACATATTGTAACTTGTCATAAAAATGCATGTTCCTTTCCAGCTTTAAAAGAAGAATTTATAAACTCTACTGACTTTGATTTGTTAAGGCAATTTTATATTTATTTTTTAATTCATATGTTCTTAAGAAAGCATAATGAAACACTTGATGTTTCTATTATCTTGATTAGTGCTTCACTGTATAAGGATTTGGTTATTGAAACATATACTAAATATTGCACTGTAAATTATGTTGTGACTTATTCAATACCTTTTGGAATTAATATAAAAAATTCAGGATTGCAAAAATGGTATTTAATTTTTTATTTTATTTAGTTTAATAAAAAACTCACTTTACTGCACATTTCTTTGCTTTATTTTCTCATTTATTGTGTATATATTCCATGAAAAATATCTGTGTCTGTTGCATATCATCTATCTAGCACAAGGAACTGCTGCTGTTCTTAATAAGTTACTGAGAAAAATAAACTAGTTTGCACTTTGATTTCTATCACTCCTGGTGAGTGATTCTTCTGGAATAAACATAGCTCTAACACATGTAAACAACACAGGAAATTAATAACAAAATTCTTTGGATTTCTTTCAGATGCCACATACTTTATGTAAATATATGTGGCTTTCAATTTCAATGATTTTCCAGTAAGTAATAAACTTTGTTCATTAAGCATTCTCTTAAACTAAACATTTATTACTTTATAAGTGTTATTTCAACTAAATCAAGTGGATGTCCATGGTGAATTGATGCACCAGATCTGTTAACCATAGGAGCAGGATGGTTTCTTTTGAGCTTGGAAAACTGAGCTCCTATTTAAACTTCAAGGGAATGAGATGTAGTACGATATGTTGATTTTTTCAATGTGAAAAAAATGTTGATAATATCTTTTAAATATTAATTTACCTCATAATCTCTGTGGTAGAACGTGGGAAAAATCCCATCAGTTGGATAAAGTTATATATCTGCTCCATGAATCTTGGATTAATAGTTTTGCATGGAACTGGGATGGTGGTACCAGCTGTGCTTGGTCATTATTTTCCTGGAGGGATGAGTCAGGTATCTTTTCTGAAAACATATCTATTTTAAGTGTAAAATTTTAAGATCATACAGACAAAAATAGCACCAGCACGCACAGGGGCTGTGGCTCTGGGGCCCAGAGATTTTGTTGTTCTGCCTGTGCCAGATATCAGTGCACAGCCTTGTATTTAACATGAGTGCTGGGCTTCTGGACTTCATCTCTTGATGAGGCACAGCCTTGGGGGACACTGAATCAGCACGTTTGCTGAGCTCTAGCTTGCAGCCAGCAGCACTTGCTATTGGGAATGCACTGGCCAGGAGTCTGCATGGGCTGACACTAGCTCTGGCCACAGCAAGCAAACACTAAAACATCAGATACAGCAGGTTTAGGTTTCTTTTGGTTCTGTTTGGTTGGATTTGGTTCAGATGTGAATCGTTGCCACCTCCTGCCACCTCCTGCCACCTCCTGGTTCCTTCAGCTGCAGAGGGAGCATGGCTTGCACCTACTTCAACATAATGCAAAATCTCATGTACATTTTTCATACTGAAGCTTCATCAGAATTAAACATGGCAGGCCAAGGGTATGCACTACACATCCTTGTTTCTCTTAGCAGACTGAAAAGAGAACTACAAAGAAAAAAAAAAAGTGAGGGAGAAGGGGGAGGGAAAAAAAAAAAAAAAAGAGAGAAATTTTTTTAAAAACCCACTGGATATATGAAGGAATAAGTCAAATTCCAAAACCTCACAGGAAGCCAAATTTTCCAGGCACAAGAGAAGTGACATTATCCAAACAAAACCCTAACACAGCATGGAAATGTGATGAAGAGCAAGGCTTGTATTTTCAGTAAAGCTATAGACATATATGTAAATACAATGAAATTTGGAACACATTCTAGGGATTAAAGAGATGTGTGTAGCACTAGAAGAAAGGAGCAGCAGATGTAACTGCTAACAACAAAAGAAGGGATTTCTGGCCAAAGTTCAAGATTTTCTTGCACCCAAACCCTTTGTTGCAAATGAATCTGGACACAGTAAATAATTTGTAGTGACTTGTAGATCCAACTTCTTTTTGTTGCTATTAGTGAGCCAGCTACCATTTACCAACATGCTGACTTTTACAAATGAGTTTCTTCAGAGCTGTTCAGCAAACACATAACACAGGTGGATTCCCATCTAGGCAGTGTCACTGCTCTCTTAAATTGATCAGCTGCAGTGACTGTGAGATGGGCAGTGACCAATAAGCACTGATGACTGAAGATGACCAAAAAGATCTGTGATCTGAACTCCCCTGAAGATGATGTTCAAACTTTAGAACATGATTTATAAGCTTCTCCTGATGAAGGAGGGAGGTACATGATGGGAAGGTACATTAAGTGGAGCAAAGGTGTGGGAAACAAGACCCTTTGGGATAATTCAAATCTGATTTCAGTTTCTTGGTGTCTGTAGTGAGAGGCCTCTGGACATCTCAACAGGAGGTATTAAGCAAGCTATTAAAATTGGACTGTATAATTAGATTTTGCCAGGTCAAGATAGGCACTAAATAAGTCACCTCAACTTCCACACACACTTGAGAGCATCCTGAACACACAAGAAGAGTGCTCAGCCAAAATTAAACTGGAAATAAGAGCCTCCTTTACAAGCCTCTTACTTCTACTGGACACCTGAAAAATATCAACAGAAGAGAAATGTTGTATTCAGTGTCCACTTATACCTGCCAGGTTTTCACAGCCCTGTGCTGGGTGTCACTGGCAGCCTGGCCACTCAGTGCTGTCCCAGCCCTGGGGGACCTGGGTCTGCCACCCCATGGCACCAGGCAACTACTCTGCTCTCTCTTGCTTGCTTTAAGCAACTGTGCCATCTCAGACTGAGTCTGCACCACAAGTCCAAGTTCTCATCATCTTAACACTGGGGATGGCAGTAGATTAAACAATGAAAAAGTAAGATCAATTTTTCTATTTTTTATTCAGACTGAATAATAAATTGACACACAGTACCTTTATTTTTGCAAGATCCTGTTGTGTCAAACAAAATGGGAACAATAAAATTACTTTATAAATTTACACTGCTTTTCTTTTAAAGTCTTAAAGTCTGCATTCAAGCACTGCTATTGATGATCCAGTATTCTAAACACTTTTTAATATCTTATTGCAAAAGCTTTTCAGCTTGCTTTTTGAAAAATGAAAATCTGGTTTAATATAAGAAGCCTGTAAAATTGCCAACTGTAAAAGAACATCATGCTCTCTCTTTATTTTTTTTAAATTATTTGAAATGCTTCTGAATTCCCAACATACTTATTGAGATCCAAGGTTATGATCTAAGGGAAAAGATATGTTCATTTAATTAAAGTAGCCTTTTGCATTTTTAAAAAAGTTACTTTTGAAACATTCATATTGCCATTTATGAGCTTTGGGAGTAGCAGAGGCTCTGGGGAGTGCTAATGACATGCAGATAGCCATGTGTTGCTCTCACCTCTGCTGTTTCCCTGGGACTGATCCTTCACTGCTTGTGCCATGTGCAAAGCAGTAATAACCTATGTCTGGTTTATGAAGCTGTTCAATCTTTGATTGCAAAGCACTTAATGTTACGTTGCAGATGGGCAACAGAGGCACAAAAGATGAGCTGATTCATCCTGTTGGCAAAACTGCAGACTAGTAGCAAAGCTTGGCTTGAGCAATACCCTCCCAAGTGACCTGTGCTGGGTGTAAAAGCCTACCATCCAAAATTGCTGGCTCCCACACTGCCCATTGCTACTGCAAGTGCAAAGCATGGAGAAACATGGTCATTGATTTCAGTGACTGATACTGCATCAAAAAGAAAGTCAGCCCCAGTGCATAGTCAGCATAATTAATAGAGAGCAATAAGAGACCAGTTGGTATTTAGTAAGAGATTAGATTGGCAATTTCATCTCAGCTGCAAATAGACAAGTGTCTTCAGAGCAGCATCCTGGTTACTCTCAGGGAGCTGTGTAAATGCAGCCACAGCTTGCCAGCCAGCCACCCAACTCTGTCAGCACTGAGTGCTCTTCCCTGGAATTCCACTCCATACCTACTGCATCGTCAGAGAAAATGGAAAGCTGAATACAAAATCCTAAGCTGCACAACAAAATGAAGAAATTCATAAAGGAATCTCCGATCTCTCACCAGATAAGTGGTGAACCAGTTGGATTTTCTTCTCTGCCTCAAAAGTTAAACCATGCTGACCTCCCTCAGAGTCACAGATGTACTCACGAGGTCTAGCTCCGTGCCTAATTGCCAGAAGGCTGTCTATGATGGAGCCTATTTTTAAATAACTTCCCTTCCATCTTTGAAATCAAAGAGGGAGTATGTGATGTAAAGAGCAGCCTAGGTTCAGATAAAGTTTTAAAACTTATAGGAAGGAAGTAAAGCACAAGTAAAGGAAGAGAAGAATGGCCCAGCAGCCAAGATAAGGCTCATAAATTCCCCAGGCTTAAGGGCAGAGGAGTTGTCAGAGTGTCATTCTCACTCATACTCTGGGTCATTAAATTTTGCCCTGTCAGGCTGCATTGAACTCAGACTGACTATGGCATAACTGGGATTGGTCCCCTTTTTATTTTCTCTCAGCCTCAGTGAAAAACTAGCTGAATCCTCACTGTGTTGAAAGAAAATTTTCAGGAATGGGAGTAAAAATACAGTGAAAGCTAACAAAAAAAGCTTTCACTGGAACTGTGTGGGATGAGAAGCATTTCAGGGTCAAATGTGGAGGATCAAAGGTTTTGTCTATGGTGTGTTGCTCACTAGAGTCTTGGCCCATGCAGTGGTGTGACAGCTGGAGCAGACATGCCCTCCCCACCAGTGCAGGAGCTGGCAGCCCTGGGCCATGCAGGCAGCAAGGATGCAGTGAGTGCAGGCTCCCCATGCAGGGGAGCAAGGTGCAGGCTGTGGGCAGTGTGTGCACAACCACAGGCACAGAGCTGCCTTGCTCCTCACACCTGAACTGCATCACCACCCCCAGGAAATGTCACTCCTCTAAAAAGGCTGGGTTTGTAGCAGAATAATCTTTTTGTCTGTGGGGCACCCCAAATTTCACATCTTCAGATTCCAGGAGTTCTCTTTGTGCTTCCATGCTCTGCTAAGACACAGTGCTGGGAAGAAAAAACAAAACCAAGGCAGAAGCCTTCCACAACCCATTATTCCCTCTCTGTGACTGTTACCAGTGAAACAGGGAAAAAGCAAAGAATGATCAGATGGAGGCCGAGCATCAAGGTTAGACTGAACAGTTAGACACCTTTTTGACTGCAAACTGGTTTGCTGTCTCTCCACAGTCTTCCTCCTTCTATTCTAGATGCAGCACCTGGTGCAAGCCTGGCGTGCAGATGGCCCTGCCACGGAGCACACAGTGTGCAGCCCTCCCAATCTGGCAGGCAGCTGTTTCACTTTCTTTTTGCCAGGCAGCCAGTTCAGGATTGTTTTTACTTTCCTTTCCCCTTTTCTGCTCCCTCTGTACTCAGCCTTACCCTCCGCAATGTAAATTGGAAGAGCAGATGTATAATCTGGGAAATTTTCCACATCCATCTTTTAAATAGGAAGGTGGATAAGCTAACTCAGCTCTTTAAGGCCCCATTTCGGAAAAAGCACTTTAGGCACATGCTTAAGTCCTGTTGATTTAGGAAAGGCAAAAAAGGCTGGTGATTTCATAGGTCTTAAACACATGCTTATGTGTCCTTCCTGAAGAGCAATATGCACCTGAACAGTGGCCCAATTATGCCAGTGCAGAAGGCACAAAAACAAGTATTCACTGTAAAATACACAAACCAAGTAATGTCCTAGTTTAGCTCTTTATAATGGTTACAGTTCAATCGATTTTTTGAGGTCAAAGAAATGTGCTGACTCTAGAGCCTTGTTAGTTTTGAGGAGCTCAAAGTCAAAAGAAAATACTGAAATCCTGGTCAAATCCTCAAACCTCCTATGCCAACAAACTCATGCCACCCTCATTGCTCAATAAAACTTTGACAGCAATACTGGACCAGGCACATTCAGATTTTAGGAAGGACAAAGTGAAAGTAGCTAAAGATTCCTCACTAGGTATGCTTTCCACCAGATGCTGAGATGAAATCTTTTCCTCAGCTGCTGCAATACCACAGAGATATGTGGTACAGCACAGGCAATTTCACTGGTCTGTCAACTGGACATGGAGAGGGGCAGCAAACTGGTGTGAGCCAAGGCTCTCCTGCACAGTCCTGATGCTATGAACCCAGGTAGCAATAGGCACAAGCCAAAACAAGGTAGGAAGAATAAATTTGGTTGGAGAAATTAGTTCAGAGGGAGTTTTACTTTGTTTTTTTCCCTTAATCATAGCCTGTGGCAGATTATTAGAGATCAGCTTTCCCTGCAGCTGCCTATACTGTAATTGACCTTTGCAAGTAGGAATTTGGTCCCCAAGCCTGGAAGTCAGGCACCCTTGCCTAGCTCTGATTTCTCTTAAACAATTTTAATTAAACAAGGAAAGAAAAAAAAGTGAACTGACAGTTATGAATAATGAAGTGGAAATGGGTTATGAACACAATAAGAACTAATTAAACAGTGAGGGTAGGAACATGTTGATTTTTTTCTTGTCAGATTTTTAAATGAAATACATGTGCATTAAGGAGGGATTTAAATGTGCTACACACACTTTGCTTTACAGCACAACTCATGGCAGCTGTTAGTCACATCACTCAATGCACTACTGCATCAGGCTTCAGACACCAGTGAACAGTGCAGGAACCTGTGTGGGAGACCATGGGAAGTGATGCTGGAGAAGTACCTTTTACCTTCTGTTAGAGATGTGCTTGCACACATGCACACTGAACCTGTGGTACAGCAAGCACCATAAAGCCAAATCATTCCCAAATGCTAAGATGCTTCAGCCTGTTCTAATAAAAATATCTGTATTCCCCTAGCATGTTACTACTGAAGATGTGCAAATAACAATAGCAATGTATTGCACCGCAACAAAAATGAAATCACCAGCAAGGGACCATCCCACAGACCACCTGCAGATTGTATATCATTTCTTTTCAGAGAAGTTGGAGCAGAGGGGAAAGGGGATTATTTTATTCCACAGAAACTGATGGCAGCAAGCTGAAAATGATACAGGCAATATTCATTCCTCATTCCCAAAGGGGGGAGCAAGGGCCAGCTCAGAAAATTAAAAGGCTTTACTGAAGATTTTCCTGGAAGAATTCCTCCACAGGCTCCTTAGTGCTGGTTTTGAGGCAAGGAACAGTAGGAGCACAGAAGGAAGTGGCCGAGACAGTAGCTGACCAAGAAGCCTCTGCCTCCCCTTGCCCAGCACTGTGAGTTCCATCCTGTGGGAATCTGCACTCACAGACTCCCACTCATGTGTACATGGATGGCTGAGCATCACCCAAATATTACTGAGGGCTGGCTGGCTGCCTCCAAACTTGAGACTGACTCCAGCCTACCCAGATTCTTCAAAGCATCCCTCCAATTCCCTCACCCTGTGCTTGCTGCTTGTCCACAACTGTGTTTGAGTTTATCATCTCCAGCAGGAAACTCCACTGAGCTGGAAGGTCTGGTAACACCCAAGCAAACCATCTTTTTCCAATTGTCTTCTGGAGTGGATTGTGTGATGTGGTTGCTGTGGAGACTGTCAGAGGCCCAGCAGTATATCTGAGAAAGCATCACTTCATACATTCCTTGTTTCTTACACATTTCCCTAAATCAGTGCCAAGGACACAGGAGGCAGAGGTAGGGAGATCTGTGACCTGAGCCACCACAAAGAGCAGTGGGCTACACCAGATCCTTGGAAAGTGCCTTTGAGCTCCAATCTTCTCCCCACACCTTTGCTCAGAGGGACTCATCCAAGAGGAAACCTTGGAAGGCCCTTTGATAACCTGCATTCAGAATGCCACAAAATAATTTGGCCCATCTATGCAAAAAATATCTTTTTCCTCGAACTGGCAGGGCTGTATCTTCATGGAGCTCACTTGTGCACAGAAAGTCTCATTTATGAATCTGCTACATGCAGTGGAAATGTGCCCTTTTTGTGAATAAAGCTCCAAGTGTCTGCTAGCAGTGCTAACACACTGACATCACTCTGCAAACATTTTCACGTAATACAGCCTCTGACAAGCTTTGTTTCCACTCGGGTCAAATTACTTGGAAAAATCACACTTTTCCCATTAAAGAATCATTTCCCCTTAAAGCAGTTTCAAGTGTACTCCACCCCACCAACTTCCAGTTGGAGCTGGCTCACTTTCCTTGGCCAGGTCCAATGGCCAGAGCCCACGCAGTTCCCAGTGCCAGGTCAGGTGGGAGCCAGGCAGATGCACTCAGCTCAAATATTAATCAAGATTACATAAGCAATTCCAACTCTGACCACAGACTCCAGCCAGCAGAGGCTAGAAAGCTCTGCACCTTGGTGAACAAGTAATTTGTGGAGACTTGCAAAGCAACACTTTTACTCCCTACATTTACCCAGGGATTTAAAGTCAGGTGAGACTTGCACAAGGGTTATTTGAACAAGTAAAAGCATCCTAAGCTACCAAGTGAGGTCCATCTTTGCTGGTACACTCTGGGTACTTCATATCTTCTAACAGCCCCAACCCACTTCACAGAGACCAGTTTGTAACACAAATAAACTGAGAGGAACTATTTTGCTTAGAGTAGAAAGTTGTCACAAATATAAGTGGACTAGCAGTGGAGGCTTGATGAGTGCTTTGAAGATGAAGAGTGAAGCTAACTTGTTGCCACATAAATTATCCACTGGCATATTTTCAGAAAGAGTGAAAGCTCTTTTTTTTTGGTTGTGTGTTGAACTGCACACTAGGCTGCAAAATGAAGCTACAGGAACAAATCAAGCTTATTTCTGGATAGCTGGAAATTCAGAGCTGGAAATCAGTTTCAATTCTCATTCTGGCCAAGTCTCTCCAAATTTTGGGAAGGCAACTTAACCAAAAACATCTCTGCTCAAAAAAAAAATCTGTGGGTAAGAAATTATTCCTTGTACATTATCTTATCTGCAGGAAAAATCTTGGTTTTAAGAATTTTGGCATGATTACTTTGGTGTGGCTAATGACCTCTGCGTCACTTCCTCTATGAAATTTTCACTTTGACACCTTTATGCTTGATTCACTTCCTGAATTACTGAATAATGCTTTTTGTAAGTGAAAAGGCAAAGTTAAAGCACTGTCCACATGCAAATTTGTATCTTTCAAAAAGCTGTAAATGTGGACTCTTAAGTCTCACAAAGACGTATTTTACTCCTAGAAATAATTTGCTTTTATTAGCTGTTATAATCTGTAAGATTTTTCTTTCTTTTTCTTTTTCTTTTTCTTTTTCTTTTTCTTTTTCTTTTTCTTTTTCTTTTTCTTTTTCTTTTTCTTTTTCTTTTTCTTTTTCTTTTTCTTTTTCTTTTTCTTTTTCTTTTTCTTTTTCTTTTTCTTCTTCTTTTTCTTTTTCTTTTTCTTCTTCTTCTTCTTCTTCTTCTTTTTCTTTTTCTTTTTCTTTCTTTTTCTTTTTTTTTTCACCAAATGCAAAAAATCTTTTTGTAGGGTCTTTGCCAACCTTAAAAAAATGATTTATTTTTACTACATTTTTTAGAAAGCAGGTAATCTTGTTATCCTCACTCTACAGATGGGAAAATGTAGCACAGCTACTGTGAAGTGGTCATGCACTGGACTGATGGTGAGGCAGGGAGAGAACTTATGCCTTCAAGCATAAGAAGCTCAGTACAATGCTGAGCTAAGTTGTTCTGCCCAATATTTTTATAGGTCTGATGACAATAGAAATGGAGCTGAGATCCCTTATAAAGTAATTTCTCTAGTCCATTCATCTATGAAGTGGAAAGAAACATCAACTCAGTATAAAATTCTTCAAGCAAGAAAAATAACACTGTAGTAAGAGCTGTATGCAATTCAATCAATTTTTTTTTTGTTTTACTTTGCTATTAATATCTGATTCTTCTAAATATCCTCTTGGGGAATAGGTATGTACTTTCTCTGTTCCTTTTTATGTTTAGAAGTTGGAATGTGCTCCTTTACATAAAAAAAAATATTGTTATAGGGTTCCTTCTATGCTAAAATTGCTACTATGCTAAAACATGTTTTATTTCAATAAAAATTGTCTATGAAGATGGATGCAATGGTTGCTGCATAGACGTGTAACTCCCTTCCCTTAAGGAAAAACAGAAGTCACACAGCAGGGATGAATTACTTAGATACTGCACAGAAGCACAGGGGAAAGAACCAGAACCATCCTTAATTTATTTGCAATGAAAAAATCAATACATTGTTTTAAATTATTTGAATTGCATAGATGCAGGCAGGTGGGAAGAGAAGAAAGAGGTGGGAGAAAAGAAGGGAAGAAAGTGGGAAGGGAGGAAAGAGGGAATGAGGAAGGGGAGGGGGGAATAGCTTAAAGTTAGCCACTAAATCTGATCAAGGGACTGGCTTCCTAGGATGCACAGCAGAGATCTAAGGAGACATGAGGAATGTGACTGTGCTGTGGAGTTAAATGGCTTCCAGAACTGACCCTTGTCAAGAAACTACAAGCATGGGCAGAGCAGGCATGCAACTTCCTGCACACATCCATGGAAACAGGCTGTAAGAACTCTGTATTTGAAGTGAAAGGTTCCTTTGGGCTTTCTAGCTGACTTGTCATTGATGGGCATTTGATATTGCATTTTCAGCCTATATCCAGGCTATATTGCACTGAATAATCACATTGCTTTACAGACAATCACAGATTTTCACATGGTGCTTTGCCAGCACACATTGGGAAGTGTTTAGTTAAGCAGCCCTGTTTAAACTGAGCAACTGCTTCAGGATTAAATTCCCCATGGATTCCATACTCCTCAGTATTATCATAAGCATTTATGTTCAGCACAACAAGTCAGGAAAAAAACATATACAGATATAAGGTAATCAATTAAGGCTTCTTCCTCTTTGGATGCAAATCTCTGTCATCCATTTGTTTGAGCCCCTCTGAGAGAAATTAACCACTCCTTAAAAGTGCATATTTCTTTCAAAGCGCTCTAAAGGGATTCTAAAAGGATAATTCAGATTTAGAAATTTACATTATAGATGCCTATAACTGAATCAGAGTCTTTACAGAGGTAGCAAAGGTTGTGCTGATAATATTCTTTCTTGACTTAGCTGAGGAGATGTTAGTTAATGTCTTGAAGTTTACCCTCTGCAGGCTTATCCTGGCAGCAGTGAGTTGAGCCCAGAAACTCAGAACTGTTTGTAGCAGCTTGTTTTTTCCTGATGTCCTGCTCAGAGCACAGGGTCTGGAGCTGAGCAATACTGTGTCTGGTCTGCCTGCAGCCTGACAGGGCTCCTCTTACAAGGATCCTCTTACAAGGATCCCAAAAACACCAGGCTAATGGGACACTCACCCAACTCTCAGCTAAAATCTGGCAGTTCTGCAGTTTGGGGCACCAAACTTCTGCCCAAATTGACAGGAGTGTGCTGGCATCATCAGCCTGGTAGTAACCAAGTGGAAAGTCAGGTTCCTATCTAATGTAAAATAAATCCATATATACCATCACAGGCGGAAGGAGTAAGTTTCCTGTCTTCACCAGCCCACAGCTGGACTGAAAAACTTAGCTCCCTTAGCTCCCATTTACCTTTTCTCCTCTCTCCTCCTTGATGTGCTTGGCATGCTTGGCTGCCCCACCTTCTGTGGCTTGAGTTCTTTGCCTAGAGGCAGACACCAAAAAGTCCCCTGGGATGTGTCAGGTTCAGGTGGTTCACTTCTAGTGAGGCTACACCCCAAATTCACTAAGTTCAGTCAGCCCCAGATTGCACTGTGCTCAGGAATATGAGTCTTGCCTGGGTTTGCCCTCAGTTACACCAGAGTTAAAAGCATCCTCTCACCTCTCTGCTACAACCCTTCCAATATTTTAAGAAGAAACAGAAATCCTTTCTTGGTAAAGAGCCCCAAAAAGGTGTGCAACATGATACAGTCCCATGTGAGCAGGATTTCCTGCCTGACATCTGAATATTGCTTAAGAATTATTTAGCCTCTTTTCCCTTCTAGCATGTAACATGAAGTTTTCCATTTGTTACTACTTACAAACAAGTATCTTGCCTAATTTGACAAATAACTCCAGCTTGAATACCTCTGCTGGAATTTTTCTTTAAAAACTACTTCATTCTGGACTAGTTGTTGGAGAAGGAGAAACAACCTCCTTGACAACAGATAGAAAGGAGCCCTCAGTTCTCATTAGGAATTAAATAGATTTCTTCTACACCTGTATCATGTTTAATCCTGGCTGGCACCACAGCCACTTGCCCACTTGCCCCTGCTGGAATGGGGGAGAGGAGAGAAGGATAAAAGTGAGAAAACTTGTGCATTGAGATAAAGACAGGTTAATAAATAAAGCAAAAGCTGTGCAGACAAGCAAAGCAAACAAGGAATTTATTCACTCCTTCCCATGGGCAGGCAGGTGTTCAGCCCTCTCCTGCAAAGCTGGGCCCCATCACATGTAAGAGGATTTGGGAAGACAAATGCCATCACTGAAAATGTCCCTCCCTTCTTTCTTCTTGCCACAGCTTTATCTGCTGAGGCACCACATGGTCTGGAATACCCTTTTATCAGTGCAGGTCAGCTGTCCTGGCTGCACCCCCTCCCAGTCCTTGTGCACCCCCAACCTCCTCACTGCCATGGTGGGATGAGGAGCAGAAAAGGCCTTGACTGTGCAAGCCCTGCTCTACAGTGACTAAAACATCACTGTGTTACCAACACTCTTTCCAGGAAAAACCCTAAACATAGCCCTATACTTGCTACCATGAAGAAAATTAACTCTGTCCCAGCCAAAACCAGCACAAACCATGCCCCAAAGTTGGTTATATGCATGGATGAAGTTTTATCCCCACAGATCACAGAGATCAGTGGGAATTCCAGTTGCCAAAGTGAAAGGGTTGAGAATCAACCTGGGATGAAAATAATGTTTTTCCAGGGGAATTATAAATTATCAATGTAAGAAAGCAAGCCTGAGATTTGTCTTTGAACAGAGGCTTTCCTGAAGAAAATTCTCTTAATTTTCCTTTAACTATGTATATCAATAATGAATACAAGACTAGCAGTCCAGTCCCATGATACTGAATAAATTACTACCCACTGGATCATAAATCAAGTGTTTGCATAATTTGGCTATTTACAAATCAAGTCTCAGTCCAGAAACTGCTTTTTCCCAATGCACTCATTGTAGTTAAGCGAATACTTGGAAAACACACAGGATCTCATCTATTTATCAGTTTCTTTTCAAACAGCTGTTCATATCTGTAGTAAAAGGGAAGATGCAAAATGTTCTTGGACTGTATTCAAAATATGAAAATTATCGTAGTAACAGTGGGAACAACAAAAAGCTCATGAAGGGGATCCAGCTTTCTTTTCACTGGCTCTCAGGACACAGATGCCACTGAAATGGGGTCTCCCAGGAGGATGTTTTGGTAGCACAAAGCCAGAGCACCTTTTCCTGGCCAAGGGATGGCTGCATGTGGAGCATCCAGCACATCTGATGGCTCGTGCCCAGCTCTGTCCTTACCTCCAAAAAACAGTCCTGCAAGTTTCTCTCCACTTCTGGAAGGGCACTAATAACACATGCTGCTTCCCTCAAATGCTAGTTTAATGACTGGTTTTGTTGCTAGAAGAGAAGTGTGCTGAGGGATTTATGGAAAATTGGGCCAGGATTCACTCCAAAGCCAGCACTGACCCAAACTCCCCCAATGTGCCTGTCAGAGGACAGGGGGTGACTCTGGGGAGTTTCTGTCTTTCCTTACACTCAGCACAGGAGTTTCACTCTGCTCAGATGACCAGTTATGGGCCAGAGCCTGCTCCAAGTGGGTGTGCACCCCACAGCCAGAGTGCTGCAGTATGCTGCTTTTCCACTCATGTAATGGCAGGGTAAGGACCAAAGCAAAGAGTCAGCTTGCTTGGAAGCCATGCCTCCAACCTCATTCCAAACAGATATGGAGAACCACAATATTGCACTTAGAAATACATCTGAGTTTCCTTGGTCATTTTTAGATGCATAAACTAATGAGAGCCATGAAAGCTGGAATTGGTCACTGTTCTCTTTTCCAAGATAAACATCTGAAAATACATTATGAACAAAATAAAGCAGACCAAGTTGCTAGTAAGGTTTCCAAGTGTAGGTGGCTTGTTCTGAAGTTCCATTAATGTTTTCAAATTTGTTTTGGTGCCAGCCTGCAAAGCAAAAATATTCCAAGAGATAACATAAAGGTACATAGTCAAAGGAAGAATAAACCCATTATTCATCTACTGCAAGGCATTTGGCCACAATGAAGTAAGAGATGGAGAATGGAAAGTTGTTGACGTGTCCAGAAGATGGAGATTATTTTGTGGAACATAGCACAAAGTTTAGTTCTATCTATAAAAAATAGGAGAAAAGATTGCTGGGTTGTGGGAGAAGGAAACCAGCTACCCAGAAAACAGAGGAAGCCCCACAGTCCCAGCAATGTCATCCTGGGTTAATTTGTCCAAGTGCAGCCGTGCTCTCAGGCAGGATACACAAGATATTTACTTCTCACACCTGCAAACCTTTTTCCATCTCCTGTGGAACAACCATAAAAGCCCCAGTAGAAAAGGAGCACCTACAACTATAAGATACTAGAGGATGAGAATATTCTAAATCTTTAATAATTCTGTGCAACAGAAGGTAATCTTCAACTTCCAGAGCAGCCTAGGAAGTGACCCACAACTTGCACTAATATCAGCAATCCATTCAAATCTAACTGAGGAGGAAAAAGAACTGCAAAGTTAAGGCTCAAAATGAACATGTGAACAGGTTACAGGAGCACCATGGAGAAACATTCAGCATCACAAAGCTCCTGGGAAAAGAGAAGCTGCCACTACTTGAATAATACACCTACTATTTGCAATTCTTACATCTCAACTTCTCTTTAATTTTATTTTATTTCAAGAATAAAGAGTTAACCTGCTTAACAAGGAATCCAGGATTCCAGATTTAAATCCAGGATTGCTGGATCATTGACTTATATTTTATAAGTTTTTACAGAAATAGAGGGAAAGGAATGTCCAGCTCTTTGGAATCAAATAAATGCAAAAACATAAAAAAGGGAAAGTTCAAATTTTTTTGAATGACTATATCTTGTTTTCCCTAGTTTTACATATATATATAAAATATATAAAATAAATTACATCCAGTTTTCTGTGGCTTTGGGGCTGTAGTGCTGGATCCTGGAGGCAGCACCACAGGAATTGTCAGATGATGCTTTTCTGCTGAGCCTTCACTGCCTGAGTCATTTGACAATCTGAGAAGCAGGTCTGAGAGGCTTGTTTTACAGACATGGTGGAAAGCACAGCAGTAGGAGAAAGGACAGCAGTATTTTCAGAAGTTGCTGCCCTGGAGCTGAGAAAGTGCACAAAAGGGTCCAAAAGTGGCACCTAAGATTTAGAGTAATCCTCCTGCCCTCCAGTGTCCTGAATGGAGCTGCCTTTGTTTGTCAAGCATGCTTACCAAACAGGTGTCTGAATTACTTGTATAGTTATATTATTACAATAATAATACTGATGTTAAATAGATCAGTGAATGTTAATTTCCAAGAACATTTTTTGAGGAGGATCAGTTTCTGACTTCCAGTACATTGTGCTGTAAATCCCAATACCTAGCTGAGTTATTGCTGGTTTACACCAGTGTAATGGAGCAGATTTTGGTCTGGATATAGCCTGATGAGCAGTAATCACATCCTTCTGCTCCCATACCACAGGCCTCATCACTCCAGCTAAAGGAAAATCTTCATTCATTTTGATTAATGTACAATTCATGTTCAGGACTAATTTAGACCGTGCAATGCTGAGAAAGTTCTAACCTGACCTTTCAAACACACCTGGGGGAAGAATTTTGGAGAGGAGCAATTTATTTTATCTGTAGTTAACACAATTCCAATTTTGTGGAAACTTTGTGTCCTCTCACAGACAGTTGAACAGAAAATAAGAATTGGAAAAATGAGGTTTTAGAGGTATTTGCCCTAGAAATAGTCCAGCATTTCAAGTTCCCTACTTGCATAGTTTATATCTGCCATGTATGTGTGTTTTAGCATGCAGAGAATTATATTTCCAACCTCAACCACAAATTCATCTTCAGTAATCATCAATCTTTGGTAAACTCAAATTTGAACTTCCATCTCATTAAAAAAAGCTGAACCCAGGTGGGGTTTTGCCTGGTTTTATGTTTCACTGTAAAAACATTGCATGCCCTTACTCAGAAATACTCAGTGAACCAGCCTTTAGCAGGCAAGGCTTTTTTCTAGTGGTCAGGGAAATAAATTCTGCTCAGCAGGATTGACAGCTGCTCTGGTTTCTTTCCTTCTTTAAAATAATTATCTTAAAAAACATTAAGACCATCAATATTTATTGTCAAAAATAGAACTTTTTACTTATCCTAACATCTGAAGATACTGTGGTTTCTAAGCTGGTACTCGGCTCACAGGTTTTCTCCATCATTTTATAGACCACACTTCCAGCTGGTAGGCAGGATTTGAGGGCTTGACTCCACTGATCTGCATCTGATATCTCTGGGTGGACACAACAGAGCCTCTGCAGCATAACTGCATTTTCAAAATTCTCTCAGGATCAGGGTTTTACTATTTGCCTCTGGTACCCTCTGATTCTTCCTAATAAAAATTTCCAGGAATATACTCTGGTACAAATTAGAACATTAACACCCTCCCAGACATGGATACATGATTTTTCTCACTTCTGCACAAGAAATAATATTTTGTTTTGTTGGTTTGCATGCAAAAGATGGGATTTTAAAATTACTATCATTATTGTTATTTGAAAGGCCAAAGAAGAGAATTTTCAAAATATTTTAGAATGTTAGGGCATGTATTTTCTTTAATTAACTCAGTTAATTTGGATTGGTGAAAGGTGTTTAAACAAAAGTGGAATATTTGACAGGCTTTGGAATCACAGTCAAAAGTGGGTCCCTCTTCAGTACCAGCTTAGAAGCAAGTTAGAGCAGCAAAATCTGCCTTTGAATTTCAAACACACTGTGAGGAATTCAGACCATACCACTGAAAAAGCACAAGGATCTACAAAGAGCAAGGCTACATCTGAGCCTTATATATCTCTTTATATGGTTGTCCATAAGAAAAACATGTTCCAAGCCTTCTTATGCTTGTTAACGTGGATTTTCATGGATACAGAAGTGGAATTTGTCTTTGGCAAAGGGCATAACACTCATCTACCTTCTGAGACTGAAGAAGAGAGATAACTAGCTCTTCTCTGAAGAGTTTTCCTTAAGAATAATTACCCAAGACCAAGCTCTCTTGCAGGATTGACTTTTGCAGTGCTTTCTAGTCTGTGGTATAGCTATACCCCATCTGTATCACAGGCCAGTCCATAGAACACAGAAAATTTAGTTTTAAATAAGGGAATTATTCAATAAGCTACAAGTTATCAGTGTACTGTTAATGCCAAAGCTGTAAACCTGACACCCCAGAAAAAGAAAATTTACTCCTGCTCGGGCTTAAAGGTGCTTTCTGGGATTAATTTGCTGAGTTCCTGAGACTGTGGTACACAACTTCTGCTCATGAAGAACAAGATACCATTCATGGAATAGCTGAACCATTGGCCCAGTAATCAGTTTGCTTTGAAAATACTACATTTGTAACAATTATATAGATTTAATTCTCCAGCATTTTAGTGGGGCTCTAGCTGCAGCTTTGGTAAACTGATCGTTGTTATTGCTCTGCTTGTTGTGCTGTGGCAGTGAATTGATGCACAGAGGACACTTCCAACATTTTCCTCTATACTTTAATGTTAAAATTAGATAATTGTGGGCAATGTCAACATAAAGATGTATTAATTACCACCCTCCAAAAAAAAAAAAAAAAGAATTGACTAAAATGCATTACTATGATAGTCTAATGTAAAAGTAGATGCTTTAACAACAAAACACCAATGTACCAAGGCAATTTCTGTCTGTTGTTACTTACATTGACATTTATTTCCTTTCCTGTTGCCTTAAGAAAAAAACCTCTTCTTTCTCAAAAGCACAAGCTCCAAAAAAACCCCAAACTCTCACTGCAATAGAGAAGGAGCAGTCAGAAAAACACTCCAGACCAGATCTGTGGTTTGTACACATTAGTGGGAATGATGACTGGGACCAAGGAGCCCCAAATGAATTAGATGGCCTGAGGGATCTCTGCAGTGCTCTGCCCACCAGCTCACAAATATGGAACCCAGTTGCCATGGTGCAGAGATCCAATGTTAGCATATGGGCCTTATTTATTGGTTTATTTATTGGGGTTGTGTGAGAAAAGAAGGCAGCAGTGTTGAGGTTCTTCACTCAGACCTCTGATAATACTTTCTCCTTCATCACTCTGAGGGGTAGCACAGTAGCTCAGTTTATTGAGAGCAGCAGACTCAGGGTGCTCCAGTTTTGCACCCTGGGAGGGTCTGAGCTCCCTTACACTGACACCTTGGGTCAGGCAGCTGAGTGTTTCCACAGCTGCTTCACAGGTAGCACCAAGCTGCCACCTCAGAAGGCAAGAAATAAAAAGGGAAATGTGGCTGATGTCTCAGTTTCATCAGACATTGGCAACACTGATCCTGGATTAAAAAAATCTACGCTTCACAGCCCTTTATAATAAGACAATAGAAATTTCATGACCTCCTGAAAACAACTAATTTTCCATCTTGTACATACCCAGAGCACGTGGAAATGTTGTGACAGTGGTATATGACAGAACTGACTCATTATGAATAAATAATTAGGAACCCACCTTCTGAACTTCCTATAGCTCCTAAAGCTTCCAATGTGGAAAAGTTTTACCTTTTCTAGAGCTTTAGGACAAACTTATCTTCTATTTAATCTGAAATTTCTGTCTTTCAGACCATTTACCAAAGAAAAATATTTGAAACTTGCATGGCTGATAATAGTCTTTCACAGGGATTTTTTGGCCATTGTTACTGACTTCCAGGTCTGACTGCTGAAATCTGGTTTGAAGGGAGGAAAGAACAGAGGAGACAAAACACGGCAAAAAGCCTGGCAGGCATAAATTTTGCTTTCCAGAATGTCTGTGCTTGCAATCAGCAGCTTAAAAAGTTCTGCTATGATCATCAAGAGATGATGCCTATCAATCAGTCTTTAAACACTGCCCATTAGGTTCTCTTGTTGAAGATGTAACTGAATCTACAATTCCCTGAAGGCTGTTTGCAGTCCACTTTGCAGCCAAAGGAGAAATAAGGGAAGCTCTTTTGCTTTCCAATACATTAAGTGGTGTGGATCAAAGAGATTAGTATCATGGCCTAAAAAGTTATTTTTTAGAGCTATAATAGAATCTATACTGCTACTTTTTTTCTCCCCATAGAATAGTTTAAGCCATAAATCAAGTCACATAGTATTGATGGTAGAATATATTTGCAGATGTCACCCCTTAGTATAAAGACTCCATTTCTAAGTGTTTTATTTTTCTGGTACTGTAGGATTTTATACATTCATGCAAAATGCATTATATTATTCTCTGAGTTTAGATTTTTTCCAGATGACAGGTGTTACTTTTATGATGCCCTGAATGGAATGACAGAGTGAAGTGCCCTGATTTATACTCCACTACAACCAGTCATACTGCTGTCACGACTGCTGCTCTTTCTCATTCCATGCCATGCCCTCCCTTGCCCAGCAATGAAATAAGCTGCAGCATTCCCAAATGCCCACAACAAACACGAGTCGATTCCCATCGTGCTTGCTCATTCACCCTGGGAACTTTTCCATTTCAGACCTCGCTCTGCAGCTCCTCTCACGGATGGTTTCCATTCCGCTGCCTTATCTGGGGTACACACGGTGTCTCATTCTTCATTTCAGATGTGCTGTTTGGAGACAAGCACCAAAACAATAAATCATGGGGCTAGGTTATTTTTAGGCCACATTTCCGAATCAGCGTTGAGACTTTTTCTGAAGAACCTGCACAAGGAACTTATTGTGTGCATACACAAATAAATGACACAATTCAATGGTTTAATACTATCTGCCAAGTTAAACTACTGCAGAGCAGCTGTGTACATTTAAAATGATCCCTGGCACTTCTGAAGACTTCATAAATCAGCAGCAACATACTTTCTTCCAATTAAGAGAGTTAAAGGAAAAAAAATCAGAAATTAATGTGTCTAGGACATAAATGACATCTCTACACACTTGTGAATGTGAATCTGGAGAAAAAAGAAAGAAGAAAGCACTGCTCTTTACATTACTAGGATTATAATATTTTAAAATGCCCATTTTTGTAAGTGTTTCAGTTGTTGTCAGAAGCATTGTTTTAAGAAGGCTTGCTTGAAGCAAGGCAGTGATATTAACCAAATCTATTGAAGAAATGAATGACAGTCATCAACCAAGCCACAGAAGCACTACACCAATGCCTCAGACTGAGGGTCCTTCCAATAAGAGTAACATGAGAAATACCCTGTATGGGCAGCCACAAGTCACCTTCTAGAACTCACTCTGAAAGCAATTACTAAAATACTACTTATTGCTCTAGAGAATCACATTGTCTAGTTCCACTATCCAAACTTTCCTGACAATCTGCTGGCATCTTTGAATGTCCAAAGGTGAAGGGCCTGGAGGGGAAGCTGTGTGAGGAGCAGCTGAGGGCACTGGGTCTGTTCAGCCTGGAGGAGACTCAGAGGAGACCTCACTGCAGCTACAGCTTCCTCAGGAGGGGAAGAGCAGGGGCAGGCACTGATCTCTGTGGTGACAGTGACAGCACCCAAGGGAATGGCCTGATGCTGTCTCAGGGGAGATTTTGGCTGGATATCAGGAAAAGGTTCTTCATCCAGAGAGTGTTTGGGCTCCCCAGGGAAGAGGTCACAGCACCAAGCCTGACAGAGCTCAAGAAGCATTTGGACAAGGTTCTTGGGCACGTGGTGTGAGTCTTGGGGCTGTTCAGGCCAGGAGATGGATTCAATGACCCTTGTGGGTCCCTTCCAGCTCAGGATTCTCTGTGATTCTGTGGTCAACAGCAACCACCACACAATTGCTCAGACTGTGCCATTGGTTCTTGTGCTCTGCTGTAGCAAACACTGAAGAAATGCAAAGGCAATAACAAGCATCACTGAGTCTTTACCATCTATGGCAGTCTCTTCTATTCACACTTCTTGCAACTTCTTGCCTTCTCACCGTGTTCTGTGTCTTCTCACAACTGTTTCTTGGTCTCTTGCTGCAGCTGATCATCTTCCCAACCATATTTGACATAGTTTGTTTGTCTCTGTGACTACATGCATTAAAAATATGTGTTAGTTCTAGTTTAGACCTCACTAAAGGTGGCAGAAAGGAGAATAAGTGCATTAATAGAAATACCTTAAATTTTTTTTAAAACCCTCCCCAAAACAACAATGTTATGCAGAAACCAACACCCATCTGATCAAGTCACCTTCCCTTCCTCTCCAGCAGATTGTTCAGGTATATTCCAGAAAACTCCACTCAAAGCAGCCTTGCTTCCTCCCTTTCTTCACTGAATGGTGTTGGCAACAAGGCTCCCACTGCTACAGTGCTGCAGGACACAGTTCTTGCACAGATGCAATTTGAGGAACATGTAGGTTGGAAGGGACCTAGAATATCCTCCTGCTCAAGGAAGGATTTTAGAGCAGGTAGTCAACACCATGGCCAACCAGGTTTTCAGTATCTCCAAAGACAGGGACTGTACAACCTGCTCCAGGATCTGACAAGTCCTTACACTGTGTTGGGATTTCCTGTTTTCCAGTTTGAGTCTGTTGCCTGTTGTCCTTCTGCTCTGCACACCCAATAAGAGGACTCTATCTTCTTTATACTTTCCTGTTAGGAAGTGATTCCCAGCAGTGGGAATCACAGAAATGAATTTCATTATTAGAGTTCATTTACTCAGAATCTGGTATTTCCATTTAAATACTTCCTAGGATCCACAACTGGTTCTCTCCAGAGAAAGAATATCTCCTTTCACTCTGTGCCCTGGCAGAACTGAGAACTGATATCTGCCTAATTGCCACAGTGTCTGGAGCAGGCTTGAATCTGCTTCCTGTTAACTAAACCATCATTGCACATTTGAAACACAGAACTGATGTAAAAGTGTGTCCTCTTGTTTAAAGCTTACAGCAATGCAGGCCATTTTTGTGGTAAACCAAGTGTGGAATGGATAAGATTTGGAGCACTGGGAGACTAGTCTGGGTCAATGCTGCTGCATATTGCCATAATGACTCATAATATCATTTAGCTGTAACTCTTCAACCAGTGCATAAAAATTTCAGCATAGTATGATGTTAATTTAATAAGAAATAAAAGACTGGCTTTAATACAGATTTGTAAAAGGTTTTGCAAAAATGCTGTATCATTTGATTCTTTCACAGCATCATTTCCTGTGCCAGCTGTCTCTCGTGACAATGATATGTTTGACAATTCAGACAAGGAGACTTTAGGCCTGGAAAACTCTAGGAACTGAACAATGAGACATTTCCAGCTAACAGCTTAACCCTCTGGAAAGCTGACAACCACTCAGGACTGCTATGATACACTTTGCAGGTTATTCACAGCTCACATTCATTTGACAACAAAGAATTCCCATTCTTCAGGTGGAAGTTGATTTATGCACATAATGTGTGGATGTTATGTGGATACACTTCAAGGGGCAAGTCAGGTGAATCACACCCAGCAGCTGGAAACATGCCAGCACATCAACCTGTCCCTCAGGGCTTCTGTGGAGAGGATGCTGCACGTTCAAATAAATGGATTTCATGACTAAGGCTCTCTGCTGTTCTCTTTTCCAGCCTCTGCAGGAGCAGTCAGAGGATTTGCCTCTTCCATGGTTATGGGGACAGACCAGTCATGGTGTCCTCTACAGGTGATATGAAAATGATTGCTATCATCTTCTTGTGCTTTCCCCTTCACCTTGAAGCCAACAGAAGTTTCCAGAGGGAGCATTCTGTGACCAGCAAACCAAACTGCTAATGGTGAGAAAGATAAGGCAGTTGGTAAATTCCCAGTGACAGAGAACTGGAAAGACTCAGCAAATCACTAGTACAAAAGCAGTGGGCAGGGCTGAGACAAGAAATGGGCTTAGACACTTCAGTCACCACTTTAGATCCCTTTTTCAGCTTCAGCTTGCCCAGAAAGTAACACCTTAGTACCCTGGTACCCCTACAGCTTATCAAGCCAGATCTGAACAGCACTGAACTGCTTTGCCTTGCCACAGATAGGCAGGTGAGCCTAGCCCCTCCTTAATTCCAGCCAAAATGTCACAGAAATCAGAGGCCAGGTAAGGAATAGCATGGAAAGCAGAGTTGAGGTGATACATTGCTATTTGTATACAAAACTGTGGTTCTCCAATCTATGCTGGGCTGAGCCCTACACCATCAAGCTCAACTCTCTTCCTGCTTTTTAAAAATTTTTGGCAATTCCCTGGCAGCTACATCAGCCAGGATTGCAGGACTCAGCTGCCTTGTTAGCCAGACAGAGAAACAAGCATCCAGAGAAATTAGTGCCTGGAGAAGATGCTGTTTATTGTGTGTAAAAAACACAACCTACTCTGTTGCTTTGATTCCTCAAAAGCAGCAGTGCAAACTGCCAGATGGTGCTTTCTGGTGCCTCCACAGCTACCCATCAGGAGAGTGCTCCTTGTGTCTTGGGTAGAAAAGAGACTCTTCACCCTTATTCTTGGAGATGTCCCTTGCAGCACTGCAGGAGGGATAATATTTAAAATCCCTGGGGCTCTGTGCCTGGGTAGTTTTGTGTAATTCTGACTGTAGGGGCTTCTCTCCTAGGGCACCCCAGCTTTCTCTGTGCACAGCCTGGGAAGATGGAGAGCATGGCAATTGTTCCAGAGAGCAGGCACCTCAAACTCCAACAGCATTCCCCCCTGGGAACATAAAAAAAAAAAAAAAAAAAAGAAAAAAAAAGAAAAAACAAAACAAAACAAAACAACAACAAAAAAAACCCACCTACAGTTTAATGTGATAAAATGTTTCATACTTTCCAGTAAGTAAATGAGTAGGAAATGGAAGAATTTCCATTCTGGAAAGTTAAGGAATTGTTATTTGTAAATGCAAGTAATGCTGCAGAGTTTAAATTTTTGAGGAAGTCTGTGTTTATCTTGGGGAAGATAGTAGAGCTGATCTGTTTTCTAGATTTTCATGGCCCTGATGAAGTAATATTTTGCAAATGTTGTTTACAGTTCCTGTCTTACAAAGCCATATTATGTGTATATGTACATATACGTATATCTCCTTAACTAGACACTCTATAAGGAATCCAAACAGCATGTGAAAAGCTAAAAATGCTTTTGCAGAATATACATCTTACTTTGCCAGTAAGTATCTGACAGAGATAAGAGATTTGTATTATTATTTTTATGGTTATTTTTTTACTTTACTATCACAGCCAGCAGGTTTAAAAGGCAAATTTTTTGTTAAAGCACAGAACACACAGACTTCCACATAAAGACTAGTATGATAAAATGCTTTCAAATGATCATAATTTTGCCCAATTTAAAAAAAGAACACACTTCATAGCTGTAAAGCAGCACATGGCTGGATGGAAAGAAAATTCCACCAAGTATTTTATCAGCTGGCTGCCACTCTCTGTATGTGAGCCAATAAAAATGGAGAATTTTATTGAGAAGCAATAATTTCCTCTATATCAACTCTTGCAAGCTCTATTACATCAAACCCCAAATGTGCTCACAGAAACAAAACACCCTTTTAAATGTTTTCCCAAGATATGATGTAGCCATTCCATCTATCATTTGGACCCCATTTTAACCAAACATGCTCATATTGAGGAGGCAGAGGTCTAAACTGCAGATAGCACAGCTATGCAAAAGGACTACAAGCTTCAGAAGGCTTTACATAATTTGTTTGTTTGTTTGTTTTTAATTTTGGAGCTCAACACAGTGAGCTATCTTGGATGTGCTGTAACACAGCTCTAAAAGGCAATGGCAGGAAGAGCACAACTTTATTGAACAGATCTTGTTACACAGGGAAGGGATGTGGAAAGCTTTTCAGCACAGGAAGCCATAGTCACTCCCTTGACCAGAGGCAACACTTCAAACCAAATTAAGTACAAGTGAGCTGACTAGAGGAGCACCTGCATATTCCCAGAACCATTAAGCTTTTGGTCTCTGGGACTGGACCATGTGAACCAAAATGGAAGTCAAATAATTTCTGATGACCTTGGAAGGCATTAGAGCTGGCCCACAACAATTTATGCCTTTACTGCACAGATTTGCTGATGTGCTGAATTTAAATAATCTCCTATTTTGCATTGGCTGAGATGTATAAGAGGCTGTGTCTTTGACTTTGGTCTCAGCTGGCTGCAA
The DNA here is from genome assembly GCF_029582105.1 of Oenanthe melanoleuca. Taxonomy (NCBI): domain Eukaryota; kingdom Metazoa; phylum Chordata; class Aves; order Passeriformes; family Muscicapidae; genus Oenanthe; species Oenanthe melanoleuca. The sequence goes on along the minus strand of NC_079337.1, from coordinate 34,940,285 downwards.
TAAATAAATCCATTCTTTGTTTATACATATTTTTGTCCATACAAAACTGCAGGCACTCAAAGGCCTCTGAGACCCTGGTTCAGGAGTTTGGTGGAGGACAAAGCCTGTGCTCACTGGAGCTGACTGAACCCATGGAAACCATGCAATGACCCAAGTCAGTGTCACACAAATGTTATCTCACCTGAAAAACCTCATCCAGCTCTTGTTCCAACTGCTCAGCACCAAACTGCCCATCAGGAAACAGCCCCAAACCTTGGCTGGGTCCTGCAACTACATGTCAGTGGCTGCTCAACAGCCAAGGTGGTGGGAAGTCACTGTGTTCTAACAGGAATGTACTTGGGAAAAACTTCTAGGCTCAAGAATTTACACATTACCAAAGAGTAAACCCTCAGTCAGTTTTCTTTCTTTAAAGCCCATAGAGGCAAGGATGCAACATTTTACAATATTTGTGGCCAAATATCTATGTCCATCAGAAAAAAAAAACCAAAACCAAACCAAACCAAAAAATATCAAATCTGGGAAAATATGCAGCAGGAAAATACATCCTTCTTTGCCTTTTGAGCAAAAGCTTTTAATGCAGCTGAATCAGTCACCAAGTGAACACTGATCATACCAGGAGAAAGAAAACAGCTGTGGACACCAATAGGAGCAGCTCTGCTGTATCACTTCATTTAATGATCCACTGCTTTGGCACTTGATAATTTGCTTTGAATCTGAGTCCCATCCCCCAGTGAAGCATCTTCCTTTCTTCCTCTTGCAGACTCAATATACATGATAAGGTTCATTAGTCAAAGCAAAGTTTTCTTCAATTTGTCTGCAGCTGGCATTCCTGTATAACATGAAATGGAATAAATCATACAGTGGTTCCAAAATTAAGTATCCAGCAGTTTATAAGCAGAGTACTCAGTTTTCTCAAGGGTACCTAGCCTGATACTGGGGACAGGGGCATGGAGCCCTATCACTGAATCCCTGATCTGCTTTTACAAAGGTCCCCAGTGAGGTAATTTTAAGAGGTACTGGCTCTGTTTTAGCTTGACTTTGAGCCTCTATTTCATGGTGAAATAGATCTCAAGGAGCACTGGCAGCCACAGTGCTGTCTCTGCACTGATCCTTGCAGGTAACTGCAGTGCCACTGGCAGGAGAGGGCAAACAGAGGGAGTGAGAGGAGCTGCCATCCCATTCTGCCTGAGAAAAGAGAGAAGATGCTCCAAACACTGGGTTTGGGTGTTGCTTTCTCTTCCCTTCACTAAATTGAGCCAGATTTGGACACATGGTGTTCTGAAAGAAAAAAATTAAAAACCCAAAAGATTAAAAATGAAAGGAGTTTCTGCAGAAAAAAAAAAAAAAGCTGAAATGAAATATTCTCGCTTTTCAAATGTTTTCTTCGTGTTTTTGACTGAAAACATTGCTAAGAATTAAACCTAAATCCTCAGATAGTTTCAGTCAATCCAAACCTGCATTTTAGGGAATAGAGATACCTAACATATGTCAGTGCAAGGCTGCTGACCATTTTTCCCAACAGAATACTGGAGCTCTCATATGTCACAGAGAGCTTAGAGTATAACAAATTTCTTTTTGTTTTTAGCAATTTCCTTTCGTGCTCAGTGAATTACCCTGTCACACATTCAACAACTTGTTTTCATATTGCTACAAGGAATTCTGCTGGATGAAATTAATGTAGTAAAGTGTATTCTCAGTTTTTATTAAGCTCTCTTGGCTGAGGAAATATCAGTATTTAGTAGAAAGATGGGGGAGGGAATGTAAGCACAAAGGTTTCACCTTTCTCCCTTGTATCTAAAAAAAAAAATTAAAATTAAAATGTTTGGTTTCATGAAAGACAGATCAATTCAGATGACTGGTCAGATTCTGCTGAGTACCAGTTGCAATAACAAAATTTTCAGGCTTCTTATGCTTTAAAGTTAACAGAGCTGGCACTGTCAGTACTATAAAAAGAAGCAAATAACCCAAAAGAAATGTAAAGGCCACAAATACTGTTTAATGATGTGACTTTGCCTATGTGAGCAAAGTAATTAAAGCCCAGGCAGAGGCAGTAGGGAGAACAGGAAGAAAGCTGAGAAGCAGTAATTAATTTAAAATATTATGATGCTTCTTGCTGCAAATTCTGTAGTTTCCACATCACAGCAGAAGCTCAAAGCAGTGCCTTGTCCCTTCAGGATGCTGATTTCTGCAGGATACAGACACCTACCCAGTAAAGTGTGTATAATAGATGAATAAAAGAAACAATTGTTTCTGCTTCAGCATGATGGTGTGATGGTGAACTTTGATGGCATCCTAGTAAAACACATAACATTTATTGCTGTGATAAACTGCTCTTGAGGGAGTGATTTCCCTGCCCTCCCAGCTGGAGCTGTCGTGCTGCAATGACAGAGTGGGTAAGGAAGGGACGGAACAATAGAGAAGTCAAGGAGCTGGAGCCTGACCTTAACAGAGTGGGTGGTATTTGCTGCAGTCCAGAAAAGCAAATAACTCACTCAAAGGTGATAGATTTTACTGGGGAGTGGAAATAACAAAGCTGAGAAATAAAGTGGAGCAAACATGGTATGAAAGCATATTAAAGTAATTGAAGGAGAGGATTTACTTTTCAATAGGTTCAGCTATTAAGGAGAGAGAGGGAAAAGCAAAAGAGGGGTGAGAGAACAGAGGAAAGAGGAACAGAAAAAAAGAAAAAAGAAAGAAGAATAAAAAAGGGGGGGAAATGGAAAAAAGAAAAAAAAAAAAAAAAACAAAACCAAGGCTCACAACTGCAAGGTGTTCTTGATTAAATGCATCACTCAGTGACATGTCCAAAACACACCAAACCACTTCATGGAACACCTCGCCTGACAGCAAGGGTGTAATTGAGTAGTTGGTACTGGAAAATTTGTTCCAGTTTTCCCTTTTTGAGACTAGGGACTGCAGGGACCTATGGCCTACAGGAGCAACATCCTTCATGGTCTCCACCTCAGTCACGAACATGCAGGAGCAAATCCAGGTTTTGAAAGCAGACAGAAATTGTTTTAAACTATTTTTTTTTTTTTTTTTTTGCACATGAGTGTGTGTAGAGCAACTACCTGTCTCTTTTATTCATTCTTTCCCTTTGCCCTCTTTTCCTGAGCATGAGAAAGGTCAGAGTTCTCACTGATCAAAAAAAATTAAGAGTTGCTGTGGTACTAGTGACTTTAATCCAGCTGCATTTGCTGTGGGCAGACAAAACATGATTACAATATGTATGTTGGGAACATTTTTACATTTACATTGTCATTTTTACAAAGCTGAAATAAATCAGTGACTTGACTGACTAAAGAGTGGTATTCAAGAATAGTCTATTTGCTTAACAAAATATCACAGATTGATAGGAAAAAGTAATCTGACTGAAAGAAGGCATGGAAGCTCAAATAAGTTATAGATATGCAAAGAGAATGAAAGAAAAAAAAAAGCATCAATGTAGTGAAGTTACAATTTATATCTCTCATAACTGATTTCAAAAGGAAGGTATGAAAATTGATAAAGTATCCATTTCTATTCTGCAGGGACTTTTTTCCTAAAATGTATATAATAAAAGGTTCTTTCACTCAGTTTGAGGTACTTTTATGGCTCCCGTTCATATTGCATTAAAGTGCTTCAAAACAGAAATGTATTTAATTTTACAATGTACTTTTGAGAAGCAGATGTCTCTTTTGCCTCCATGTTAACAGAGGGGAAAACTCAAAGAAATATTCTGAGTTGATGTCAGATGGGATACATACACTGATAAAGCACGATGAACCTGGAAATTTCTGGATGAGAATGTGATTTGCTGGGTACCCTTTTTCCAAGAATAAAAGCAACTGCCTGTTTGAATCCATTATTATTACTATTATTATTACTATTATCATTATTACTATTACTATCACTATTATTATTATTACTGCTATTATTATTACTATACAAAGGTGTTGCTGGAGACTACAGATATCCAAAAGTCTTTAGACCAGCAAAGAGCTGATGCATAAGACATTGATAAGAGAGCTTACACTCAGCTTACACTGAGACATATTCAATTCCTAGAGGATAAGGACCATGAAGAAGCTGCTGACCCCTGCAGAGGCTGTGGAGATTCCAGTGCCTTGTGGCATGGATCAAACCTAAAGATGGACTTGACTGAAGAGAATTAGTATTGTTAGACACTGTGACTGGCAAATTGTCATCATCTTCAGACTGTTCTTTACTTGGGGTGATGAAAACCAGGGGCTGTACTGAAGGGGTCATCAGATTAGATGTTTCTAAGCACATCAAAAAGTTATAGCTTCTTTCTGTCTCTTCTAGACAGAATGGTAGGGCAGGAGAATTACTCATTAAGTCACATAATTAATTATATGGATATGGCCGTATACCTGTGGCTACATACCTTGAACAGTGCCATGATCATTATTTCTTTCTTAAAGCATTGTCTTTCAAAAAGCTCAATAGCAAGCAGCAGCTTTCTCATCTCATATCCTGCTCCATGGTCTTCTCTTCCTCCCCAGCTCCAAGGCATTTAGGGAGAACCCAGCCACCAGGATGATCTGGAACAGACTGCAGCACCCCCACCACCAGACTGTGCCACTGTCTGCATCCCCAGGGATGGTCTCCCCTTCCCCAGCAGCAGACTTGGCCCAAATATCCTGTCTTTAAAGGAGAGAGGGTTAATGTCCGTTGGGATTGGGGGATAAAACATCTGGGGGAACCCAGTGAAAGCCAAGGCAAACACACCTGAGAGGTGCTGCTCCCCAGGATGCCCACAGGCTCACGGCAGAACTTCTCACACCCTTGTCTCCATCCTCCTTTTCCCTTGTCAGTTTTGAGAATGCCACTTTTCAGAATATTATCCTCCTTTTTTATTGCAATTGCCCTGCAGGTCAGCAGCAGGATCCTTGTCCTCCACTCAAAAACATAGCATGGTATGAACAACCTCTTCTGGAGAAGGAAAAGAGGAGAGATGATCACAGCAGCACAAGGACGTTTTTGGACACATAAGAGGAGCATGTTTTCCAGCTGCAGCAAGACAGCTTTTTTTTTTTTTTTTTTTTTTTGCATCTCTAGATTACATTAATGCATCTTGTGCTGCAGAGGCTGTGCTAGCAAGTTGTGCATTCATTTGTGCAAACTACAGACACCCACCAGGCACAGAGGTCCTGCAAGACTTCTTCCCCTTTGATCCCAACCCCAAATGGTGTGCTGCAGTACACAGCATAGCTCTGTAAACACCACCACTGAAATCTGCTTTTTTTTCTGTCCAATTTATATAGTTTTCTTTCTTTTATACTATTTAAAAATATAAGTACTTACATATATATATTTATTTACCAAAGTTGTTTTTATTAATGAATCCTTTGTGTCTTACAACTCCTGCAGAGCTGATAATTTGCTAGAAAAATTATAATGGAAGTATCCCATGGAATGCCTTAAAACCAATTGACAATTTGGTTTTTTGTCTTTGTACACAGTCATACAAAAGACTTTGAGTGTGCCAGTTCTTTGAACCAAGTTCTTTTCATCTTTTCATCTGTACCAGAACCAGTTTGAGCTGCACCAATAGCTGTGACTACTTAGGTAAGTCATATAACACCACCTTCTCCAGCAAAAAAGCACTTCTCTGTGGCAGAGAGACATAAATCTCCCCAGAGAGTGAATTTCAAACCCCTGGCCTGCTGGATTGCCTGAATGCTTGCTGAAAGCAGACATAAAATAAAGAGCCTGCATTTAGGAATGGCACGGATGGGTGAGGCATTTCCTTCTCCCCTCCTGCTCAGCTTGCTCCAGGTATCGCTCAGCCTGGCACACCCTGATTATCTTGGGGAGCTTTTCCTCTCAGATCTGGGCTGGCACAGTTGTTCTGGGCTCTGGTCCCTCGGCAGGACCCCCTGGACCAGAGGGTGCTGCAGGTGAGGTTTCAGTAAGACACAGCCCCTCTTTCTCAGCCAGCAGCCCACCTGTCTTGCAGGGAAAGGCTCATCATGGCCAGTTTTCCCTTCCTGGTAGAAGGTGGACATATTTCTCTGTCAGAGCCACTGAACTGCAGCCAGTTCACTCTTAATATTATTTGTGTGCACATGTTCACAGGTCCCTGTGAATGCGACAGTGAGACTGTGATAGAAAGTACGTGTAAACCAAAATACGCAAAATAGGTAATTTTTCATAATTCAATATGACATCCTTCCTTTAATTTAAACCTAATCAGGGAATAAGAAACCAAAAACAGCTGTAAGCATTCACATTACATCTCTCCAGGGAAACGTACATAAAGTTAGGATTTGTTTTCACCCAATGGAAATTTTGCGATTTCACACAGCCACTCTTTTTGTTTCAGCTGCTTCTTTATTACATTTTCCATAACAGAATTTACAGTCTCCACAAAATAAAAAGCAATTCCACAGCATTTTCCTTGCCTTACCTTCTCCCTCTCAAAACATGAAAAGATTAAACACATAAGTGTTTCTAGTAATCTGCCTACCTCTGCCATAAATTCAACAGGCAGGAGAGATTTTTTTTTTTAATCGGTGAGATGTGCCTTGAAACTGTGCATGGCCCAGCATGATACACACCATTTTTTTTTTTTTTTGTTTTGGTTTTTTTAACAATTCATACAGTAAATAAGCTTTAGGAAACCACATCCAAAGGCATTTTAAAACTCTCTTCTCCCACGTACATCAATCCTGGCCAGCAGCGCAGAATTAAAATGCACGGTGAGCTCAGAAGTGAACACTTCCAAAGCTTAAAATGTTCCACTGAGCATTCCAGTAGGGAATGTGAGCCCTCCCAGCACAAAAGGACACAGCCCTCAGACCATGGCCATCCAACAATTCCTCAGCTGTTGGAGGGAGCAGAGAGGGGCCCGGCAGCAGCGTGGAACAAGCAGAAGCCTGTATCCCCTGCATTTAGAGGGAAGCAATAATCTGATCACAGCCCTCAGCCCCTCTGAAAGTTGGTCACTAATGGAAGGTTTAAGAAAAGTGCTCTGCTGCTGAAGCTCTCTCAAATAAAGTGCACAGTACTTGTGAACAGCGATGCCTCATGAGTCCAAAGTTAATGCCAGCAACAGCCTCTTAATCTGTACTTAATAATCAGGCAGAGTGACCCAAGGCAAAGTTTAATGATCAAGGCTGGCAATTAGAGCTATTGGTAACAATTAGTTTTTCTGCAAATGTGCTCTCCATGGTGGGAAATGTAACTATTAAATTTCCAGACATTTTTAACTACATTTTTAAAAATGTGACATTATCATCTATAAATACTGCTTGAGACCACTACCTAAAGTTAAATGCAGGAGTAGTGGCAAGATCTTGCAGAAAAAGGCAGAAGAAGAAATTGTGACATTTGGCTATAATCACAGAAAACCTGACTTGGGAGGAATTTAGGGGGAAAAATTTCCCTCACAACAAAAGATTTTGAACATGACCTTGTAGAGGAAGGAAATCACAATGTTAAAGTGGCATCACCTGAGAGCTGATTGCCAAGAGTGGCACTGTCCAGGTTTAGCAGAGGACAAACAGGTCTTGGAAGACTAAAGCAAGGACCTGCTGAAGTTAAAACAACCACGTGGATAGGACCCATGTGTTGTACTTTGAGATGTACAGGAGTGTGACTTCCAATGCCTTTGGTGCAAGGCAGGGGGAATTTTGCAGCCACTGGCTTTCAGGGGAGCATAAACATGTCTGGGTTCTCCTCTCTGTGCCTGGAGGTGCTGGCTCCTCAGGGCTGCAGCCAAAATTTCTGACACAGAATTTAAATTTCAATTTCTGACACACTCAGGGGAGAGAGTGAGGGATGAAGATGTCCCTGGCACTTGGCAGGACTAACACCCCACTGTCTTATGTCAGAATGATGAAATCCTCCTGGAAGGCACTGGAGCAGCACCATGTACCTCTTACTATACACCTGTAATAGTAATGTTGAAACTGAAGTGCTGACATGCTTTTCATTAGGACAAAAATGTGCTTGTTGCTTGGAGTACAAGAAAGTCGTGGGAGGAAGCGGGAATTAGGCAGTAGAAGGAAAACAAGAGAAAGATGCCAGCTAAGAAAGACCTGGCTTTGCCTTGTTCTTAACAATTGCCCTGTCAGTATTTTAGGCTTTATATATATGTGCATCATAAAACTGGTGAATTTTTCTTCTGTGTTTTGGAACATCCTTTTTTTTTTTTTTTTTTTTTTTTTTCTATTTCTTTTTCTTTTATTGGCAGCAAATACATATTTAATTCTAAAGGAAAGTGGAAAGGAAAGACAAATGGACAAACATGAAAAGTTGGCACTCTAAAGCATATTTTCCAAGACCATTAATATATGCCTGATGTATACAGAACAGCAACTTTGGACTTGAGGCAAGAATTCATGGCCTCCTAAAATACATATTATCATGTCTTAAAGATGTAGTCTGGAAGAGTTAGACTTCTAGTTAGCAAAGACAAAAGCATTTTAAAAATTCAGATAGCACAAATGCATTTTTTATATGGTAGTAGTGCATAAGGTGGAAAATACTTCTGATCTATATAACCAAATTAAATTATTCTTAAATTAATTTGGAATCTATCTAGGTTCCAAAATTGCTCTTAAGAAAAATATGTACACTAGTACATATAAACAAGATAGGCATATTGCTGAGCATGATATACAAACATTTACAATACTTTTTAACCACTACTGATAAATTAAGGTAGCTTTAATAGCTCAAAAATCTTAATATCCATGTACCCCATGTAGTTCAAATCAGGACAAGCTATATCAAATACTATTCATGGACAAACACAGGTACATGCAATTCTTAAAACTAGTTTCATCTATTATTTTGACATTCTCTCTTGTGCGAGTGATTGTTTTCTCTGTTTTCTCTGTTTGTATTTTTTCTTTTTTGCCTCTATTTTCTTTTTTTTTTTTTTAAGCCTGGAAACTGCCACAGAGCAGTCTGGCAGCTATAACCTCCAGCTAACTACTAGCAAATGCTAACATGCTGTAAAGTGGAACATTTATACAAGATCCATCTGGTGCATACAAGTAGGAATCCAAGATTTAAAGCCATTACATTGTGCATGTGCATTTACACCTTCACCAAAGTTGGCAAAAGGAGTAGATTTTACCCCATGACTCCAGTAGTAAAAGGAGTGGTGTGAAACATGTGCTGACCTACGTTCCTCCATCCAATTGTAGTTATTATATACTGCTCTTTGGCATGTTACATCCCAGGCTCCATGCCAGGAGTAAATTAGTTCAGTCCCGAACTTGCCTATCAGAAATTAAATAGTACAAGAGTGAAACATGCCTATAAAGGATTAGAGTAGCTGAGAGTTTTCTTTTGATCAGCGTTACAGATTTAAAAAGGCAGTCCAGTGGGTCTGGTAAACCCTGCAATGCTCCCATCAAAAGGACGTCCCAGTTCACCCTTTTTGCCATAACCGAACAGAAAGAAGGGAAAAATGGCTTTGAGCTTTTTGCTGTTCTTCGTGAAGCTTCGAATTCCTCAGCCATATGCCTAAACTTTTAGTCTTTTTCCAGCCGGTACATCCCCATCCCCTCGGGCAGAATAGACCTGGGTTTGCTAGCAATATTTTGCTTTGTATTTATACAGGAGGTATATAAAAGAAATACGCAGAAATTAAAGCAAAGCATGCAGAAATCAACGACAAGCATAACCATCATTAATGTTGAAGGGAAAGGCTGCATTTACACTACCAGAGAAATGCGGGTTCCCGTGGGAAGCAAGCGATGCTTAAGGCATTCACTCATGCCCTCTGCCGTCTGTCCCGGAGAATTCCAGCGCAGGCTGGCCCCTCTCCGGGAGAGCAAGCAGAAGCCCAGGAGGCTGTCAGGGCTGGGTGATTCCCGCTCCGGGCGGTTCCGCAGCGCATCCCGCTGGAGCTCAGCGCGGTCCCGGGGCGCGCCCGCCGCGCCGCGCCCGGAGCGCCGCAGGGAGCCGGGCCGGGCCCGACACCAGGTGGCACCAAATAACAACTTTACACACTGTGCACGGCCGGCTGTGCTTCCTGCTTGGTCTCTTCTTTTCCCTTTTTTTTTTTTTTTTTTTTTTTTTAATGGTGAAAAGGTCCCACAGAAATGTGCGATAGCGTAAAAAACACACACACACACACACACACACACACAAATCCAAAGAGACAAACAAAATCCCCCAACCAAGCAGGCAAACCCAAACCAAACCAAAAAACCAAACGCACAAAGCCCTAACAAACCTCAGAATTGATCTGGGGTGAGTTCACCCAGAGCAATGCCTTCCTCTGAAAGTGATGGGGAGAGATGGAGGGGCAGACAGGCACTCCCGGCTTTACCTGCCTGTGCAGATGCTGGTTCCAGGACCTGACAGCAGTAACTATCTCAGCAGCTCACAACAAAACCACATTCCTCCTCACTAACTGCTACAAAGTCAGCAGATTTCTGAGTGGGGCTCTCCTTGCCACCACCATTTGATAACACGGCTCCATCAGATCTCAACGTGCCAATGAGAGCAAGGCCACTATTTTGGGGAAGGAGAAATCATGCTCTTGGGGTGTGTGAGTGCATATGGGACATGCTGCACAACCAGCAGACATGATTTAGACTTTATTTGCACCCTGCACTTTGGTCATCTGGACAGCTCATTCTTTGCAAAAACCAAAGTGCAAACTTTACATGTTGGGCAGAAAAACGTGCACAAAAAAGGGTGGTGCTTTCTCCCCTGCAGGATGTTGCTCAGAAGACCAGTGGCACAGGAGGATGGACTGGCTGGTTTGCTTTTTCATAGGAACATAGAATAAGCTGAGCTGGAAAGGACCCACAAGGATCATTGTGCACAACTCCCAGCCCTGCACAGGACAGCCCCAAGGGTCACACCGTGTGCCTGAGAGCACTGTTCAAACACTTCTTGAGCTCTGTCAGGCTGGAGCTGTGACCACTTCCCTGGGGAGCTGTTCCAGTGCCCAGCCACCCTCTGGGTAAGGAACCTTTCCCTAATATGCAACCTAAACCTGCCCTGACACAGCTTCATGCTGCTCCCTCAGGTCCCATTGATGGCCACCAGAAAGCAGATATTGCTGCCTGCCCCTCCACCCCTCCTTGTGAGCAAGTTTTTCAACCTTTTCATAATCAATTATAATTCTAGAAGCACTGTAACTGTACCTGATATGAAGGCATTGCACTGTGGTGTTTCACAGAACCATGAGACTATTGAAAGAGACTTTTGGAAGCCACAGACTGCATTTGCCTAGCTGAAAGAAATGCTAACATCAGCTAGACCAGGCAGTTGAATGTTTTCTGCCATTAAGTTTTAGAAACCTCTCAGGTGAAAATCCCAAAGCATCTCGGTTTTCTCAATTGATATAATGAATAAAGTTATTCTGGTTGGACTTGTGTGTGTGTGCACAAGGAAAGCATACTTGAGGACCACTATGTAAGCTGTTGAGAAGCCACAGTACTGCCCTAGGTGATTTTCCAAACTAATGGCAAGAAAAACTTGATTACACAAGGTTAATACAGTTATTTTAATTATTGTCTTTTACATTTGCAGGTGTTCAATCTGATACCAATTATTTAATTTCATTTCCTTTGCAGGATGCAAAGGGGAGCAATCAGAATTTACATATTCACATATTCCAAAGGACAGAGGCTGCTCATAAACTCATAAGCAGAGACTTAACCCTGCAGCTTTTCCAGGTTCTGGCAGCAAAAAAAACATTCAAGGTACTGTTAGAGACTGTCCAACAGAAGAAGTGTGGATATCCCAGCTGAGGGTTGCCCTCCCTCACAATGAAAACACAGGATATCTCACAGGATACACATCCCCATGGCCCCAGGCCAGAGCAACAGGGAGGGCTGGGCAGTGGGAGGTAGAATAAAACACACATTATCTCTAAAAATATGGGTGTTCATACAGACCCTGTATGGTCTCGTGGTATCAAACTAACCCTATGGGCAGATTCACATTTATCCCAATGTAAGTTCTCCAGGCAATGGAAAGTTTGGGTGTGACGAAGCACTGTGAGAACAAAGATCCAGAACAAATTCATACATGAGCCACCTGTCTGATCAGCTGAAAAAAGTTGTGTTCAAGTCAGGCTTTAACTAATAAAAATAGTTTTAAAGGTGAATTAATGTTGAATGCAGTAAAACAGCCTATCAGAATCTCTGCAAGTTAAATGTCTTCAGACTATCAACTAGGCCATGAACTTTAATTATTTTTTTTAAATTTTAATGATTAATCGGGCAGGAGTCTTGAATTCTGTGTTCTTAAGTGGCAGAACTGCCATCCTTCCTAAATTCAGTGGCATTAGGGGTGTTCTCTCTCTCCACCACTGAAGAGACAAAGTGCCCTGCTGTAACTTCCTCCCTTTATGCAGCAGTTCAGGAAGGATGGAAGGAATGATTCAATTCTTCACACTTCAGGCTTAATACCTGCAGGTCAGGGTTGCTGTTCAGGGTGATGATGATGGGTATAAGAAAATGAATACCAGCTTCACTAAATGATAACTTTTTCTCCCATGGCAGCTGTATTTTTCTACAGTAGTCATTAATATCTAAAGCAAATCACTATTTAGGTTATATTTTTACTTTTCACACAGTGAAAAAGTTTAAAGAATCTGTTTTCCTTACTAGCCCAATCTCCCAGTCTCCTACTCTGAAACTGCCTGGCTCATAAACAAACAAATTCTTCTCTTCCTCCATCCACACACAGTTCCATAAAAGACAAATTAAAATAACTAAGCATTGCTTACATCAGTAAAAGGTGGCAAGATTGGACACCAATTGCACAATATGGAGAATCTGGGATCAGATTCCTCTGATAAAAGATCAAGGGCATATTCCTACAAAGCCTGAATGAAAAGTTCAAGTAAATCAAATAAAGAACTTTTCTCTCACTTGCATGAATGTGACAAGAACATGTTCTTGTGTATTATGCAAACTTAGATACTTTCAATGATAATGACATTGTGTTTGCCTCCTAGAACTTTATATTCTACAGAATCTTGCTATAACTTCTCATTTTTCTTTGTAATCAAACCAAACTAATTTTCAAGAGACAGATGTTTAATAACATATGCACAAAACTAACTCTGAGAGCCCTGGAAACCCCTGGTATATTTAATCCATAAGATCTCACATGATGGATACAGACTTTATATATTCCTGAACTGTATAGTCTAACTTTTAATCTTGTGCAGGAACAGATTCTCCATCATCAGGCAACTACATTACACTTTACACTTTATGGACTAATCTTTATTCACAACCCCTTTTTTGTTAGAAATCTCATTTCTTTGGGAAAGCCATCTATGAAGGAAGTTCCTCAGCATTCTGACCTTCCCTCCCATACATGTCTTTTAACATACTTTTAGCTGATAACAGGGGCAGACAGCTGCAGGGAGCTGCTATGGGGAAGCATTATCCCCCTCACCCATTAGACACCCCAAGAAAAGCCAAGCCTTGGGGTTTAAATTTAAGTCAAATCCCAGTCACTGAGCAGCCAGGGCCAAAACAACCTCTAAATGACATAAAAGCATAAACTGTGAAAATAAAAGCCCAAAGGAGTATGTGATGCCTACCAAAGTGACTTTTTAGAAAAATCATTACCTACCTAGTGATTAAGAGTGACCAGTTAGGGATAAGTTGTGGTCACTCCAAGGCTGATTTATTCCTCTTCAGAATCCACCTTTGCTATGCTGTGTGCTGTTAAAAGCATTCATTTTTTACATTTTAAATGCCTTGATGGTCTAGGTGGTGCTGTGATAGGACAGTGATAGAACTGGAATAGCAAATAAGGATAAAAAAAAATACCAAATCAACTATGCTTAGGTTTGTTTTCCACATTAAATTAGGCTCATCAACAAGTAATATGAGAGCAGAAATGAATCCTTATCCAACAGGAGAACTTATGAAGTAATTAATTAGGCCAGATCTACCATGCAGAATTTAAACAAAGAAAGGAGAATTGCAGAAAACACTGCAGGAGTATTCAAACCACTAGAGTCTCCACACTTTTCATCAAATCCAGCTTTATAGAACACAATTAACAACAAATTACTTTTTTATTGAATAACTAAAAGCCCTCTAGAAATGAGTGAGGCAGAGTGAGGTCTATGATTTAAGTAAGCCTTCCTATATTTAATAAGTTGGTGAGAAAGCAAACCCAAGAAATTTAATGTAAGGAGCTTTCAATCATGAATTTCTCATGATGACTTTATAAACACTGAACATTCACCACCTAAAAGTCGATTTGCCACTTTGCATGCCAGTTATTTTCAGGGACAGGTTTGCCAAACCCTACAGGCTCTTTTAGTGACAGTTTATATTTCAGGGTACAAAAACAGTCCCTGAATTGTGCATGCTAATGTGCTGGTACTGACAAAAGCAATCTGGTGAGACTGACTCAGAATTGCACAAGTTCAGCAGTGAGGAACAGCATTGGCAAGAGGGGTTAAAAGGAAGTACAACTCAAATAATCATTTTCACTTGAGTTGTGAATCCCAGGGAGACAGTCCCATTACAGCACAACAAAACCAATAAAAATATGTAGGAAACAGGGACTGGGTAACCTTTTGAACTGGTTAACCTGCTCCCTCCCTAACAAACATGCCTCAAGAAATGTGAAAAATGCTCCTGCTTGGGTTGTCACCCTATGGACAGGAAGGCTTCTCTGCAATTTTTTTTTTTTTAACTATTAAAATAGAAACCATAAATGAAAAAGGGCCACAAATTGTTGATCATCTAATGGGAAATCTGCTGCAAATGTATGTCATATAGGCAATTAAATTTTTATGCTGAGATATACACAAAAGCCAGATTAAACTGTTTCTCTAGTTTACTCCCATAGAGGTGTCTTGCAAATATGATGATGAGATATTTAAAGAAGAAAGGCAATGTGCTCTTGGATTACCCTGCTTGGGCAGGAAAGTTGTACCAGATGAGCCCTGTGGTACCTGCCACCCTTACCAATTCTGTAATAAGTCCTGATTAATTTGATGGTGAACAGGCTTAGGGCAATATATAGAAAATATTAATTTTCTATAAGCATTTACATAAATACATACATGTCAAAATATTTTTTTTATTTTCCATATGTTGGGTTTATTTTAAGCTTAATAAGTGCCAAGATTGCTGAAGACAATTGTTTAATTGCTTTTGCTTTATGCAAAGTTGTCCTTTTTCTTGGGCAATGTACTGTCAAAGCACCCTGAACTCTACCAGCTCTGTATGGAAGAGCTGAATCATGTTTACCTAACACTCTACTGTCAATCAATACAATCAATACAATACAATCAAGAGGATGTGCAAAGATTATAAAGCAATAATTCAGTTGTAGATATTCTGAACATGATAGCTTTAAGTCTCTGTTGAAGCAGGGAGAGTCTGAAAAGTGTTTTTGACAGTGCTTTGGATTAAATTCTCAGTCACTCCAGTGACCAAGGAAAACTGCATAAGAAGCAGCTGAGGACCTGTAGATACACATATATTATATACTGCATAAAAGCTACCTTGTAAAGATGTATATTATTTTCAAACCTTGGAAAACAGAGAACTACTGTAAAATTATGTACAAATTTAGATGCAAAGTTAAAAGCTCTGCAAACTATTTATAGTGATAACAAGAGACATGCAACAATGAAGTTGTGACCTAAGTACCTTTGAAAGAGCTACCAAGACTGTTGCTCATGGAAACCAAAATATAATCTTTATTGACTTGAGGATCACCAAGAAAAGCATATAAAGACACCATTTTATGACTTGTTTCCTAATTTAATTAGCATATATAAATATTGAAAAATAAAATAATATCAGAAGAGTAATAAACTTAACCATAGTGACCAAGGGGAACAATGTGAAAAGTATTCATTGCAAGTTGTATAACCCAGTGAGGGAATAATTATCAGTTCTGTTCAGCTTCTGCTCAGAAATAAAGATTTATTAGATGAAATTAATTTTTCCACAAATAACATTCTTTGTGGATTTTTCTGGATTATAATGATAGTAAACTACAACAGTAAGTGGTCTCCCTTAGTAGTTAAAGCTGACTAAAAATCAGCTGCACTGACATATGTTACAAATAAGACCATGTTATTTGTCTCTGCTAAGTGTCAAGTCTAATAACATTCAAAAAAAGGTTTCAGCTGTAATTTGCAGTTTTGCTACCCAAAAGTCTAGGAAACACTCTTTCTCAGTGACAGCTATGAGTGCAATCTGTAGCTTGTACACATAAGACACTGAAGTTTTGTCTTGAGTGCAGAATAAAAGTTCAAATTTAAAAGTGATTTCAGTCAAATTCCTCTTCATTCATTACACTGAAGAAACAGAGGCAGTATTTGACCTAGGGCCCACAGCACACTTAACCCAGCAGCAGAGCACACTGTCTCACTTTGCATGGAGGATGCTGCAGGCTGTGGAGATGCTCCTCTCCTCATTTCCATCCTCTTTTAGAGCTGTGTCTGCCTGAGAGCCAAAGATCCATCTTTTAAAAATATATTTCAAAGGCCTGCAGAATGCAGTGTCTGCCAGCAGCAGTAATGTTTGGATGAAATCTCCAAACTCATTGTTTGGGGCATCATTTGGAGTACGTACATAGGTGTAATTAACAAGTCTCTACAGTCTTCATCTCATGAGGTATGAAGTACCACAGACACCATTAACTCTATTAACACCAGTGGATTTACTGGGTTTTTTTTGTATTACCCCCAAAGCTGGTAGCATTTGTTATCAGTAGCTGCAGGATTCATAAAGACCTGAAAAGAAATAGCTGCAGTTCTGCTTGGGAGCTACAGCCCTTCACAGGTACAAAACTTCTGTAAATCAATTTGAAGTTATCAAGGGACCATGCAATTGAAGCTAAAGGTAATAATTCCTCGGGTGAAAGAGGCCAGAGGGACAACTTTGCAAAAATAAGGCAAATACTTAAGAACTGCAACTATTATTCTCTGTTAGTTCTTAGACAAACAAATCCTTTTCCTATCAATGAACATCTAAAATTACCTCATTATTACCCACCAACAAATGAAGAGGTTCTGATGAAATTCAAAGGCAAAAGACCTTACAACTTTTATACCCCAAAACTATTCCCAGCAGGTAAAGCAGGTGGAAAAACTTCACTGTGAGATGAGCTGTCACTAAGTGCTAAGAGTCATTCAGCCTCTATCAGAGCATCTGCAGTTTCAGAAAGCTTTTGGCAAAAATCCCTCATCAGGGGCTCCTAAGGAAACTAAATGTTCCATTCATACTTCGTGTTCAAAAACAAATGGTGGCATAGACAATCACTTGCCACAACACAGGGAAGTGGCTGTTCTTCCAGGGCATCTGGGCTGTGACCTGACAAAAAGCAACAGGATCAGATAGGGATTCTGCAAACAAAAGGTTTGCTTTGTAAAACCACAATGACACAGGCTCACTCAAGATGGAGCACTCGTGCAGGTGATTGCAGTTCAGTCTGTGCTGCACTGCCAGCTGATTTTCATTTGAGTGAGGAGCTGAAATCACAGAGAGGTGAGCTTGAAAGAGACCTCTGGAGACCAAGCAGTCCAACTCTCCTGCAAGCAGGGCCAGCTACAGCAGTTTGGTCTAGCCTATATTCAGCTGGGGTTTTAGATCTCCACAGTCTCTGTGGTCACTGTTTTAGTTCCCTCACAGACAAAAGTTCTTTAGATTTTGAAGTGGCATCTCCTGTGTTCAAGCTGGAGTCCATTGTGGTCAAGGATTCAAAAGTCAATGCAGCAACCCTAGTGTTCTTGCTCGTGACACTTAAAGAAAATTAAGTCTAATCTCATAATTAAGCTTGCAGGATTTGCTTTTATTTTCATTTTTATTTTTATTTTCTTTAACTAGACAGAAATTAGCACAGGTGATAGAGGCAGAGGTATTTCTTGTTTTTCTCTCAGCCTCCTGGCACCAGGCAACTTCAGCAGCTGCAGGATACCCCACACCCTCCAGGCCAAGTGCCAGGTATTAAGTGTCAATAGCTAATTCCTAACTAAACAGTAACAAACCCAACAACATCCTGAATCATTAGAGAATCAGAGCAGACATAGTTTCTCAATTTAAAATAATTTTCAATAATACATCTAGACTGATTTTCAAGCTTGAGGCACCAAACTTTATATAAGCACACTTAAAACATTGACTCATTTGGCCTGTCTGGAACTGATAGTTCATAACATCAGCAGGTTTTGAGTACACTGCATCCTCTCTGCCTTCAGAGAAAAACCAGCAACAGCCTGAGCATGCCAACAGGCCATTGATCTGAGGAAATACACTGAAAGGTGCCTTTGATTAGCTCTCTACCTTGGGTTGCCTATTTTAACCAAGCACAGATTGCAACCTGCAGAAAAAGTGAAAAATGACAGTAAAAACAGTAAGCAAAAAATCAGAGAGAGGAAACAAAGCAGTTCTGCAGAAAACAAGAGTTGGAAGTAAAGCAGTGCCCAAAACAAAAAAGGCAAAAAATAGCAGAAATGTTGGATGAACAAGAGTTACTGTATAGAACAAACCATGAACAGTGTTCCAGAAAGCTCAGATTAATCACCCAGGCTAATGCAAGTACAAGGTATAAAGCAAATTTTTAGATGCAAGAACTGTAAAGGCAATTGTATTTAACAGCACAAAAAAAAAAAAAAAAAAAAAAAAAAAAAAAAAAAAAAAAAAAAAAAAAAAGAGAGAGAGGAAAACTCCAGAGGACAAATGAAAAAATAAAAATTACACAAAATAAAAGCACAAAAACTATTTCCAAATACTTTTTCTGAGTGATATAATAAAATTTGAGTGATGAAAAATGTGACACGGGGGGTATAACAGGAGATATATTTATTTTACAATTATGTATATTTGCAAAATGAACACATAAGACTTTTAACTTTGCTTAAAAACCCATTGTGGTGATGACTGAATCCAAGCCCCCTACCCACTGTGGTCCTGCAACAAATGATGACAGCAGTTAGTATCTTAGCTCTGTTGGCACTGTCATTACTACTGGCATTATGTCTGCAAGGTCTTTATGCATCCCTGCAATACTTATATTCCTTTATAATCCTAAAGTACAGTTTTAGACTGCATCATCTGCCAAAATCAGGTTCTGAGGCTCCTTATAGATCTCCACGTAGGAATGAGCCAGTTAACTCAAAGGCAGAGTGGTATCTTTTAAAGAGATTTACTGTGAGAGGATGCATTGCTATTTCTCACTGTCAGCCTGCAAAGAGCTCAGTGGTGGTATCAAGGATACAAATAAGATGCAAAGTGCTCTTCATTGACAGCAAACAGCTAAACCTGTGTGGCTCACTTTAAAAATGCAAAGCACATTTTAGAGTGCACTGGGTACTTAAAAAAAAAGGAAAAAGAGAGAAAAAAGAATTTTTCCCAGGGTACATTACACAAATTTAGAATAGAATAATGCTATATGTCAGAGGCAGTCATGCTTTTGCAGCTGAATTTTAATGCTGCCTTTTCTTTCTTCTGTCTCACCCTACCAGGGGCCATTCTCCTTTGAAAGCTCCTTCTCTTGTACAGATTGCTGCTGCTACCTTGTCACACCCCCTCCTGCCTCCATCTGCCACTGCCTCCTCATGGGCCATCACTTCTCACTGACTTCTGCCTGGGGAAGAGGAAAAAAGCCCCAAAGGAGCTCTACTTTGCATCTTACCTCTAATAATGCCATACCTCTTCAGACAGAAACAGGGATATGTGCACATCTAAAAGAGTGTCCCTAAATAAAACGAGTCAAACACAGCTCAAGATTGGTCTCTATACACAGATAAAGGAGAGTATAGAAGCAAGATTTCCTTATGGCTCTCCAGCAGATCCCAGATGCCACGGTAGGGAACAAAAAGGCTCCTGCAGCTTTCAGTAGCCCTCTGTCACAGCTGGCACCCTGCCAGCCTGTGCAGCCAGCGCTGCTGAGCCCACTGGGGATGCACTGCTGGGCAGAAAGGCCCAGGAAACCCAAATGAAGAAAGGGCCATCAGGGCTGCAGACAGGGAGGGAGACAGAGCCAGCAGAGAAACAGATATCCAGGGCAATGGGTCAGGGGCAAAGTGGAGAAAGGGAAAGGAAGGTAAGATCTGGAAGTACTGCCATGCACTTTGCTTTCTCCCAGTGCAGGCTCCCCAGAGCTTCAATGCATTTCCCACACCTCACTTTTAACTCCTTAAAGGGCTGGGTTACAGCAGGCTTAGTGACTTCCTTTTGGGCTGCATTCACTGATGGAATTCCTCAAAACTTGTGCTTCCTCCAAATCCCACTTTGCTTCTCCATCTCTACTCTGTAGCATCATCACAAGGGAGAATACTTCATCTTGTTCCTGGAAGTTTTCAGTGACTGGAAACATCATACATGGAACTCTGGAGGAGAGCAAAAAAATTCACCAGCCAAACACCACATTTGTCAGAACTGTCTCTTCTCAAAATGCAGCAAGGCCTCTCCTGAAGAAAACTATGCCTCACATAGTTTACTTTACACACAAAACTATCAGCTCACTGGAGTGCTGTCCAGACAGGGCTCTGAAAATGTATTCTGGAAACACATATATTCTCTGGAAAACACAAGAAAACTTAAACAGAAAGCAAAGGAGTAATCGTTATGCACTTCTATTTAACCTTCTGATAAAAACTTCAAATTATTCAGACCAAAATTTATTTGAAGTAACTAAAAAGGCATTCAGATCCAGCGGTTCAGCACGCTGCTCTGGCTCCCTTCTCCCAGTTTTCTCCCTGTTGATGTAGAGCCAGGCCCTGCTGCTGCCCCTGGCAGGGAGAGCTGCCCTGGAACACCACCACCATCTCATTTAGGGCAGGGAATGGAGAACCTCTCCAGCAGGGCAGAGGGAGCAGCAGGCACTCTGTCACCCTGGAGAGGCAAGGCTGTCCTGCTCTGACAGCTGCTGCCTGCAGCCATCACCTCCCTCCCCTTGCTGTGTGCCTGTAACCACAGGGAATGTCCTTCCCACGTTCCTCACCAGAATTAGAGGCAGTGGTACAGCCATGCATCCTGTGGGAGGGGGCCAGCATGAGTAGGTAGGCTCAGTTTCCAAAGGTTTGCTTCTAAGTAACTGTGCCATTCACCCCCTCTCCTTGCTGAGGCAGCAGAACACGGGATATGCATCTCTTACAGAGGCCCAAGCTCACTTCTGCATGCAATAAATCAAACTGAACAAGCACCAAGACATCAAATTGTAAACTGAAGCAGCTGAGCAGGGGCACCTTTCTGTACTCCTAACAAATCTCTACACTGGAAGCAGCCCAACAGATAGAGAAAACAAAACTCTTACACCACATCAGAATCAAAACAATGCACACAAGAAAAATATAAGAATTAAAGCTCAACAATCACCCCTCTCTGTTTCCACCACAAAACAGGTCCAGAATGGCTACAGCAGAACAAGAGTCACATTGCAACAGGACACATGCTTCATCCTCAAGACTATTTTCTCATTAGTACATAATATTTCAGTTCCATTTAAGATCCTTGCTTTGTGTTTTTATGGTACCAGATCGTTTGATTAATCTGGAATTAGTCTAAAATAACTTCCTCTGAAATAGTGTTTAATGTAATGTTTTACCTCTTGATTAAATACTGTTCAGCAAAGAACTTGATGCTTGGCATCACTGAGCATGCTGTACTAGTTAAAACTGGTCAAAATAATTAAGGGGTTTTTTTAATTATGTCAGTTTCAGAAAACTTGAAAGGATCCTAAAGACAAAAATTAAAGTACTGCATGAGATAAATGAGTAGGCCTGCTCTTGTCCACCAAATGCAAAATAAGGCACCTGTTTAGAAACCACGTTTTTCTGGCTGTGCAACCCCAGGAAATTGCTCCTTCCCATTCCCCCAGCCTGCTCACACTCCACAAGCAAGACACAATTTTTCCACAGGATCTTTCCTCTTCTCGTTTTCTGGATGTTATGCTTTGCTCTTTGAGGAGACACCTTTGCATCAGATCCTGGATGAACTAACTGTTCCCTGCTGGAAGGGAATTGTTAAATTTTTGCCCCAAGACTAGGCTGGCAGTGGCCACAAGAGAGCAGGGCTCTCACTCACTGGCAGAAGTCAGGAAAACAAAGGGCTGCTTGTACAGCATCTCCCACCAGCCCTGCCTCCCTCCTCTCATCCCCACCAGCTCCAGCTCTCTCTGGGTACATCTACAAAGACACAGCTGCCAACAAAGTGAAAAGGAGTGAACCAGAAGATAAAGGTAGGTTTTGCTCCTGAAATTATCCTTGTCTACTTGTTCCTTCTAGTTCCAGGTTACAGAATTAGGAATACATATGGGAACATGCAGAAGGAGATTTGGGAGAGGCTGTTACATTGCAGGCACGAGGTACCATTCAAGACAGTTGCAGGGCTGGGATCCAGATCAAAATAATTCTTTTACTTGCTTCTCTTCAAAGTTGGATACTGCAAATGAGCATCTGAAGTCACTAAATATAGTATATTGCCTTCCAGGGCTCGATATAATATGGAGAGAGGTGTCTTCACAATGAATTGCTGTCTTAAAGAAAACAAAATGGGGTTTAATGAGAACTCAGCTTCTGGAAAGAATCATGGTATTGATGACAGTTACAAAGCAGTAATTCACTGAATTCATCTTCAGTGGAATAGCTGCTGTCCTTAGAGTGTTCAAGCAAAATAGATTCAAGAATATTTTTTGATGGAAATAAATCTTCACAATTTATCAGTTATGCAGTTCTTGTGTAATGATTTTTAGTAGTGCACTAATAAACCTAACTACCAAGCACAAACACACCTAAATACTCAGCATCAAAATACATTTAATTTTGAATAAGTAAAACAATTTTAATATATATTTGATTTTTAAGTGTAACTTGTTAACCTGGCACATACCACTGGACAGACTGGAAAAGAACATACACCAAAAGTGTACCAATTAATGTATTTCTTGTTTCCAACACTAGGCAACTAGAAATACAGCCTGCTTAAAAGGAAAAGAAGGGTATATTTAATGAAGGATTGACATTTTTAATGGTTGATAGACCAACATAGAAATATTTCTATTTTCCCAACCACGCAGGATGTCTAGAAGTGCCAAAATACACATTTGTGCCATTTCTCAGTTTTCTCTATTTCTAACACTTGAGCTCCTACTTGATACTGTGTGACCTTTAAAGGCTATCACTTCTCATGAACTGTTACTCCTTGTTCTTGGACAGGGAGGCTGAGGCTTGGGGTTTTCTCTTCACTCTGACTACCTCTGCACCTAGCGGATCCGAAGACTAGATGGTGCCAAATTGCCTGACAAGATAATTCAGGCACTCTCAGCTGAACAAGCAGAGACAGCACTAATTCCTGGCTCATCATGCATATTCCCAAACTAACCATTTTCCTTCAGGAAAAACTCCAAACTATTTCAAAGCACTTGTATTCCCAGGTGCATGTGGTCTTAAACCTTACTTACACCACGCCAAAATAATTAACTGAAAAGAACTTACACAAATGCAAGGAGCTCATTTTTGGTATTTTTAGATGGCTTTACTCCTGCTAGAATTTGAAATTATAAAATCTTGATAGAGCAAGCTGGTCAGGCTTAGCATGCCTGGCATTGCTATCTTTTCAGAAGGTTTTATAAAATAAGAAAATGTTAGAGGATGCTTGCTATCTATGAATGAGTCCTTGAGCCACATTTGTAACTGGATTTGTTCACTGCATTTTCCTGATTTGCTTTGTGAGAGAAGCCTATCTTCAGTGCTGTGCAAAAGCAGACAATGCCTTCAACACTCATTTTGAAATAAGCATGCACATATAGCTCTGTTCTTTACCTAGGCAATCACAGTGACACTCCAACATCTGTTCAACAGCACTCAGGATGAGAAGCTGCAGCAGTTTGTGAGACAGAGATGCTGCATCTGAAAGGTGTGATGAGTTTACCCACACTGATCTGTGCAGGGAGCTGATGAAACACTTCAGCTCCTTGGCAATCTTACATTTGCAAATAGGGACCGTTCTCTCTCCCCCAGGAAAGAAATACCTGTTTGAAGAAAGGTCTTTGAACAAAAAGTTTCTGTTTGGCTTTGATCTGAAAAAAAAAACAACAAAAAAACAAAAAAACAAAAACAAAAACAAAAAAAAAAACAAAAAAAAAAAAACAAAAAAACAAAAACAAAAAAAAAAAACAAACCCAACTTATTAAAACCCAAAACCTGAAGGAAATATTTAGGCAGAACCAAAATTATAATATTTTTTCTGAATAATAACAGTGTTTATCATAGGTAAGATGCATAGCTGGGCAGAGCAGCTGTCTATCCATTGCTGTCCAGCATGCTGACTCTGCTAATACTGATTTTGGCACCCACCCATAGAAACCCTCCTGATGACACATTGCAGCAATATCCTATTATTTTTCAAGGCAAATAGTGAACTACAGAATCACTCTAAAAACTTTAGGTCATGATCTAGCAATTTGACAGTGTATATATAGAGAATATGCCTATTTTCAGGAAGTGAATTCCTACAAATTTTGAGGAGATAGGCAGCTGGCAACAGATTCAAATGAGCATTTCAGCTGAACTCCAAGAAGAAAAAGATCACTTGAAATTATTAAAAATTTAAAAAAAAAAAGTTCACAAGAGCAAGGTGTCATGAATGCCTCATCCTCAGTAGAACACAGAATAATCCAACCACAGGAAACAAAGGCATAAACCCCCTGCTTCCTAATTTTCTATTTAATGGAATTTTTCTTCTATTAAATACTTCATTAAGCTCAACTGTTTGAACAGAGGATTAAATTGTAATCCCTGACACTGGCATTTATCTAGAAATAGTATAAACAATTTTTTTCTCTTTAAGCATTAGACTTCTCTGAGCAGAACTCTCATAACTAAAGTGTTTATACTCCTACAAAGTAAAACCATAAATATAATAATACAGATTCTTCACTCAAGTCTAAAAAACACCAGGCAAGGTTAGAACAATGTTGACTTTATTTGGGTAGTAGTTTTGAGGACTAAAACTAATAAAGACAATATGTTATTGAATACTGCACTCTGAGGTAATTAAAAATAGATCCCCAAGGCTCCATTAATAATGCTTTATAGGAGTCTTCTATTCAAAAGTTCCCATACAAGTTCATGGAGACTAAAAGGAATTATTCAATGATTTTTGCTTCTACAACAGAAGCCAAAAAAACCACAGAAGAGCTTATTCTCACTTTACTCATGTTCTTTAATATATTGGCCACTTTTTAGTACTTTATTTGGCTACTGATGCTAAAAAAACACCAAGTTTAAATATAAAAATAACTAACCAAAAAGCTTTGAGGTGTTGTATTTTATCCCTAATATGAATCTCAATTTCCAGATTTTCTTACATGGCATTTTATTCATTGGCTGAAGAAATTGAAGATAAGATGGCTAAGGTGGCAAGTACACTACCTGAGAATAATGACTAAACAATACTGTAGATTTATATATTAAAAGTTTACTGTTTATTTTTCAAGGGTGATCTCAAGAATTTTACAAAGTAACCCATATTATAGTCACATCTACAACTGGCATACTTCATTTTTTTTCCTTATCTAGATAATAGCTCCACCATCTTAACTTCACCTTTGATAGTCTTTGATTGCTTTACACCTTGTTTTATTTGGGTTAGCCCATTCTAATTTTTGGTCCCACATGGAAGATCAGGGCTGGCCCATAACATCGTGTCAGGGCATGAATTCCAAAGTGCCAGCAAGATGAAGGACAGCAAAGTCTTCCTTAAGTCTTACACAAACAAAATAATGAGCACACAGGGAGAGTGCTGGGCAGAGCTGGTCATTCTCTAGGCTCATTTTCAGAGCAGAACTCCTATTTAAATTCAGTTAAGATAACAGATCCATCTTGTTTGAGCACAGGAAAAGGTAAAAAAAAAAACCTCACTCTCCTAATACCAATAAAAGCTCAGTTCAAACATTGTTCAAAAGCCTAATTTAAAAGTGAATGCAAGTTCAAGGATGCAAAGCTTTGTGACAAGGTCAGGCTGTGCAAAGCAGCACAGAACAGCAGAGCTCACAATGAACAAAATGATGAAAACCCTAGAGATCAGCAGGAGAGTTTTGCAAGGGATAATTTATCCCACCTCTAAAAAACCAGTTAAAGGACATCCAGTAGCACGACTTAACTCAGCAGTTCAGTACTAAACAAACCAAATAAAGAAGATTCTCCATAATGCTGCATCATTCCAGAGCCCAGCACAGCAGCACCTCTGCAGACAGGTCCTTAATGCCTCAGTTTCTCACACAGCCCATGACACAGCATTCAATCAGTAAGCAGTTTTCCCACAGCTTTGATGGGGAAGGATAGCATTTATTTTATGTGACTCTTGTTTTGACAGGCAAAGTGGCCAGGAAGGCAAGGACACACCCCCAGACATCTCCCCTGGTTTGGTAGCAATCGATTCAATCACTTACACCACCAAGAAAACACAGCCAGCTCAGAGCAATTTTCTCAAGGTGAGAGGCCACAGAAACAACAAAATTGCCAGCATCAGAAGCCTCAATTCCCAATGAAAGGATTCCCAAGGTTGTACAGAAAGTAATGAATGTCAATTCTGCTGCAATATTATTTACCTCCTAGGAGAGAACACTCTCCAGCACTGGGGCTCAGATGACCAAAACTTCACAGGAAAGAAAAACACCATGCAGAAAGCAAATCAGGGAGAGAGGTCTGTTCACAGCAGCAACACCTGTGTCACGTACCTCGTTTCTCTTTAGCACCCTGCTGTGGGAGCCTGGCAGAAATGAAGATGGTCTCAGTGCTGCTGCTGCTGCTGAGCACCCTCCAGGGCATCCCTGCAGTGCCTTCCCAGCGCCCTGCCTGTTACAAGAGGCCCCTCGAGGGGCACAGCTGCCACAGCATCCCCGGGAGCAGCCACGGCATCCCCGGGAGCAGCCACGGCATCCCCGGGAGCAGCCACGGCCTCCGGCACGTCCCGGGTGGGCTGCAGGACCACTTCTGGGAAGGGAAGGGCTGTGAGGTCATCTGCTACTGCAACCTCAACCAATTGCTCTGCTGCCCAAAGTAAGATCACACCCATTTCATGTAAACTTCATAACTGCCCACCATACTCCCATCATTTCAGTTTCCACAAGCAGAATAAGCTATCATTTTAAAGAAATCCGTCACTTCAGATGGCTTGAAATGGTATCAAGATATAGCAAATTTTCTGTTATTGTCAGTTTTGAGGATTTGTTTTTCAGGGGCTCACCTAAGACTTGCTTAGCATATTTTATAAACCTGCCTGTCCTATTTAGAGGGACTTCAGCATTTGAATCACCCAAGTTCTGACTCCTCTGTTTGATCTAAACTAAGAATAACTACATCAAACCCTTATTCACAGCATTTTGCAATGAAGATGTTTTCAGGACCACAAAACAATCCCATTTGATTTCTGTTCCATGGAAGGGAATTGTATTGCTATTCTAAAGTGCACATGTGTCAGTTAAACAAGAAATTCTGTAAAAATAGATGGTAAAAGCAGAAAAGCAAAGGAGGGGCACAGGGGTTCACACCTGTGAAAGCAAAAATTGAGCACAAGAACAGCAACACCTCCCTGGCTTGCTCACACTGCTGACAAAGTTGAACAGTGAATTTCTCACTGAACATGGGGTTTTTGTTGTTACATAGAAAGAACATAACTGAGTTAAATAAACACCATCAGCCCATACTGGTTTTAGGTAATAAAATGTATTAAGAGGTATTATTTCATTCAGCTTTTCAGCAACATCTTTTCTTCAGTAAATTTGAATTAGAAATACCAAAAATTCAAAACTTACTAATACTTCAGAGGCACCAAAATGTGATGGCATTATATAGGCAAGCAAAAATTATTTTTATATGTGCTCCTCTTAACACTCATTCCTCAAGTCCACTAAAATCTAATAAAGGAAACTTTTCAGCACTTCTGTAGGGAACTCAAGTTGAACCAAGTGGGATTCTAAAGCTAAAAATCTCATATTCAAACTGAGAGCAGGGTTTAAGTAAGATTTTCATCTTTCTGGTTCCCTAAAACCAGATATGGTGTCCTCATCCTGAAGCACACTTTGGGTCTCTAGCTTCAACCTTTGAGCAGCATAGTAAAAACTCTTCCTTTGATACAAATACAGAAGAAAATATTCCTTCCATCATCCTGAGGTACACAAGACCTGCTTTTCATCCATGCTCTCAGGACAAACTGCACTAAAAAACAGTATGTGTGCACATGCCAAAGTCCTTTATTTTCATAATATAATCTATTTGGTGAGCTTTTTTTCTCAAAGTTAAAATACCAGGGTGGAGTTCTGCAACCTGGTCAGCCAATGGAAGTTCTGCCATTGCTCTCACAGCAGGTCAGCAGAGGTAGAATCTTCATCCAGACCTGCACTTGCATTTGCATTGCTGGAAAAACATCCCACAAACACAGTTAATCCCACATATACCATGATACATGCTAAAAAATACCCACAATGGGAAATGCATGCCATGTTAAAGCTCCAATAAACCAATGATCTAACTGTTTAAATATGTGATGCTATTTTTCAGGGATATTTTCTTTGGAACAAAGATATCGTTTGTGATCCCCTGCAACCGTCAGTGAATCAAGTCTGCAAGTGAAGATAACAAACATTCTACAATCATGTAATAATGTTTTCAGAGGGAAAAACAAAACTATCACCACAAAAAAACCCTTCCTTTCTAACCACAAGTCACTGCCTCACTTTACACTGTAGAAAGAACTTCCTTTCTCTACCTTTATGGAATATCAAATATGTAAGAAGTTTTCTTTTCAAATCTGGTAGCTAATTTCCATAAAGCCATTTCCATGGTTTAACAGACTGTATAAGCTCTTAATGTATCCTAATATGCATTCCCCAGCAAAAAGCATAACTCTACTTACTCAGCACACTTGTTTGGACAAAGAAACTTCAAGCCTAAGCCTCCATGTTGTTAGGAACATGACTCTCAGAGCAACTCATGGCAGTGCAGCTTCCTATTCCATTATTGCCATCACACTTTTAATGCCATTTTAAGCTGAAGCCACTCAGTCCCTGGCACTTCTGAAGAGAGGCTCCCGTGTTCTGTTTAGGCATTTTAGAATATATGCACATACAAAAGGTGTGCATTTCCATATTTGAAAGTATTTCACTGGAATAAAAATAATAGTAAAAATTTACATTAATAGTACTAAAGTACACTTATGTCTAACGTGCCTTGACTATACAATCTCTAAACCTTTAAATTGCTTAATCTTAGCATTCAATATTTAAAAATATTAGAACAACAGATTTTTAAATCAAGCTCTATTTGAAATACAGTACTGCAAAATTAATTTAAAATGCTGTCTTTTTTAGGCTATAGCCTATTTTAGGCAATAGCTACAGAAAACACAGAGATAATCATCTGAATATTCAAGAGGTATTGAGATCTGAGACAGACACAAAAAGACATAAATTTTTGACATTTGACATTTTTTGTTATATGGCAATCTGTATTGGCAGGTGTTGAGAGGTGACCACAAAATTTTAAGTCAGTCACATGGAAAGTGTGCAGTACTGAAGGAGCTGTGCAATCTTCTCAAAAAAATGCATTGTTCACTTAGTAATCCAAACTGATACCACCAGTTCACCACACGTGCCTCATGTGTCAGTATGAAATATTACCATGACTGTAAACTGGTTGGATACCGGGTGAGGGGATGATTATACACAGCCAACAATAAATATTTCAAGTAAATCTGTCTGCACTATTTTTGCCCTACTGACTGTTGAACAGCTTGTGTCACCAGGCTTTTTTTTTTTTTTTTGTTTGTAGAATTATTCAAGCAGATTAATTTGGGCTTCCTACCAAATAATCAATTGATAGTAAAAATAAACCCCATAAATCTGGCAACCCAGTGAAAATATTGTCAGCACTCTGCAAAAAACAACAAACTGATGGTATGTGCTCTTGTGTAAAGTCCTCTACAAGCTTCTAGGGCATGTTAACTTCTGTTGTTTGTGCCATCTAGTTTCTACAAGAATCATGTTGCATATGCCTGGCATTCACAGCTTTGCAAAGCAGCCATAGCAAAAAAATTTAAGGCAGATACAAAGCTGGGTACTAAAGTTGGTGGCTTTCAGTTATCTTTCTTCCTTGACTCCTGGAAAATCCACAATCCACTGGAGCAAAACTTTCTGCTTTCCCCATGCAGCAAGATAGGGTCACTTAAGCTACTACCTAAAGACTGACTTTCCATAAAAACTTGATTCATGTTTCTCTCCACACTCACACAGCTTCTTCTACAGGTCCTGCCAGGCCTAGGTGAGAACATTCAACCCTGTCATGCACTCAGAAAAAAAAAAACCTCTTTATCCTTTGGATGTCCTATCCATTGCTAGGTTCCCTGGCTATTCATGAAAGTCACACTTGGAAGGTAAGAAGCTTGAATGTGTGCAAAGGGCATTTAGTAACCAAATTGACAGTCTGTGTAGTTAAATGGGCATAAAAAATGTACCTTCAAAGGAGCACCAATTTTAGCTGTCACTAGCTAGATATCACTGTCTTGAACTTAGGCCAGCACTGCAGAACTGTATTGTGGAAATACATAAAGCAGTACAAGTGAAAGAAATCATACCACTGAGAGAGAGATACTGGGAAAGCAGCCAGGTTGAGGTTGGGGTTTATCATCATTCAGTTCTATGCAAGCATCACAGGTCAAAAAAAGCAAAGTGAAGCATCTTAGTTGTACTGATGCCAGCAGAGTAGTAATTTTCAAAAAAACTCTGAAGATCAACATCAAGCAGATTAGATCATGGACATACTGCTTTCTCATTTTTCCTAAATTAAAAAAAAGCTTATCAACATCTGATAAGTTTAGTAGTTGCATTGAATGCTAACTGAACAAACTGAAGCCGTGTCCTCCTCAGCTTTAAGATGAAAACTATTTTCCCTCAGCTTTTTATGTGCACAGCTTTAAGCAGAAATTATATTCCATACACCACACATTTAGATTGGCACAATAATTGACAATACAAGTCATTCATAATATCTTCAACACCAGAATTTCCTAAGACAATCAATTAAAAGCCTAAGTATTGTTGGATATCATTTTCCATAAGTTACCATAAGTTTGGGGTTTATTGAGTGTTGTTCTTTTAAACAGGCCTGAGCTAACCCATGCAATGAAAAAGAAACAGTGTGCCTGTCAGAAGAGACTGTACTGACCCCACACAGGCTTGACTCTCACTCTCCAATTAAGCTCTTAGCAGCAGTCCATGCAGACCAATGGAGAAGTCAGCAGGTAAAGGATTTCTTACCAAATCCAAGGATTTCTCAGCACAGTAAGCTGCAGCAGTCTCTTCATCTGTTCTTACAGCTTTGAGATGCCAGAGCTGCATTTTTTTCCATTTTAATATAGGAGCAGGAAGGCCTCAGTGCTTGGAAGCACATATCACAGCACTGACAAAATAATAAACAAATCAGAAAATCCTCCAGTTTTTGTTTCCAAAGGGGAAAAAATAAAAAGTGTTATTCAGCCATTTCTGCCCAGCTAAGAACAGAACTGACACTTAAAGCCTTTTAACCTTAGGAAAAGAACCTATTACCAAGTCTGCTACAGCTTCTTTTTTTTTTCAAGGCATTGCATCTGAGCACTTGAGGTACATTTATAAATATATCCTTGGCACATTTTAAGTGAAAAATATTTTAGTATTATTACATAGTTCATCAAAGCTTAACTATTAGGTACAAGTATCATAGAATCACAGAATATGCTGAGCTGGATGGGACCTGTCAGGATTGAGTCCAACCCATGAAAATTACAGACACACCCATTTGAGCAACAATATCAGTGATATTTATTTAAAATACTTTTGCTGAGGAAGTTTGTTTCATAAGAGATGGTTTTCAAACAAATCAGCAAGGTTATGAAAAATAAAACAGACAAACTCTCTCAGGAGAAAAAGTTACAAAGAAATCTTTTGCATATCAACAAAATCTCAGTCTTTTGATTTGCAATCTTGAGTCTCAGTCCCAACCTTTTCTGCCTAATGAACCCCACTATCCATCTTTAGATCTGGTTTGTTCTTGTCATTCTTCACTGAGTAGATGAAGTATGTTAAGGTGTCCTTTTCATTCACTGGAATTGTCCTAAAATGGCAGCCAATTATCTATAAAGGAAGAATGCAAATAAATAATCACTCTTACATGCAAAAACTTAAGATTCAAATTTAAACGTACTACATTAAAGCTTAAGAGACAGACAAAGAAGCTTAGAAAATAAGGAAATGTTCCCTCTCTTCAGAAGTCTTTCAGTAACAACTAGAGCAGTGTCCATGGTATGCCAGGACAGATTACAGGGGATCAAATGTACTGTACATTAAGGAAGCTCTGTGGCCATGGCTCACAAATACCTGCAGGTCAGTCAAATCAAGCATGTGGCAGAAGCAGCTTTGCCCATGCACACCATGCAACATTGGAATAACCTAGTGCAAGTACCATTCCTTTAGCTATCCATGTACCTAAAGCAGACCCTTTGAAACACCAGCTTTGAAGGACAAAAACTGCTTGTGCTTTTCCAAATCACAGTCCTGCTAATTCAAGAGCTAACCTACATATAAGAAAATGGAAGGCTGATTTTGCATTCTTACACTTAGTGGCAGCAGGACTAATCTTTTACAGTTCAGCCCTGAGAACACTCAAGACTTTTAGAGTCTTGCTTTTAATTCACATAGATTAAGGAGAGATGAAAACAGTGTCTGCACTTAAATACAGCCGAATGTATCACTGCACAAAAGTGAAAAATAAGTAGCTATACCTTCCTGTTAAGATCACCAGCTCTTCCACTTATTTACATCAATATGCTGTGACTGCACCTTTGCAGCTCTAAAGAATTCCTTTAAAATTGCACTCATAAAGCAAAGATGCTAACATACAGCTGTACTGACATGCAGCTTCAGCACTTTTACAAACAGTAAATTCCACAAAATTCCAGTTTTCTGACAGCAGATTCAGTGGTTTTAACAGAATGAATTACCAACAGAAGTATGTTTTTTCATGTTTATGTACTTTACATATTCAGAAACTGATGGTTGCAGTAACTAGCTTTTTAAAGCAAAGTCTGAACCTCACCAAAACTTCATAGACACCTCTCAGTTTCTAGTTCTTTTCAGCAGGACATTTCAGGTGAAGCTGTGACTGATGCACAGACAGAATAAATCCATGATTCTAGGATATTCAGGAGCATGAAGATATTACTGTTCCAGCTAAACACTGTGTTTTTAAGCAGCACACACTCCTTTTGGAAGTGAAGAGTCCCTCCTCTGGAAAGAGCTTTTACTTTTGATTTACTTGGCTCAGGAGCTGTGGCCAATGAAGGAAGCTAGATAAGCAGCTCCCTTTTGTTCTCCTAAAATCCAGATTATACAGGCACTTTATGCAAGGATCACAGTGCATAGAAAACCACATGCCACAGCAAGTTGCATTTTCTATTATGGGAAACACTCATACATACTTCAACAAGCTGTGCTTTGTTAAGTCCTGGTCTGGTCTGTAGCTTGAAGTGTCTTTTGTACCTTCGAAGTGTGTTTACTTGTAACTGATATAAATCAACCTAGAAGAAAAGAGGGGGAAGGGGAAGAAAACAATCTAATACAACTGAAAAAAAAAAAAAATAGAAAATCAGTCATTAATAGTTCCCCTCACAAAAACATTTTGGAAACTGACAGATACGCAAGTGTAAACAGTCAGCTCAGCAGATGTCATTTTGACAAAAAACAAACCTTCCAGCAGAAAGGAAAATAGCCCAGCTCAGTTTAAGGGCATTTTGTTGTTACTGAGCATGCCTCTACCTCCCTTTAGCTGTGGACAGTGTTACAAACTCACTATTGTACTTTAGTCCACTCTGGGGTTTTGCTTGCTTCCCAGGTCCAGTATGGCAACACAAAGCCCAATAGCAACTTTCATCTAACATCTATGAAGATACTGATTCAAAGGAGGCCCCTATATTGTGATTTCTGCCATTGAATCTTATGTAGATTACATACAAGACACAGCACATCTGCACCATGAAAGAGAACGTATTAGAATCAGGGCAAAGTCTAGAGCACAAGCACTCTTGGCTTGAGGTGAGAAAAGAAAACAACTGCTCTTGCTCTCCAAATGTATCCCTGCTACACAAGCAAAATGCAGGAGTTATGTGCATGGGCATAAATGTCCAAAACCCTTTCTCAGTGTCAGTCAACAGTGGAGAGAATTACACAAAGTCCTCTCAGGGATACAAATACACAGCCTTAATCCAGTACTCCGTCAGTTTTGAATCCTATGTACTCTGATCAGTCACTTCTCCCAGCAACAGCTTACCCTCCCATCCTCCCTGACAACCTGAGAAAGCTTAATCAGATGACTGAGTGGGAGAGCAAGCTCAGAAAGCAGGCTGAATGAGAAATACTATTAGGTCAGTTCAATTACAACAGTATCCTCCAAACTCACTGCATTAAAGATGGATGAAGGCATTTGCTTTAAATTCATTTAACAGCCTCACTGCAGAACACGTAAAACAGCAGTGCTACTGCACGCTTGGCAACCTGGCCAGACTCGAAGTGAGGCTGCCTTGCATGATAAAGGATGGTATCCTTCGTGTTTCTAAAGTTTGCATGGCATTCAATTCCACTTCCCAAGTCACAGTGGGGACACCACCCTTGCAGCATCATGCCAAGGAGGAGCAGCAGCTTTTCACCAAGCCCCAGAAGCTACAAGTACTGCAGGAGTTTCTTTTCTTCCTGCAGGAATAATTTCCAATCAGTAAAGATGGTCATGACTGAGATGGAAGCAGGAGAGCCTTACAACTCTTCAGAAGAATGATGCTTTTTTTCCTTAGCAAACTGAGTAATAATCGAAAACAAAGGTGGTTAAGGGCAAACAAGTATCTAAGGCATACAGTAATTACAAGGAATGAATGTACTGCCCTTGTCCAAACAGCCAGCTGACACTCCTCAAAAACAGTGCCCAGTTGTTTTTTTTTTTGTAGTAATACTGTTAAGAAAAAAAAGCTTGTTTTCTTATTCTGGAGATATCCATCAGTTGAGACATGTTTTATAATCCTGGCATAAGAAAACAAAACAGGCTTCCAGGAGAGCTGCAATTACACAGTGTCACAGAGCTACCTGAAGTCACTCACAGCACTAGCTTTAGACAGAACTTTCCAAGATGCAAACAATCTCAGATATTTAACAGACAGACAACACCACCCAGCATCAAACTGCTTTCAATCTCCTAAAATCCTCTTAGCCAGAGCCTTCAGGATGGAGCCTCGTGCCTAAAGGCAGATTCCTGCACAAAGTTTCCTCACTTACTTGCTGTTATCTGCAGATGCTGACCATAAGGATGCCATTAAATTAACACTTACAGAGCAATTCCTGAAGAATGTTTTAACAACCCCTCTCAGAAGGGACCGAAGGCATAGCAGCCTCTGCTCAAAACTAACACGCTGCAGAGCACCTGCTAAGCAACGCTGTAGCAGAAATAACCCAGAGCACGTGAAAGAAAGAGACAGCCTTATGTTCAAGACAACCCATTACACTACGAAAAAAGTTGAACGCTTTAGTTTCCTTATTTTAATGGGTAACGTTTCACTGGTGTGTCGGGGAGAAAACAGGTTGAAAATACACCGTATTTCTCTCTACTCCTTCATAGTAGAGCTCCCCAAATGGCTCTTTCCCCCCCAGTGGGGCAGAAACAAAGCTACCATCATTAAACTCTCAGTGTTTAAAGTGACTAAGGCAATGGACTAATTGCCAAGAGCCATCTGCAATACATTTAGCACAAAAGAAAGGTTTGGAGGGACAGGACAGAGAAGCACTTATATCCCAAGCACTATGTGCAATTCTATTCGGGTTGTCAGCTCCTGCAAAAGATAAGAGTTCGATGGTATGTGGCAAAGCACTAAGCAGGAGAGGATGCTGGAAACAGCAGATTGCTGAGAGAACCATCAGACTCTTTTTATTGTACTCTGCACCATTTCATCAGATCAAGTGCTACAAAATTCTGTTATATTAAGAACAGTGCAAATCAAGAATCTTCCCCTACCCACAGGAAAGGTGAGCTGTAAAAGTGGGAGAGTGGTGTTGGTGCACACTCAGTATCATTAAGAAGCTTAACACAACAACTCGGGGAAAAAAAAAAAAATCAACTGTTTAGCTACCTCTGGAGTGTCGATGTCTTGCACTGGTGAGTCACCATCATCATCGCTGCCTTTCCTCTTTCTTCTGTTTCTCACACTCTGAATTAAATTTTTGTGGAAGTCACAAATGTACAGATGCCTCGCCTAGAAGGATAAAACGGCGTGTTCCAATCAAACCCACGTAGCGCATCTCCCAGCCTGCAGCGTGCACGTAGACAGACAACCCTCCAGCACTCCCAGCCACACCGGCTGCGCTGGGGCGGCTTTTCTGCTGGTTTCATCTAAGCGGGGAGAGCGCTGTGCTGCTCCGAAGCCGCGCACACAGCCCTGCCTCCCTCCCCCGGCCAGCACGCACACACAACAAGCTCCAGTTGTTCTCCGCAGGGCTACGAGACGCCTCTCGTTTCCCCAGCTATATCCTCCCCTTCTTGTTTTACTTCCGCTACCCGGCGCGGTCACGCAACACACTTATTTTTACTTTCTTTCTTTCTAACAAGTTTGCCCTCGGTGGGGGTCTGCGCGCTTTGGGCGATGCCGGCGCGCTCCAGCCGTGCTTTCAGGGCAGAAGAGCGCAGGGGCAGCGCCAGGGCTGCACAGCCGGCCCGGACTCCCTCCGGCTCCCCCGGGCTCCCCACACCGCAGCCGCCTTGCCCTCCGCAGGGGCGGGCGCTCTCCCGCATGGCTCCCGGGCGCGCTGGGAGGCGGCGGCCCCCGCCCCGCCCGGCCGAGCCGAGCCGAGCCGAGCCGCGGGGCCCGATGGCCGCCGAGCGGAAGATAAAGCGGCACGGGAGACGTGCGGCGCTGCAACACGAGGCGGGGCGGCGAGCGCGGCCCTCGCCAGCAGCACACACAAACTAGCGCGCCGGGAGCCACGCAGGCTCAGCCCGCTCCGGCCATGGGGGCACACGCCGGCGGTGCCCCGGCTCCAGAGGGCACCCCGGGAACGGGCAGCACAGGCGGGCGCTGCCCCCCGCCCGCAGGGACTCCCTGGCAGCGCTCCTGCCGCGCCAGCCAAACTCGGCTGCGCTACGGGAAAGAGCTGGGGAGGGGGAACGAACACTTCCCCGCCGCCAAACACCCCTCCTCCCCCACCAAACTTGGTTAAAAGTCCCCCAAGCAACTAAGACACGGACGCAGCGACCTACCGGCCGCTTTTGTCCGCCCGCCCCGCCGCGTCCTCCCCTCGCGGACTTACGCTCTTGTCCAGCTCGATCTTCACCTTCTTCTGCGAAATGCTCTTCTGGATGCGCTTGCTGAAGCTGGCGTTGCCGGCGGCGCGGCCGCATCGCTCGCCCTCCTCCCGCAGGCAGCACAGCTGCCCGGCCCCGGGGCCGCCCGCGCACCCGCCGCCCGCCGAGCCCGCGGCGGCGGCCGGACCCGGACCCAGCCCCGGCGGCGCCGGCGGCGGCGGCACCTCCACGGCGGAGCCCGCGCTGCCCAGCACCGCCGCGGCGGCGGGCTCTGCCCCGCGCTGCGGCACCTCCTCGGGGGCGAAGCCGTTCATACCCGGCGCCACCGCCGCGGCCGGCGGGATCCCGCCCCGCACCAAACTTCCCCGGCGCGGCGCCGCGGCCCGGCGGGGGGCTGCCCGCTCCCCGCCCGCCTCCCTTCAGCGGCGGCGCCGGGACGCAAGTCCGCCCTCGAGGGCGGTCAGCCCGCGCGTTGTGCGAAGGGCTCTCCCCGCTACCAAACCCCGCGACTACCGGAGCGGCGGCGGAGCCCCGCGGGCCACCCCACTTCCTCCTTCCCCCCCTGTCATGTGGAGACTCTTCAGCTGTTTCCTATGTAACAACAGCAACCTGCCCGCTCCCCGCCCCGCCCCGCCCCGCCGCGCATGCCGGCTGCCGCGCGCGGCCCCACGGGAACCGCAGTTCTGCCCCGCCGCCGCCGCAGCGCCCGGGCCCCGCACGGCGGCGGCAGCCGGGATGCGGCAGCCGGGATGCGGATGCGTTACGACAGCCGCTCCTTGTTTCGCTCCGATCCCTCTCCCTCCCGCCTGCAGGCCGGGCCCGCCGTGCGATAGCGGCGGCAGCGGCTCAGCCCATCTTTAAAGAGCCCCGTGCGTCAGCCTCTGTTTCCCCCTTCCGCGCCTCCCCGGCGGCTCCGCGGCCGGGTGTGAAAGGGCGGCCGAGGGTGCCGAGGGTCGGGGCTGCCGCCGGCCCGGCCGGGCGCGTACCCGCGCTCCCAGCGACGCGGCCGGCCGCCTCCGCCCGGCTCTCGGCGGCGCCTCCCGTGCCGCAGCAGCTCCCCCGGTCACTTGTTCTCGCTCTGGGGTTTTAGCCGGAGCCGGCACTGCTCGGGCTGCTCGTTCCGCATAGTCTGTCTCCTGCCTTCCGCCTTGGCCTCTCCCCTCCCTGCCTCGCCGCCTCCTCTAATTCCCGCTTGCTGTCGGCCATGGGCGGCAGCTCCGTCCGGCCGGGCTGTGTCCGGCGCCGCTGCCCCTCCGCCTGCTCCCCGGAGCTCCCCGGGAGCCGCAGCGCAGCCGCCGGCTCTGCGTCTCTCGGCAGAAAACAAACGCGGCTCCGGCCTTTGTTAGAGCTGCTCTTACAACACACGTAGTCAGCGCTCCGTCCTGCGTTCCTGTGGCAAAGCCCTCTGAAGACAAAGGCGATTTAACAGCGCGAGTTTTCAGCTTTGTCATTTAAAAGGACTTTTTGTTATTAAAGGTGACTGTAACGACAGAAGAGACTTGAGAACGCAGAATTATTTTCGCTAATGATGTACCAAGACTTTGCTGTGCACACGACTAGGTAAAATAGACACTCTGAAAATACTTGACAAACGCAGGTATTTTTAGTTTTGAGGCTTTACAAAGCTATATAAGAGATGCGTTAGCATTAAATCATTTAACAATTCAGCTGTTGACAGCAGTGTGGCAAAAGCAGCAAGCTCTGATCTACTGTCCTTTCAAGTACATTCAAAGGAGCGCAAGGAAGGGAGAGGTTTTGCTTTCCCTTTGAACTACCGCAACTATTCCTTTAAATCTCAGAAACGGCATCTGAGCTGAGCGCGCTCAAAGCGCAATGATTTAATCGCTGAAATATTCAACCGTATCGCTTGCTGTGCGCTTCCAGCTTGAAGAAGGAGTAGCAGGGAGGGTGGTGAATAATTCAAGGAGACACAGATCCTGCGTAAGCCAAAGTTCTGCGTGAGCCGGGAACACGATTATAGAGCAGTTTCAGTTTGTGCTGCAGATGGCTCCTTAATCTGATTGCGTAACCTGGTATTAGAGAATAAGGGAAGGTCCCACTGTCGCAATTGAATGAAGGATACAGTAACTGAAGCTGAACTGAGCATAAAGTCACAGCAGCTATCCACGAGGCACGTTTCAGTGATTAGTGAGGGGAATAGGAGAGCTGGAAAAAACACCGAACTCTGCTTTGTCATCAGCCAAGATGAAGACTGTATAATGCCTCGGTTTAATTCCGCGCTCTGCTGCTGAGCAATCTCAAGCAGCAAAGGTTTAACTCACTTTTTGAGTTTCTTGTGATTTCAAACTTTCGAAAACTGTAATCACGTTAAGATAAAAAAGAACAAAAAAACCCAATAACAATCATAGCACACCTCAAAATTTGAGAATATAGGAAGCATGATCTGGGAAAAGTGGGACAAGGGTGAGTTCCAGGAATTCTTCAGTGGAAATCTGGGTCATGAATAGCAATTTCTAGGCTCTTGGATGATGTCTTTTGAGGTCCTTTTGGGTTTTTTTTCAGATGGATTTGACCTTACTGTGAGCATAAAATGTCAATCTGGGTCTGGCTGCTGTTGTTTGGTTTGATGGAAAGATCACTTGTGCATTTTAAACGTTTCTGATCCTCTTTGCCTGGGAACAGTTTGGGAGCAGTTAAAAGCCTGATTATGTTACCCAGCCGTGCTTGCCAAGTTGCTAATTTATAAGCGTAATTTCAAGTAAAGTAGTATCATAGTTTCATGGTTAGGTCACAATAAGAGAGTCGTGGGACTTAGATGGTTCTACTTCTGCTGTAAGCTGCTCATTTTCACACCTGTGCTTCTTTGTGCCCATAAAAACACTTCTGTGGCTGCACAGCAAACTCTGTCTGGTTACAACTAGACTAGCAACAAGAAGAATCACTTAGATTTAATCCTGATCTGCATGACTGCTCAGTTGCAGGATGCACACAGGATGGTGCAGTAGGAGGGCAGGACCGTGTGATGGGGTGACAACCTCATTTGGTATGAACTCCTGCTTACAGTAACAAAGAAATCATGTCACTTTTCATCTTGCATCACACGTGGGATGAAAAATACAAAGAGTTTGCAGCTACACGGGCTTATCAGACAGTATGAAGCTTACTTACTACAAAATGGATTTGCAAACTTTCATGAAGCTTGGGCTACATGAAATAATAAAAACGTTGTGGAGTATGTTGTCTAAAATTAGGATATTTTAACATAAACTCTAGTATGGGCTACCATAAGTATTCAGATATAAATGAAACATGTAACATTATATTTTAAATAAACATAAAAACATGCAGCACTGCAACTATATATGGTTTAAACTTCAAAAATTAAATCAGTTTAAAGGAAACAGCAGCTCTAACTACCCTGTACATGACATGTCACTAGTACTCACAGCAGAGCTGAGTAGTACAGAAGGCTGCAGTAATCTATATCCCTTGGGGGTGCCAAGAACACAGCATGGATGACTTGAAAGTGACACGCAGAAAGAGCAGGAACTACGGCATCCCAAAAATTCTGAATTCACAGCTCCCAGACTTCTGAAGTCAGCGGGACTGAGTGGCCCCTCCTGGCATCAAGGCAGGCCAGGCACAGGTGGGAACCCAGCAGCTTGTGCTTCTCTGAGATGCCATATGTCCCAGCTCCTGTTGGCTTTTGATTGACGTGTTTTGTAATTGCAGAGAGAATAATGATAATCAGATACATCACCTTGGATGTATTGCAAGCACATTGCATTCCCATTGCTAGTAATCAGTCCTGGAAGATAAATGTGGCTTGCAACTTTGTATGCATTTCCATGGCATAAAGTTCAGCTGGGGAGGACGATTCCCTTCCCCAGCAGGTACCATTCACTGACAGTCCAAGGGTACATTAGTGCACTTGTGTTCAGCACCTGAAATTACCCTGTTAGCAAAAGGAATAAGGAAAACTATTGGAATACATTTTTCTCAGCAAATACACATTTTATTTGTTATGTATTGTAACTGCTTCAATGAAAAAAGATTCCTTTAAAATACTTGAAAAATTCTGCAAATTCCACCACACATCCTGCTTTTAATAAAAAAAAAACTTACTCGATAAGCATTCATAGACTGTGACAAGTCTATCCTT
Source organism: Oenanthe melanoleuca (assembly GCF_029582105.1). Lineage (NCBI taxonomy): Eukaryota > Metazoa > Chordata > Aves > Passeriformes > Muscicapidae > Oenanthe > Oenanthe melanoleuca. The sequence continues at coordinate 34,898,877 of NC_079337.1, read as the reverse complement.
TCTTACCAGAAACAAGTGCTATTCTTTTTATTTTTCTTCTTTTTTTTTCTTAATATCTCATTTTCCTTTCCCACTCCAGCACTACATAACCTGCTACTGCCTGTTGCTCTTCTCCCAATTTATTGTCCAAATTTGTTAAAGCATAGATCCAAAGCATAGGAATATTGGAACATGCCTACAGACTGCATTTTTTTTTTTTACTTCATTACATGTTTTAGGCTAGGATAGTTAAAATATAATTTCAGATAATTAATTGTATAACAAAACCTAATCTGCATTAATACACATAGAGCTTATTGTATATGGTTCAAGAAGTGCAGTAATAGAAAAAAAAATTTAACCAGAATTATTTCCTGGTCTGAATCTAGCTGAAGCCAATCTTTCTTTTTTAAGTACCTGGCCTTGTACAATGGAAACTCAAGATGAATAAAAGAGTATACATAACACAGGCTTTTATTAAAATATTTAAAGCAGTAAAGAAGGTACAAAACTACACATTTTATATTAAGAATAATTATGGTTTAAAACTGATAAACCCATGTATTGTAAAAGCTTTAGTTTTGTAATACAATCCCCTTAATGGTTTGTGCAAATTCTCTTTCACAATAAGCCATTAGTTACAGGGAGCATCAAAGGATCTTCTGGTAGAAGGCATCGTTATAATGTGCAAAAATTATGTTATGTTCTTTGTTAATTGACAAATTGTTCGTTGCTAGACTTAAAGAGTGAAGGAATTAGGAGAGAGAGCTCAAACACAATGACCACACGAAACCAGAGGAGCCAATCTCCAGTTTTGCCTTTGGTACCCCTCAGTTTCAACACCCCTCCTCCTCCTCCTCAGAAGCCTCCACTCAGCCCAAGTACACCTCCATCTGCTTGTTTCACAGTCACTGATCTCTTGTTCATCCAGGTTGCTTTGATTAACATTTTGTTTCACATTATATGAGATCGCACAGTTAGAAAGAGACCCCTCTAAATCATCACTCATGCTCTTCAGAAATGTAAAACAGCTATCTGGAACATATTGTGGAAAAGTATCACCTCCAGAGGCTTTGTGTAATGCAGTAAAAATTTAACTACTAGTAAAAAGACCAATGTAGTATATTGCTTAAGAATTATTTTTCAATCCCTCGAAATGAAATAAAAAACTTGGTCAGATTTTTTTCCCTGTAAGATAAACTGTCATATCCTTTCAGTAAATTTTGCTGGTCTCTAACGCACTCTTGAGAGCACAAAAAGCACTGTATATACTTTGTGCTACAGTCTTGCATTTTGCCAGCCGCTGTTTTCTTGTTATAGAGATTTAGATTTGACAATGCCTTTAACCTCTTGCTTTGTATAACCTATACTACACCATCTTCGCACACAGTTTTGTCAGAGGATCCTGGAAACTACAGGGCTCTGTTACACCATCATATCCCCTTCTGATACAGATTTGTTTTACAGAAAGGAAAATAGGAAATAGCCCTAATGCCTCTTAGAGTGCCCGTGTCTTTGCAGTACAGTTATAACCATCTCTAGGTCTGACTTAGCTCTTGTTGAAATTAGCAGGTTTTAAGTGCCTCTTGGGAGCAGGTGAACACTTCTACCAAACCATCAGTTAGATATTTGGATTCCCTTAGTGAAAACAAAACAGTCTGATACTAATGCAGACACTTTTATAAAAATTAATAAAATACACATGCATTTGGGGTTTAAATGCTTTCCCAACCTCCTGAGGAGCTCCTTCTGGATAGAAGATATAGACAGGCTTATACTCCAACAAACTCAAGCATAGCAATAGTTCTGAACTGCAGCTGGCTTTTGCTGATATTACTTGACAATAAACCTTTAAGTGAGAAATATTATGGGAAGAGGATCAGCTAAAATGTTTTGCAGAGTTTGTCACAAAAATGGCCACCAGGCAGAATGTACTACATTCCTATGTTTGTGCAGTACCTACTGCTGTTATTCACATTCAATACACAGCAGCTGACCAGAAGCATTGCTTCTTTATTAGATATTGCTGTTCATCTTAAATGCTCTCAAATCTAAACTTCTTTACTTGAAAGATAATCTTAGAGTCTCAGCTTTCATACTGATAAAGCTTCTAGCCCTTACAGCTGAGAAGGTATGTCTGACTCTGCTGAGAGACACCCTAAACTGCAGAACACTAAAAAGAGACCCTCACCCTCCAGTTTCAGCATTAAAGGTTTTAAACAAATATCAGCTTAGAAGGTGGTGTTTTGGTTTTCTTCTTTATCCAAGTATCTGGTTGTTAATATTTATTAACTTTATAAACACCACAAATGAGACCAAATTTTCCTATTACAGCTATTCACAGGCACTAAAAAATCCTTACCCCTCTCCAGAAGTGACTGCTGGAGCAGGATTTTACATCATCTTGTGAATTATGTCAGAATTAGGAAAATAATAGTACAGATATTTTACCTCATCACTTTCACTTCTTTGTTGTTTGTCTGTGTTTCTAATTACGTCATGAAAATCTGTTAAAAATGAATCATATCTTAACAAAGTAAACCTTAACTACTACAAAATGAGAATAAATTTTCTGCTTTTAGCATTTGTACATATTACAATAATTTAAGATCATATAAATGCTAATTAGTAGTATAAAGTGTAGCAACATAAAAATTTCACAACATGATCAAGCCTTAGAACTGGTGTGTATTCATCAAGGTGGTTTCTCTCTTAGAGGCTTACACTGGAGTTGAGGATTTATAGATATGGATGCTTTTGTTTTTCAACTTTTAACAGCTGGAAGAGACATGTTTTGGGCTGCTGTTTAGGTTCTTCGTAGTTTTGAATAAGCAGACCTATATTTGACAGGGAACAACTTGAAATTTCTGTGTTTATTTCTTTCAAATGCCACTCCCTGATTCTTTTCCATTTGCAGCAGGCGCTTATCCCTGCCCGCACTTAGGGAGAGCTTCTACTGAACTTCATACACGGTCACACTAAATGATGAGGATTAACCATTGGCCCACAAGTTTATTATCAAACTTCAAGGGTTTTTTTTTCGTTTGTTTGTTTTGGTGTTTTTTTTTTTTTTTTCTCCCCCATAAGAATTTGGGCTCTGGAGTAGAAGTATTAACTTTTGACTGGTATTACACACAGACGCATTTTCTAGTAGCACAATAGCTGTGAAACAACCTCCCCTGTTACTGTAAAGTCCTTTAGCAGTATAGGGTAGGGTATGCAATGGGGTGCTGTAAGGAAACGATACATTTTTATCACCAGTTGCTAGAAAATCCCGTGGGAACCACTGAAAATGAGACTGATGATTCAATCAACAATTTCAAAACTTCATGAGCGTTTTCTTTCTAGTCTCAGATCACCTATGTATCCCGTGGTCATTTGTGACACATCACAGCACTAGCTGCCAGAAGTAACAGAATAAATTATTCTCCCAACATGCGTGCCACACGACCAGCACTCGAGACCCATTTAAGTTTAATGAGACCCATTGAAGTAAAACTGAGCCTTTCCACTACCTGGATGCAAGACAAAGACCGGTGTGTTGATGAAGATCACAGTGCTTACCTGGCTGTTACCAGCCAGACCTGCTTATCTCTGCTGGCTACTTCCTCTTGCAGCCCATGACACAGAGCCTTGTCAACTCCCACTATTCTTCCTCTTTCCCAGGAGACTTTAGAGCTGCAGTGACAGAGGAAACAGATTCTACTCTCAGGTAGCCGCATTTTAAGTTTCTAGCCCACATTGCTACAGAAGGAAACCGTCCCTCAGACTGGACAAAGGTACAAATAAAGCATTCTGGTTTGTTCTGTAGAAATGTATCAGTATTTGTAAATTGGCATGTACTTCATTTTGGCAATAGCAAGCACCAGCAGCTAGTGTAAAACATGACTATTCAGAAGCTGGACTGTGATCCTTTTTGGATCTCCTCACTGGATGTCACACCTCTAGGGCCAGAGGTAGTCCAACCCTTTGTCTTACAGCTTAGAAGGAGAAAAAAAAGCTCTCAATTCACAAAAGACAGAACAATTTTATTGGCAGTTAAATTTAATTTCTTAAGAGTAAGTTGTGTATATGTTTCAGGCAAAGTACCAATGCTCACCAACAGTGGAAGAGTTTGGGAGTGGGGAGAGAACAGAAACTTTTTTTACCCATTTAAACCATATTCTTACTGTAAAGAAGGAACTATCTGCATTTTAGAGCCCCTCAAAGCTGCCTGTGGAGCTATTTAATATATAAAGACAAATTTCTGCTTTCTTCTCATACCTGTAAAAAGCAATATAGCAAAAGAAAGAAAATTTTAAAATATCTTGAGGGTAAAATGTTGCATGAGTATTACTTTGAATGTAAACAAGAAAGTGAATGAAAGCCAGGTGAATAGAAAAGCAAAAAGTACTTTTTAAAAAAGTATAAAGCTTATAAATTCAATGCCAAAAAAGTTACTGTCAAATTAAGACTGAAAAAGTTCAGGTAAGAATTACTGTGATCAAGAATTGCTATTGTTCCTAATATTATCTGTGTTAGTACCAGAAGAGTTGTATTTGTTTCTTGACACATGACCACTGCAGTTTCAGCCTTTGCTCTGCAGCTGTCCCAGATAGTGTCTCACGCAGGCTGCCTTTGTTTTAGGCATTGGGTACACAGCACAAAGTCAAATTAAGCTCCTGAGCTTTCAGACTAACCCAGCCTGGTGTAACTAACACAGCTGCATTTGCCTATGAGCTGCTTAACTGGTTATGCAGGCTTTGCAATGGCCTGCATAATAAACCCCTAGTGTTTAAAGGGTAAATATATTTCATTTTTACAACATACATATTATTTACATGTTATACAACACCAGAAAAATTGGGGAATTTCTAATACACTAAGCGCAATTCTTTAAGACATTGACAGAAATACCAGTTTTGTAAACTTTTAGGCAGCAGCAGCTGTATGTGTTTTTATCAAAGTACAAAGAAAAGAACTACTTACAACTGGAACACTGCAACAAAATAAGTTTTGTGTTGAATTTAGGTAAGCAGTAGCTTAAGTAGTTTTGAGTTTTGCTTTTCACCCTAAAGCTCTCACCATATATCTAGTGAGAGATGCTCCCAAAAAATAGGCCTAAAACATTGTTGCTGTCTGTAGACTTCATAAGTCACCTTAAAAGGGTTTTCAAAGCAGTGACCTACTTAAATGCTTTTTGTGTCTTGAATTTTAATCTTTTTTTCTGTAACAAAAAGAACTGTTGATTAAAGCTAAATTTGCTTGCTTTCAACATCTTTCATTCCTATTAGCAAAGTTGGGTTTGATTAAAACCAAGAGCAGTTTTACCTCACTTTCATTATTCATCCACTGACTTTTCAGGTCCAGAAGAAACTGCCTATCAATCAAGAGTGACAACTTTCCAAAGCAGAATTTTACTGCCATTAGGCTACATTAAGGCATATTCCATACAGGATTTTGGCTAGTAGGAGATTTTCTGGGGACAGTAGAGCTTCCTTATCCAGCTGACTGAATTAAAACTGACAGCATCACTACATAAATACACCAGAATGAAAGTCTGGTCAGAGTCAAGGTCATGCAACTGCAGTTTGCAATCTCCTCAGCTGAACAGTATCTGTTGTAATGTATCCACTGATGATTTAATTCAAATAAAAGGCCTTTGTTCCTTTCTTCCCTTGCTTTGTCCACACTGACACCACTGTCCAGAAAAGCTCTAGAAGCAGCCCACAGAAGCCAAGAGATACAAGTATGACAGAAAGCACTACCATTCCCATTACACATTTTTGTTGTCCATGAGATACTTTTCTTTAAATCCATTTCTTGGCTCCGTAACCTGGTCTCACCCATCTGATCTTTACTTCCAATCCTGCATTTCCAGCCTCATTGCTTATCTCTCCTCACTTGCAGTTTACTGGAGATTAAATCAAGTTAACAATAGCACCCCAAATTGTGGGGCAGATTAGAAACTCAGAAGGGCTCAAAGCCAGGGAGCTATAAAACCCAAGAGTCATTTCATGAGCAGAATTATTCACACTGAAGCACACTCCAGGTCCTGGAGTTTATGCTTGCTCCCCACAAGTGTCATGCACATGTGGTTAATAAATTAACCACGCGTACCGACCACAGTCAATACTGCATAGAGCACTGCTTCAGAAGAGTAACAGTGACCGGATCTCTGGAGACAGAAATTGTGATTTTGTCTGAAAAAGAACAGTGTGACTCAATGAAAAACAGTGACAGCTTATTGTGGAAGCAGAGAAGCACTTTTCCAGGCATGAGGGCGCTGGGAGGAAGGCACGGCTTTGGGAATGACAAGTTCCTAACATCGGCATTCTTGAGTGGGGCTTTCAACATTGGCACTGCTGTGGGAAGCTTCCAGTACCATGTTCAAGCATGGAAAATCCTCAATACTGCCTTCCTTGTTGGAGGACAGACAGATGTTAAGAAGAACAACTCTTTGGTTTCTTATGTGCCCTGTGTAGTATGAGACAGCATGATGTAACACTCTGGATCTAGGAAAGTGGACAAAAGTTTTCTTTTCCAGGTAAAGATCCTAATTTCTTTCTTAAAACATTTTATTAAATAATTTGAAAGGCAGATCTCATTTTTTCCCACAGCAATAATTATACTTTATCACCTCACCTGCTTTTCTGCAATAATTCTCTTCATATTGTTAGAGCAGATATAAAAACAGATGCAACAGTGGAAGTCTTACTGCAATTGCAACATAAAATTTCCAAAGACTGTTCCAAAGTAATTTTTTTTCCATGAACATGCTATATTAATGTTAAAAGAGTGAAAATGTTAATAAACTTACCTAAAGCTTCCCCTCCACCCATCCCAATAACTGACAGAGAGTATCTAGGTCAATCTGGCAAGTGAGGAATGCTTTTACACCACAGATACCAATGGTTGCACTACAATTCACACAGTATGCACCAGTATTGTAAAATTCGACCATCTTTTACAAAATTATTAGCTAGAAAACACTTCACAAGAAGCTGTGTTACAGAGGTTTACCACAAAGAAAATAAGTGATCCATCTGGGAGCTTAACTCATCAAACAAAATAGTGCTGTGCTTTCTGTGTAAAATATGAAGCAAAGGCATTTTTAAAGACACATGACAAAACAAATCTCTGCCAAGTGGATACACAGACCTGCACAGAACTCAGTACCATAGAACTGAGAACATTATTTTGCTACAGAGAAGCAGTGGAATACAGTAGTAACAAGCCCAAACCGGAACATGAAACATTCTCCATGCAAATGTTTATTCTGGAAGGTAAGGAAGGCTATGCTTTATTTGTATGCTAAACACTATCAAGAGTAATAGCCACATAAGTGAACTGATACAAGATTTTGGATAACTGGTTTGTGAAGGCTTTGACATCTGCAGAGCAAATGCATATCTGTGGGTTGCTTTGTCAATTTACTTCCCAGTTACCCTCTTCTGTACTGGATTTTGGCTTTTAGGGTTGCACTTTGGGCAAACACACACAGCTTAAAATGAAATAGGGAAAAGGAGGCATTCACTACTTTAGTGAACTGTTCCACCTGAGCATGTACTTGTCAGAAGGGAAAGAAAAGCTTGAAGAACTGTACCTGGTAAGTTCTTCCTATACTGAGGAACTCTGAACGGGGGAGACTGAAGATCAAGACATTGCCCACTCTCACACCTGCAGCTACTCAGTGCTCTCACATAGCTTAGGGATTTGCTTTTTCTTACAATTGAGGAAGGTTAACACGATTAAAACTCCACTGAAGGCATCACATCTTCACTAAACAAAGCTTTTCACCAGGGCTATGAACTACACCTGAAAAAACAAGTGTTAAAAACCACTCAGCTCACTAAGAATATTTACCTAAAGTAGAGAACTGGATGAAAATAATCAGGCAGAAGAAAACCAACGTAGGCAAAACCATTATCACCTGGTCTGTGGTCACATCGCAGTTTAAGTAAATGTATGGAAACTTCAGTTTTCTCCCCAAACCCAATGGGCCGGACTTGCTGCTGGCGATTACACTCGATAACATTAATGCAAACCACGGGTATGGGTTGCATTAAAACCTCAGTTCGACCGAGATTGGTCCCAGGCTTTATTTCCAGCGCTGCAGCTGGCACTTTACAGAGCACCAAGCCGACACCTTCCCTCCTCAGCGCCGGGCTGGCCGCGGGAACGCTGGAACTCGCCTCTCACGGGCAGCCCGGAGAGCAGCAGGAGCTCTCTCCGCCCGGGGATCGCCGCTAACCACACACTCTCCTTCGCGGGGCCCGGCACTGGAGCCGGGGGCAGGCACACCGCAGCCCCGACCCCGCGGCGGGCGGGCCGGGCCAGCTCGGGGTCCCCAGGAACGCGGCGCGCTTGGGCGCCGAAACCCAACTCCCAGAAAGGTTTACAGCCCGCCAGGACCCCGCCCCGCGGAGGGAAGGACGGACGGAGGGAGGTGAATTTGGGAGAGAGGGGGCGGCGCTGCTGCTGCCCCGGCCGCCCCCGAGCTGGGGCAGGCAGAGCTGAGGAACCCGCTGACCGCGCTCCCGGCACACGCTGCCCAGCGCCGCCCCCGAGCTGAGGGACCCGCTGACCGCGCTCCCGGCACACGCTCTCAGCGCCGCCCCCGAGCTGAGGGACCCGAGGGACCCGCTGACCGCGCTCCCGGCACACGCTCCCAGCGCCGCCCCCGAGCTGAGGGACCCGCTGACCGCGCTCCCAGCACACGCTCCCAGCGCCGCCCCCGAGCTGAGGGACCCGCTGACCGCGCTCCCAGCACACGCAGCCCGGCGCCGCCCCCGAGCTGAGGGACCCGCTGACCGCGCTCCCGGCACACGCAGCCCGGCGCCGCCGGCCCCGCTCCCTTTGTATTTTTAAACCACGCCGCAGCCCCCGCGCTCCGCCCAATCAGAGCGGCCGCAGCCCCGCCGGCCAATGGCGGGGGCCCCCGCGGTTTTTTAAACCGTCCCTCCCGCCCAATCGCCGCCCAGCGCGCTCCGCCCAGCCCCGCCCCCCGCTCTCCTCACCCCAACCGGTTCCAACGGGTATGAGCGCCAACGACCCCCTCGCGCTCGACCTAGCCCGGGAGTAGCTCGGCGGCTGACGTCAGAGCGGCAGGCAGCCAATCCCGTCCGGCCTCCGCGCGAGGGGGCGGGGTTTGGGGCAGTTTGAACCGGCGCGGCGGCCAATGGGCTGCGGCGGGGGGCGGGCTCTCGGGCGCCGCGGGTCGGGTTGCTGTGGCGGGCAGTGCCGCGGAAAACAAGAGGCGGTAAGAGCGCGGCCGGGCACCATTCGGCAGCAGCACCTGAGGGAGCAGAGCCCCGCGCCGCCCGCTCCGCTCAGCCAGGCAAGGCCGCGCACCCGCGGGGCGGGAGCGCCCCGGGAGGGACGGAGGGAGAGCGGGAAGGAGCGCACGCCGGCGGCGGTGCTGCGCGCACGGGCAGCGAGGGGCTCCCGCGGCGGGCGGCGCGCCCGGCGCTGAGGGGAGGACTCCTGGCGGGCGGGTGGGGCCGGGAGGGCGGCGGCGGCTCCGGCCCCGGCGGGGCGGGCTGGGGCACGGGCGGCGGGGCCGGGCGGGCTGCCCGCCGCAGCCGCGGGGGGCGGGAGAGGCGCTGGCAGCGGAAGGGGCCGCGGCCGCGGCGGGGGGCGCGGGCTGAGGGGCCCGGCGGGGCGGGGCCGGCGCGCTGGGCGGGAAGGCGCCGGCGGGCGAGGGGCGGGAGCGGCCTGAGGGGCGGCCCCGCCTCACGCCGCCTCTCCTCCTCAGCAGGGACCCGCCGCCGACCTCACCATGGGCAAAGGCGACCCCAATAAGCCGCGGGGCAAGATGTCCTCGTACGCCTACTTCGTGCAGACGTGCCGCGAGGAGCACAAGAAGAAGCACCCGGACTCGTCCGTCAACTTCGCCGAGTTCTCGCGGAAGTGCTCGGAGCGGTGGAAGGTGAGCGGGGCCGGGCCGAGCCGGGCTGAGCCCGAGCCGGGCCGGCCCCCGCCCCTGCTCCGGGCTGCTGGGAAAAGATCCCTGGTAGCAGCTGCTGCTTAGGCGTTAGTGGGTCAGTAGCTGCTTTATCTCATCCAGACTCTTCTTTCCCCTCCGTCTGTCCACAGACAATGTCAAGCAAGGAAAAAGGAAAGTTTGAAGAAATGGCTAAAGGAGACAAAGCTCGCTATGACAGGGAGATGAAAAACTATGTTCCTCCCAAAGGCGAGAAGAAGGGAAAGAAAAAGGACCCCAACGCTCCTAAAAGACCACCGTGAGTGTTTCTATGACTCCCTCCTCCTACACAGAAAAAAGTATTAGTTCTAATAGCTTGATACTTTACTTTAATTACTGTCTCTCGATGTAGATCTGCGTTCTTCCTTTTCTGTTCTGAACACCGTCCGAAAATCAAAAATGAGCACCCTGGCTTGTCTATTGGAGATACAGCAAAGAAATTAGGTGAAATGTGGTCCGAACAGTCGGCCAAAGACAAACAGCCATATGAACAGAAGGCTGCCAAACTAAAGGAGAAGTATGAAAAGGTACAGTAAAAGTAATAAAGTTGTGGAGCTCACTGTAAATACCTGAATCTGGGTGTCTTGCACCCGAACTACACGGGGCTTATAATTCTTAGTGCTTATGTCAGGCTTCAGAAGACATGGAAAGGTGTGGTGGGGTAGGTATCTGGAGCCCTTACAGTGAACCTGGATGTGGGTTTTGCATGTCTAGAGATTTTACCAGTAGGATGCCTTACTACCAGAAAGCAGGTCACCTGCTTGCTAAAATAAAATGTAGTCAGACTCCAAAGCACAGTGGTCATAAAATTCTTAAAACTGTCTGCATTGCATGTTCTTTTGCCTAAAAGATTTAAGCATGAAAATCCCAAGGTGGAAATTCTGCTTTTTTGCATTCACTGTATCTGATCTTTGCAGTACAGTAGTATTGAAATACCAAAGCAGTACAAATTTGTCTTCAGCGTTCTGTTGCTAGCAACTTAACAGTGTTTTTCCTGCAGGATATTGCAGCATATCGTGCCAAGAGCAAGGGTGATGTAGGGAAAAAGGGCCCAGGCAGGCCTGCAGGATCTAAGAAGAAAGCAGAACCAGAGGAGGAGGAGGAAGAAGAGGAAGAGGAGGAGGAAGAGGAGGAAGAAGATGAGGATGAAGAATAAATGAATGTCCTGCTGTAAAGATTTATGTTCAGAATCCAATATTTTGCTAAGAATGTGAACTCAAGTGCAGCTCATTGTTAGCTTCAGTATAAAAATCTGTACAGAATTGTGTATAAGTAATGTGGTTCTTTGTAGGGAGACTGCAATTTGTAATGTAAGCAGTAGCCAAGGGCTGCTACAGTTCGGTTTGGAACAAAACAGTTGTTGAATGTTTCTGCTGTTCCTGCATATTTAATGGTTTTATTGAAATTCAGTGACTGATAGCCAGGTGTTTCTTTTCAGCTGAGTAAAACAAAGGTAGCTTAATAGCTGATCTTATATTTTGTAGTATTTTGTTGCATTGTATTACTTTTTTTAACAGTTTTGTAATAAAATGTTGTACATGATTCTTTTTGTGTTCATGATGTTTCTGAGAGGCTGGGCACCCCCAGAATGCTGGAATCCTGTGTGGGAACATGCAGTGTTGTTGGGCTCTTGCTGTTCCTGCAGAACTGGCGAGTCCCTTAGGCACTGACTCGTGGAGCTTTTGCTGCCACTTCAACTCCTTTAACTGATTTCCTCTGCCACATCCACTACCGTTAGCTAAAACATGCTTTCCTTGCAGTAGCACTTGCCTGTGTTACCTTGTGGGTGAAAAATAAATCTCTTAAGTAGTGAAGTTCTTGGGAAATTACTCCTGGATTATCTTCTTTCCCCAGACTGCTGAAGCACAGGTCTTTGTTTTGGCATACTAGCTGATAATGAGTGAATGTTTGGAACTTTCCCTTCCAGAGCTCAGGGTCACTGGCCTTGGCTGCAAGACAGATGTGGTTAGAGACATGTCTTCCCAGATGTTGCTACTCCTTCCCTCTCCCCCTGGCTCCAGTATTAGTGGATTCTCATAAAATACACAGCTTGCAGAACAGCATGAAAAATGTTGGAATGTTATCCCCACACATGCCAGTAGATTCCTGAAGGCATTTGTAAAGAACAAGTGCTCCTGATACACTCCTGTTGGTGGTTGTAACAGTGTCACCAGTTATACTGTTTCTTGGCTTTCACTTTTTATTTTACTTTAGTATATATAAAGGTTTAAATCTAGATACCTAAAAATATTTTCAACTGGGGAATTTGACATCCTGCAGCTAAACTAAATTGCTTAAGTTTAATTTGTTGAGCTAAATACCAGGAAATAACTTTTATTAGCCCTTGAAAGCCCAGCCCTTAAAAGTGTAATGTCTAAAAATTAAGTAATATAAAGGGCAGGCTTCCAAGATTTTGTTTAAAATGTCTCCCTATTGTCCATTAGCTTATGAAGTAAGTTTGTGTCCCATCATTGTACTATGTGCAAGATAAAAAGTGTTTTCAGGACTTTACTATGGTAAATGTCACTGGGTAGGTCAAAGATAACACAGCACCTTCTGAAAAAAGAGGCTTAAGAAAAACACTATATTCTTGTAAGCATGGAAATTAAGTAACAGTAAAGGCAATTCAAACATTTTTATACGGGAGTAGGTGTTGATCTCTGAGAGCCTTGGAAACCCAGAGCTGCTTTTTCCTCCCCACTGTGCCCCTGAGATACTTAAGTATCATCAGAAGGATTAGCTGCTGTTTTACATGTTGGACCTGCCAGAGATAACTCAGCAGAGGTGAGATCAATGGCTCCTTTTTCCTGGCTCAGATTCCATGCAGCCACAGGCATAAACTACAAGTGAGAGGCAGTGGCTCTGCGCACAGCACCTCCAGTGCTCAAGAGCATTTTTTGCTGTAGAATTTGCAGTCCTACAGCACCTGTATCTGTAACTCAAAAATTCTTCCATCTGAGGCAATTCCCTGTTATAGTGTGTACATGCTGATCTTGTTACCACATCCTGTTCAGACTTCCCTGTAGAAATGCACCATCACATCCTCTAACATTCTCTCCCTGAGCAGAACAGTGATGCTTCATGAAGTCTTTCTGATAAGATTATTTAAATTTTCTGCAGTGGAGGAGTAAAGTCAGAGTGAATTGACTAATTTGATGATTTGAAATACTTGTTTTGTTTCAGTTTTTTTTCATTTTTTATTTTTAATTGAAACAAAATATAACCCTTCAGGTGTCCTTAAAAGTTTCACAGCAAAAGCTCTGCATCAGGCTGATCTATCAACTGAGAATGATGTAATGACTAAAGATAATTAGCATTTTTAAAACAACCTCAAACATATTTTGTCCTTTTGCTAAGAAGGATGTTCAATATAAAGGCAAATGGAAGAGAGTACATTAAAATTACTGCTTTCAAATTAAGCTTTAATAAGTATGATGTGTCAGGTCAGGGAGTTCAGGTAATGCCCATCTGTGTGCACGTGCTGGAAAGGACTAATAAGTTATCAAAGTGTAAGGGGAATGTTCAGTAAAGATAAGGCCATAGAAGAAAAGCTAAATTAGTTTTTCATGTCAGTGTTCAATATGGACAGACTTGTGAAATAACTCACTGGAGGTGAACTGGGAGGCCTAAAACCACAACTAAAAGGGATGCCCCAAATGGTTGCAGCACTAGGGAGAACTCTCACATTGCACTAGACATCCAGCATAAAGACATCCCACACAGTAGAGCAGACCAAAAGACCACCAAAAATAGGTCTGAGATGGATAAAGAGGAAGGATGAGAATAAGAAATGTAGGAAAGCAGTTTTAAGAAATTTCAAGTTATTTCTAAACCAGGAAGCAAAAAATACCTGCCACACATCAACAGGCCAGACACAGCTACATGTGGCAAAGCAAAAGAGCATCAGAGCAACATGAGAAAATAGACTAATAACTTTCAAACACATCTGTCGTGGCTGAGCTCCAACCAGCAACCAAGCCCCCAAATGGTGGGACGGGGGAGACAGTTGAAATAGTAAAAGTTAGTAAACTCATGCCTTGAGACGGAAGCAGCTTCATAACTGAAATAAAATAACAATAAATGAATAAATTATACTAAAAAGGAAAATAACAAAAAGAGAGATAAAACAGGTGATGCAAATGGAAAACAACCAAATCATGCCCAGCCAGTTTCCAGAGTGTCCTTCAGCCAGCTTTCACCTATTTACACACTGACTCATGGCATTGAATATCCCTTTATTCAGTGGTGGGGACTCTGTCCTAGCTCTGTCCCCTGACAGCTTCTTGTGCCCCCCCAGCCTCCTCCCTCTCAGGGCAGCATGAGAAGCTGAAAAGTCCTTGACTAAGTGTAAACACTTAGTGCTCAGTGACAACTAAATCAGTGTGTTACCAGCATTATCCTCCCCCTAAATCCAGTAACCAGCACTGTACCAGCTACCAGGAAGAAAATTAACTCACCCAAGGCCTGTTCATCCACAGAACCAAAATGGCTGCAAAACTGCCCTAGGGACAATGATGCTCACAATACAGTAGCAATGCCTAGAAAAAAAAACTTTTCTAACCTTGTAGAGGAGTTTCGGGCAGTTTTCATGGCAAAATTTTTTAATGGAAGAGGCATGGTGAAGCATCTGTCTCAAATCCAAGTGTAAAAGAACTTGAAACAAAATGACAGGACAGATGGTATTCATCCAAGAGTTCTAAGGAAATTCAGCTGATGAAATGGCTGAACTCTGAACTGTACTTTATATTTTTTTCACTTAAAACTGTCTTAAGTGTTAGATGAAAGGAAGGTCACAAACACAACACTAATTTTTAGAAAACATTCTGTGGAGATGCAGAGAGCTTTGGACCAGTAATGTCCCCATGAAAAGTTGGTAGGAGCCACAGCACAGCTGAGAGTTGCTGCACAAATGGCTAAAGAGAACTTGTCATTTCACAGGAGTATATCCTGTTCCATAGAGCTGTAAATATTCTTTGAAGAAACCTGCAAACCTTAATGTAAAGGAGATCAGGTAGTTTTTAGTTTTAGTCTACATGAGCTTTTCTGGCCTGCTTCTCATGAAAGAAATAAGTCAGCATGGAATATCTTGCATGAATAACAAGAGCTAACAGTGAAGATGTGCAAAGCCAGCCTGCAGCCTGAAGTGACAGAACAGTAAAACCAGCAGGTGAAATATGGTGTTAGTACAAATTGTATTACATGTTAATATGTGCTGCCCTATCACATGTGAAGGGGAAAAAGCAGCCCTAACATTCATGTTATGGGTAATATGGGCTAATATTACATTATTCTGGAGGAGATACTGGAGCTGTAACAGACAATTCAGTGAAGACAATGAATGATTACTAGAAAAGCAAATAGCATGTTAGGCATTATCAGGTAAAAGAGTTACAAACAAAACACATATTCAGTATTTTCTTATCATTTTCCTCGAGGAATATAAGGTTTTCTTTTGCCTATTTACAAAGCTGGTCTTACTTTTCCAAAGCTAAACCTATAGTCTGAAAAATTGTAAATATGCATATATGTGTATGTGTGTGTGTGTGTGTGTGTGTCTTGATTAGAAGAACCACAGATCTGGGAACTGACTTCAGTATAGATAGGCTTTAAAACTCCTAGAACACTAATGAAGTTGCAAATGTTTGTGGAGAGAAAATCAGAAAATGAATTACATAGTTTTACCTTTGATTAGTCAATGATGTATTGAACTTTTTGAAAATAGAGCATAATAGGCATCTGGTCTATAATATTGGTAATAATCTAATCCATATTGTTCAGTGATGGATTATTTGCTGTGGTGGTGATGGTTGCTGATCCCACTTCACTTGCCTTAGCACAGATTTATTTTTCTGTTTGTTTTCCCATTTTGGCTTCTATTTCTTTACACATCCTGAAATATCTGAGTGTTTGGCCAGCAAGCTCTGCATTTCCAAAAATTGATGGGCCTCTTGTATGAGCTGCACCACAACCCATCTGCTTTTCCATGATCCTATTTGAATCCAGTGTCAAGAATCCCATAACAGAGCCAAGATGCTGACCTCACTGCTGCATTCTCCAATGCACAAAGGATGCATTCAAGGATTAATTAAGTCCCCTAACTGTGGAATAACATAAGATTCAGATCTACCTGATAAAAAAAGATGACTCCCTAAAAAAATTCCTCAAACTACTTAATTGTCACAGGCCAGCACCAATTAGTAAGTGAACCTGTACATTGCTCTGATTTTCCTGTCATCCTGAAATCAACTATCTCCCTTAGCCTCATGAGGACTGAATTTGAAGTCAACCACCAGAAAAATCTTTATAACTAGCAGATCCAGTGTTCCACCTGTAAGTTGTAGGAAAAGCTATTGTCAGTATTTCCTGACCCAAATATCTAAAGGTAAAGTTTGTACCTATAAATCATTTCTTCAGCAGAGCTGGAGGGATGATGTTTGCATGGACAAGACCACAACATTCTGAAAGGCCCTTTGGAAAATGATGATGTTATTGTCAGTGCTGCTACCTTGAAACCAGCTCTGACTGCTCCTTCAGGAATTAAGACCTTTAACAAGCCTTCATAATTCACCTATGAATTCACAAATCTCACTGATTTGTCACAGCAGAGGAGTGCACTGCAGAGACAGCATGCCTCTTCAGAAACCTTAAAATTTTCTGCATAGATCAGATGACATGTGACTAAAGTCTGCCTAGCAGTTGGGGAAATTCTTTACTATTAAATAGAAATGCCATGTCTAGTCAGAAAGTGCTTGAGTTATACAATGCCAGAAGCAGAGACAAGGTTAGACAAGTATCCTTGCAGCATCCTTCCCTCTGCCCAGCACTCTTTGACCACACTGATCCTTCTGACCTCTGAGTGAGATGGCTGCTGTTGCACCTGACTTTTGACCTGATCTTGCAGGTGCTTAATGTTTTGATGCTATGTTCAGTTCTTGTCCTAATTCAAAATATTTTTCAGCTTGCCCATGATAATTCTGGAACATGGACACTATTTTTCCCATAATGACTTGGAAGATAATGGCATAATGTTACAGGGAAAAAAAACCCCCACCAAAGCAGGAGTGTTTCTTATCTCCAACTAGAAATAGCCCATTCAATATTACTTTATCCTCAATAGCTTTTCATAAATAGTAACCAGACCCCACTCTGCTACAGGGTTACAGAATTGTTTTCTTCAGCAACATCCCACATCATCTTACCTTCTCTCCCAGATGGCAGGACAGACAGCTTTCCCTTCCATTGCCAGGTTGATTAGCTGTATCTCTAGAGGTTCCTTGGATCTCCAGGACAGGTAGGACTTCAGTGCATTCCTCAGTGCAATTGAAAGAGCAGCATGGCTAGAAGCCCTTCCAGAGCTGGGCATGCTTTTTCTCCTGGTCAGCTTTTCCCAAATCTCTGCTTCTCATGAACTCACAAGGATCATCCAGAAGGCTTCTGCTTTCATCCAGTTCTACTTTCTTGCACATTTCTGCTGTCTCAGAAATAAAACACAAAACCTGCATTTGTAGCTGTCTGTTGGGCAATTGTGAGTGCCTTGAGGGCTCTGGCAGGGTGCTGCAGCCATCCCCCAGGCTCAGGCTGGCAAAGCTTGCAGTGCCAGGCAGGGCTTGGGGTCTCCTGTGCACAATGACACAGTGGGACAGAGTCCCTGGCTGTTTGGAGGGGGATTTTCATCACTTGCAGTGGGGTGTTTTCACCACCAGCCCTCAGAAATGGCAGTAGCAGTCCCCATGGTCTGGCCCAGCTGTTCCCCAAAGTGCTAAAGCTGTTTCCTGTGCCAGGTCTAACTCAGGGAACACGCACCCCCACACACAGGTGATTCAGGAGACACTGTACCCAAAGACCTACTCCTGTCTAATGTCAGGGCTTCTAGAAGGATACTGCCCTACCTTATTTTCCTGGGGAAATCCTCCCCCAGTTTTCAAGGGGAAAGGCTGCATTTTGATCCCTGTTTCCACTTCAGTGCCTTCCTGTGGTTCAGAAAGCCCGTTCCAAGCCGTACTTCTTCATCTGAAGGCTGTAGCTTAACAGCAGTCTGGGCATGCTGCCTTCTCTAGTTGACACACACTGCCACCAGCAGCCCTTTCCAGGGAAGTAAAATATCATCTCTCCATTCATTTTCCCTTTCCCAGGGACATTCAGCCAGAAGGCTGCTATTGCCATTATGCTCATCTCAGCCACTAGTTTGTTTGTGTTTTATTATGAGCTAGAGCTATACTTTTTCTCCCACTTTATTTTTTTTTTTTTTTTTTTTGGTGCTGGAGACATTATTCTTGCACAAGAAACATCATGGAGTTGTTTGAATGTTAGATCACTGGAGGCAGATCTTTCACACTGAACTGCATTCACACCCAGCTATCAGCCCTGCTTCAGCTGCACTCCAGAGAGGACACTATTCTTGTCCCTAAAACGATTTTGTTTCTTCTCTGTGAAGTATATTAGTTAGAAAAGGTAAGGCTCTAACATGCAAACAAACCTTTCCATCTTGGTGTTTCAGCAGCTTTAACTCCTCCTTACAGACTTGGGTGCTTGTCACCTTGAACACGCATTTTTCATCAGTCAGTTCAGATGCATCAGCCACCACAGACCACGACTTTGTTGGAGAGTCTCCATCCACTTTGTTGTTCAGAAAGGCCTCAGAGCAGTGCAATGAGGTAAAAATCCCAAGGGTTATGTACAGACACCTTAGTTTTAACATTACCCATGTTACATGGTCATGATCACTTCATTAGTTCCTCCAAATAAAGAACAGGTTAGGTTTTCTAAGATTTTAAAAAACAAAGGTTACTAACCATTACCTGGGTCACTGGGATGTAAAATCCACATGAATATTTCTTCCCACTTTTCTGGGCTCTACAGCTGAGGGTGCAATGAGGGAGAAAGCTCACACCAGTGCACACACCTGAGGCAGCAGTGAGTGAGGCTCCCCATCACAGGAGGGCCAAACTGGTTTCAAACTTCAGGGCTCACTTATAGTTTATGTTTCAGGTTTTATTCAAAACCCAAGGGAGCTAAAATCACCTACATTTTTCTGATAGCCTATCACTTTTTCTTACTAGATTAGTTCTACAGAGAGAGTCCTTTTATATAGTGCCAGCCAAGCAACACAATTTACTATTCCAACACTGCAGGAGTTCAGAGCAGGCTTGCAGGGTAAGTAAAGTCAACGGCCAGAGGACCAAATGCTGACAACCACTTCTGATGTTCCCTGAAAGTACATATTACCCTGGAAGAAAACCACTGACACTTGTCAGATTATTCTCACAAAAGTAAGTGGGAGAAGATTTCAGAACACAGCAAGACCTAGTATTCTCACGCCTTTCACAGCAGTGAGAAGAACCAGAAACAGAAACATTGCCATTTTGTATTCCCTTGACTTATTTCTTTTCACCTATTACAACTGATGGGTGTAAGCTCACCAGCAGGGAACAAACAATATATGCTTCTACAGAAACAAAGTTTGTGTTCAATAGCGTAGATAATTTCTTCTTCATGTTTTTAAACTCCCCTTATTACTTTGCCTCCACAGATTTTAGCACAATTTGATGTTTTTTTAAAGTAAAAGGAAAATTGTGCTTTATATACAGCAAAATCTACCAAAGCACCATTTGTGTTTTTACAGGCAGTGGTATGTTTTGCTCTTTCTTGCAAGAAGGCTCAAAGATCAAGAGTTAAGCACAAAATTTTAACATCTCTGGCATGGTCTAATAGATCTCAAGTTTCTTGATGTAGTTTTAGAGCAGTAAGTCGATAAGTTTTGGCTTTAGGGACTGCAATTTGGAGGCAAATGGTATGGAAGAAGCAGACAGCAGTAAAGGATATTGACTAGCATTAGGGAAAGAGAATGCACTGATTCTAGGGTGCCATCAGTGGGGACAATGTCCTTGGCACTGTCCTAAGTGTGCCAGCATCTCTGGTAATAAAGAAACATGTCCCCTCCTTCCTATTGGTCCCTGTTTCCATACATTAAAGGGTGTTGCCTACATGAATAGTCTCTGCTACAACTCCAGGGTTTTGTCAAAAGAACTTTTTGAAAACTGAACACTCAAAAGTGCACTGAAATATAGCTTGGAAGCAAGAATCCCATTTGTAAAAAAGCCCTGTAGACTTCAGCACTTAGGTTTGTTCTTAGAACTTGTGTCTTTCATGCCCTGATTTAATTACATCCTCCTTTGCTAAGGAACCTCAGGAAAAAATAAAGTTTGATTGAAAAATGTTTCTCGGTGGAAACATAAATTAACTAAGATAAGACACAGTAAGAACACTACAAATTAGACCTGACCTTTGGTTCTACTTTCAACTTCATTTTCTATGAGCAAATTAAATCTACCTAATTATATCACAACAGGTGATATAAAAATCCAAATATGTCCATGTGGCAGTTCTCAGTGGGAATTTAAGTTTTCATTTCACTGGGAAAAAGCCTAAATCCCCACAGATGCAAGGAGGGGGGGGGCTACATAAAATTTAAAATAATTTACATTTAATATCTGTAAGTTTGTAGCATTAAAATTGTTTAGATTTTGTGATATGGGGGTTTCTATAAAGATAATAATCAATTTTTACTCTGTAAAAAGTATAGTAAAACAAAAAATTCAAATATTTTATTTACTTCACCTAAAAAACAAGCAACCCATGAGTAAGATATACATAGGTTTCCCAGATTTATCCCTAATAAATTTTTTTTTAAGATTTATACAATTTCTACAGAAACATACAGTGTATCAAAATCTGCATAAATCAAATTTATAAAATATGTAGAAATGCATAGTGATATTATCATCAACTTACAAAGCAAGAATATGGGAATTATTTTTTTTCCAAGCCGGCTATAGTAGGAAAAAGTCATTACAGCAACAGCTTCTTATGATCTCATGTAAGGTTTCAGTCTCACATACAGATTCATATCCACATACAGCATCAGCTTTCAATGAATTGCACATAATATCCATTTAAAATGCACACCTGCACAATTTATGTGCCACCATTCTTTCTCTTATGCATAGTTGTATGATTAAATTAATCTACCCAACACACAAATGGAGTCAGTTTTCACACACACAAGGAACAAGTACCGGCACAAAACCTCATTTTCCTTTTTTTTGTTGTTTTTTTCCAGTTTCTCCCGCCTTTATTTTCTATTTTTCATAGCTCTGAAAGGATAGACGAGAAGTTTAAAGAAACTAGGAAAGATCCCAAACTAACAGATCAGTGCTGACAGCCCTATAAAGATCCAACTCTGTCACAAATATGATACATAACCCTTGTTAACATCAATGGAAGCTGCATGCAATGCTATTCTGGACTTCAGGGAAGTGTTTAGCCATACTTAATTGTGTGACATGTTAGAGTTATAACAGTTATGGAATCAGGACACTGATGTCAACATTTAAGTCACAAAATGTGGACAAAGGAAGTGAGGATAAGTCATTTCCCCTCCACCTCTCTATTCGTTCAGGGTAAATATTTATACTCCTAAGGGAGTTTGCATCAACTCCTATCCAGAACATTTTTAGAAACAACTTCTTCACATTCTACTCTGTACACTATAGCACCAAGCAGTTGGTTTTTTGTGTTTGTAATCCCTCTGGAGAAGTTGCAAATGACAGAAATAATAAGAAAATTAGTACGAACAAGTGTGATTTCAGGATTTCCATTTCTCTTTTTGAATCTAAATCTGGCATCCCAACTGGCTGACAGAGGTCCTTCTGACAAATTACGTGGATGTATTAAGTAGCTGGATGTTTTTTCCTAATTAAAAGTTTTAGTCCATCTCTAACTGATTTCCATTCAAAATAGCAGTATAAATTAAGTATTTGATTCTTTACAAATTTTACATAATTGTGCAGCTTGGTTGTTGTTGTTGACTTCAATTTTTTTTAATGTAAGGCATGGTTTAAACAAGCAAATTAATGCTTATAAATTCTTAACTGGATTTGTGGGGGTGCTTACCTCCATCCAATTGTACCACATTAGCATTAAACTTGACAGTCTTCCTTCCACTGTACCAAGCATTCAGCCAAAGCAGAGCAGCCAAACTGGCAATAGAAACTTGACTTTGTTAGCACAGTAATTACACAGGGTGGTAGGGCTGGTCCCTACCCCTGGTGACAGCTCAGAACAACCCACTGTAAATTTCCAACAAATGCTTTCCTTGTGAAAGAGAGAAATGAAAGAGGCACTAAATGTGTTGAAATTCATCTTCCAAAAAAGCAGCATGACTGTGAGAGAAGGCCACCATGGCTAATAACCTGTGGCAGTGCTTAGTAAGATGTAAAATTAAATAAAAATATACAACAGGTTGATAATCACCAAGTTCTACGAAAATCTGATTACTCCAACCTTTTCAAGTGTGTGTAAAAAAACTGCCTTCAGACCCCTGAGTGTAATCCCAAAGAAGACAACAACGCTTTTAACTATGTTCCTATGAACCATAGCTAACAGCACATTAATTTACCAACATCTTGAAACAAAAAGATGTAAACATCTACAGAGTTTAAGGTAAAGCAGTTTTGTAAACATTAACTGCGGATGATAATGTTATTGTAATAATCACAGTTCCTCTATGTCCTTCATCCAAGCCAGGAGGCTCACAGCTGTACAAAGTTAATAACTGCAGCAGTTTTCAGGCTATGTTCAGTCCTGTACAAATGAATGCATCAGTAGGTAGGTTTTGTCTGTCTACACACTAAGGATGTTGTTCATTTCCCATTTTTGTGTTGCTTTACTGGAATCACACTCTGAAATGAAAACTTGATGGAGGACTTCGGAGCGATCCAAGCACTTCCCTGATGGAATGTGAGTAAATCTGTGCAGATTCTGAAAGACAAAACCACCAGGAAAATATGTTGGGTTTTTGTGTTGGATTTATTTTTGTTGGTTTGGGCTTTTTTTTTAACATTTTCTTTACACCTGCAATATAGTTATTTACAAAACCAGGTTTCAGGATCACAAAACAGATCTGTTCTATACTCATTTTACTGTTTGTTAAACCTAGCACTTTGCAGCCTTCATATTAAATCTTTGGTTCCTGTAGGTCCACCTGAGATGCCTCCCACTTCTCTTAGGCAACAAACTGCTAATGAAATGAGCAAAACTCTATCTAAAATGCTTCTAGCCTTCTCACCCATCCTGTAACCAAACTAGAAGATTAACTTTGAGGGCAGCTCTTTGAGAACTTTACTGGGCAGGTCCTCCTCCAGTAAGCCCTCACAGAAAGCAACTGCACAACATCAACATTAACCACACAGGGATAAAAAAAAGTACTAACCTGGCTCCCTGTTGGGCTGGCAGAAGGAAGAGTAAAGGGAATGAGAGTTATGTCTGGAGCAACAGGAGGCTGCCTAGGGAAGTGCAAAGCTATTGTGCCAGGCACATTCAGGCTGACCCTTGCACACCTGTCCCCTCCCACACCCACCACGCTCCCATGCTCGAGTCTCCTGCCTGTGGCTCCTGTGCTGCCTGCTGACCCCGTGTGCCAGGGGCAGCCCTGGCTCCCTGACTGGCTGCACCCACTGTGCAGGGAGGGAGCAGAAGCCAGCCCATGGCACTGTGGTTGGGCTGGGGCTCTGCAGCCCTGCCCCCAGCACAGGGATCCTCTCCATCACCCCACACATGTGGGTTCACATCCATACTTGGCTCCTGCTGTGCGGACAGACCCTCTAGTTGGAGAGAAAAATGGATGTCTAAACAAAAGCAACAGGCAGACCACCACCAGTCCTGTTCCTGATGTCTGCTAACAGGCACTGAAGCCCTGCTACTGCTCAGGGCTCAAGCAGCACCTGTTACACTCAGCAAACTGGCACACTGCTTCTTTCAGAGACTGCCAGTTGACCAACCAGATAAAATCTCCTTGCAGCCTCAATTGACACAAGGCCACAACATTTTCCAGCAGTCCTTAAGTGTCTCATTCCTTACACCTTTGCCATTAGAAGAAACAGTTATACCCTCAGTTCTGCACAGCAGCAAGCCCAATTCCTAGTATTTGGTTACACACCCTTGGTGGTCCTTTCATTCTCACCCTCCTTTTTTTTTCCTTTTAGAAGCCAGTCAGTGTTTTTTTCTACAGCCCAGACTGTGCTTACTGGGCTTCCTTATAACTTGTGGTAATAAGCAAACAATTATACAACTGGTGCCAGCGTAGAGGAAATGGATCTTGCACTAATGAAGTTCTTAGAGAGAAGCCAAGTAACGTGCTGGGACATGCTAGAATGGCTGGAGAGTTAAAAACTGCTATGTATTATTATTCTGCTGAAATATTAATGCTGAAGTTGGCACTTACCTGCCACTACTTATTGATTTTTACATTTAAGGTTTAAAGAAATTTGTCTGTCTATCCAGCACAAGGAAGCTGAGCTGGATGGAAGTGCTATTATAGTATCTGGTATTTCCTAGCTCTATGCAAACACCAGAAAATGTGGAGTGGCTTAAAGGATAACAAATAGACTTCACTGCACTCAATTGTGCCTGCATCTTTCAGACAAACAATGAAGAATCCTGATAACCAGCTAATGAATTAATAAATATGCAATATGCTAGCTATATAAGCTGAAGAAAAATTGACATGGGAGAGTTTATTAGATGTAGAACCAAGTTATATATGGCTATATCCAAGGATAACGTCACCCCTAGACTATACAATCTCACTTTTAAAAAGAGACATACAGAAATAGAAACTAATAAATAGAGGACTTATAGAGGTAATGACTAAATAGACTCACATGTATATCAGCCAACATTCCAAGTCCTTATTAAAAATGTACAGATTTTGCAATAGCATTATAACAGCACCACACCCAGGATTAAGAACAGAGCATGTTATTGTTACTAGAGAATGGCTAATCAACAGATAGTGAAATACTGAAGAAGACAACACAAAAGGCAGAATAATCTTATGTTTACCTGCTTCTATGTAGGCTTAAAAATATCTTCAGTCTTTAAACAGAGGAACACTTCATTTCAGACTGCCCAAAAGGAGACCTAATACCCAAGCTCCTAAATGCACTCCAGCATTTAAGCCATCTTCTCACAGCATATATGAGATAAAGAGATTTGATTTAAAGCATACAAGCAGAGAGGGTGATGGCACTAAAAGATTTTATGAAGTTTGTCACTAGTAGTGAACATGTTCCTTGCTTCCTGCTAACTAACTCCTAATATCTCTGTGGCCAATGTAGCCTCACAGAGTTTTCCTTAAAGGTTTTGCTACAGAAGACAGCAACTAGAAATACTAAATAAAAGGATCTTTCACTAGAATAAGTTTTTCTAGTAAGCATGTATTTCTGAGCATGTGCCATTAACAATTTACTCGATTCAGTTAACCTTGTCACAGATCTTTAATTTCAGATATATATAGAACAATTTTTAAAGGTGCAAAAAGGCCAGTATGAAATCTAAAAATCTATTTTCTTCCATGTATCTGTTGCATACCTTGAAGAACTGCCACTCCTTGAATTCGTTCTGGTTACAGTGTGTAATCATGATTTTGGATCCATCTGGTCCTTTAGTTAAGCACTGATCATACTGCATGAGTTGATTGGCTTCGTTGATTCGGAAAAGCTAACGGAAAAGAAAAAGCCATTTTTGTAACAGTTGACTCAACGAGCATTTTAGAAACACTGGAAATAGAATGAAATTGCAACATTCAAAACATTTTCTGGTTTTATTACACCTGTATTTCAGGGGGGTTCTTTATTTTGCATAACACACTTTTACTATCACAATACTAAATTTCATGGTTAACTTTCCTGTAGGACTTAGAAGGCCAAGAACCTTAACCAGAAAGACAAAAATGGTACAGAGATTTCTATTCTGGAGACTTCTGAAAGTGTTTGATTAAAAACCTTTGTATGATTTGATGACCAAACAACTCATTATCTTACTAAAAGCCTGGTAGCAAGTCCTTGATCCTGGACAGTAATTTCATGTGAAGACATTAAAACTTTGGCATTTTACCCATAGAGGAAATCAATCTTATTCATCTAGATACAAAAAGATTATCCTAGGTACTTACAGAATAATTGCTACAGGGTATTTTGAGTAGCATATGCAGAAAAAATAGTTTAGGGAACATTTTCATTAAATATCAGATTAGAAGAGACAGTTCCAGGGGCTCCTAAGAGCTAATCCATATAGGATTTCTAAAAATATAATCCTAAATTTTACGATTGCCATGACAAAACTGCCTGGATTAAGTTTACATGGGCTTAAATAAGGACTTAAATTCTGAAAAATTTTTCAACCAGAAAAGAAGATATAAAGACAGAACAGCCTGTTTGTGTGGTACTGTGGGTAGGTTTGTGAAGTTCTAGGTCAAACACAATAAAAGCTTGGTTTGCAACCATCTAATACTAATTATGTTCTGTCAATTAATTTGTAAATTAAGCAGAGACAAATTTCTGTTAATTTTCCTCTCTCATGTGGTGAAAGATAAGTTACTGCAGGAAGTGTTTATACTTAGACCAAAACAACTTTGTTACATAACTGAGCCACAGTGAATAAGGTTTTTATCCTGAAGGATTAATTATTAAGTAAAGGTAAGTGGTGAATCAGGAGCAATGCTAAGAGCTGAAGCAGTGATATTGTTGCTTCTTCATTTCTGTTTCTCTGAAGAATGGATTATAAATTTGCCTTCAGTTTCATACCATTTATGTTTGAAATTGTGTTTTCAGCCTTCTGTATTTTAGCGATGTTAAGGAAAACCCTAACTCCCACCTTTGCATCTGGCACCTAGGTGATTTAATGTATAGGCTTAACAGAAAACCTGCCTGCTATCAATCCTCAGCAAGCAATTCTCCTTCAGACTTGCCTCCAAGCTCCTTACCTGATTTCCTCCCATTCTGTGGCATGGCCCAAGCTCAACAAAGCCACCGTTGGTGTGCCCCATGCTGTCGATGCAGTAAGAGGTTTCAAAGCCTCTAATCTGGAAAAGAGGTTTTGCACTCTAAGTTAGTCTCAAGAGAAAAATAAATGCTAAGGAGTTCAGAAAATTCTCACTTGTCTCTCAAACCAGAAACAGGTATCTGACAGAGAGATTAGACAAACCTGTGTACGAAATTTAAATACTGATGTTAACTGTTCCAGGAGCTGAAGCTTCAACCTGCCCATGCTAGTTTGCAGGCTCTTCCATGAGTCAGACTATGCTGATAAACCCAGAGTTGCAAAGCTCAATTCCAAATTAATAACACCAAAATATAGGACTTTCAAGTATTTTAATTTATTCAATCTCCTATCAGAGCATGTTCCATCTCCCAGGTCTTCACAAATAAGCTCAGGAGCTCAGGTAAGTTGCTCTCATCTTGTGGATGAAGAGAAACAGCATGCAGAGAAGTTATGCACAGCAGCAATTACCCACAGTCAGGCACAGCCCACTGACCCAGCTGCTCAGATGGACCTTCTGCAGCAGCAATTACACAGGGGAAAAAAAAAGAAAAAATTGATGAGGGGCAGGCACAGGCACAGGGATAAAGAACAGAAGTCCTGTCATAAAACATGTCTCAACTCCTGATTATCTCACTCCCTTCTCAGAAGGGCCAACAAGCAGCCTTGCAAAGACTTTATGACACAAATAACATTTTTTCCAGACTATTTTCTCTGCCAGAGCCTCTTTCCTCTTTTTAATAGTATAAAATGTCTGGAAGAGTAAGCTTAGACTCTTCCAGGGAGTGTTAGGGAAGATGAACCCCATGCTTTCACACCCTAGAGTTTGGAAATGCAATCAGTGTGGTGTTACAAATGGAGGGACAGGATTTTTCAGACACAGGATAACTAGCAGCCTGCAAAGAAGAGTTGAAGGAAACTTCAGAGAAGTCTCAGCTTAGAATCTTCCTGTTGCTCCACCAGACCCACTTGCTTTTACTGGGGATGACTTCCTGCAAGGTCGCCTGTGTTATTTTATGCTCTTCAGATGCTTTCACCTTGGTGAGCAGTAATATTTAGTGTACCCTCTAAACCCTTTATGTAGATTCCAGGGGAGGTTTAAGGCTCATATAGTAGCTGATGCTTTGTGCTAGCTCTTAGGTAAGAAATCAAGGTGGCATTGTTCATCTAGTACCACAGATAAAAGATTATTTGTACCCCCTTTCACCATGCACATGCTTTGTATCACTAATTCTAACATAAAGAAATTAGAGGTGATGCTTGGTGATAGGAGACAGCACAGATCTGTATATTTTTTAATGTGCTTTTGAAGTTACAAAGCTATGTATCATATTCATCATATCTTGGCAAAGAAGGTTGCTAAATTTGGTGGGACACAGGAATTCTCCTCAGTTACCAAGAGGAGTTTCTGATTTTCCCTCAACAATCTGCAAAAGTGAAATAAATAGGAGAGACAGGGCAAAGATGCAATCAATTGCAAAGGGGAAAAAAACCATGAAAGCAGGTAAGAGACCTGCAGTAAGTGCTCGCCAAGGTGTGGGCAAAATGCCAGGATGAGACAGGCAGAGTTCAGTGGGGAGTCCTGCACTCACCTGTGATATGCCAACTCTCTGCCAACCACTTGAAAGTAACCACATCCTTAATTTAGTGAAGTCATAATTGTATACACTAATGCTGGAAACAATGGTTACAGAATCATATCAAACTATTACATGCAGGTAAGGGACTTGCTGAGGCTGTAAATGTGTGAGTACATCCCAGTCTAGGAAACACAGGCAGAACAAACTCCACCTGGATTTCATGATCTTTTCTCTTGGCCTTAATGCAAAAGATATTTTCACCTATTAATCATAACCAATACTCCTAAGTGCAGGATTCACATTTTTTCTTTTGAGAAAACTTAAATTCCAATTATGGAAAAAATTATCCTTCAAGGAACTGTGGAACTAATTTTAAAAAATCACACCTGCAAAGATAAATATAATTTTTTTCCTGGGTTACATCTTTATACCTCTCTGGTTAGTATCATATAGTTTAGTATAGAAGTAATCAAATAGCCTGTTCACATGTCAACTAACAATTGCTTCCTTTTGAATTCACAGTTTTTTAAAAAAGCTCACAAAATACATAGGTGTTATGTGCTGTACCTACCTCTCCCCAGTCCACGTTTTTGGGTGGTAAGGGATAATATGAAGTTATATCATATGCTATTTCTTCCATAAACCACTTAAAACTTTTGCAGTTGTGATCTTCACGGAATTTTTTCAGCTCAGATATATCCCCATAGGGCAGCGCCTTTGTCTCCGGCCGGCTGGCATAGAAGTAATCCTTGTATTCATCCCACCACACTTCTACAACTCTGACATAGTTCTGTGAAGAATAAAGACACTGCTGTGACCTCAAAGCACACACAAACAGGCCAGAAGCAACTCCCTGCCAATAACAGAAATTTATGGATTTATCCTCTGAAAAAGTGACAGCACAGTATTATTACACAGCACTAATAATTTGTCACTATCAGTTGACTATACAAGACACATGAATAT
Source organism: Oenanthe melanoleuca (assembly GCF_029582105.1). Classification (NCBI taxonomy): domain Eukaryota; kingdom Metazoa; phylum Chordata; class Aves; order Passeriformes; family Muscicapidae; genus Oenanthe; species Oenanthe melanoleuca. Next base: position 34,869,510 of record NC_079337.1, on the reverse strand, counting down.
TGTTTTCAAGCAATAGTTTAGGACTAAAGCCAGCAAATTAAGCTGGGCTGTTTAATGAGAGTGCAAAGTCATTTTCTCAGATTAGAGATTGTTTATTTGAAAATAAAGACTTTTCAGTTATGGGTGCAATATGGATGCATTAATTTGCTGCCGTCAGAACTGCAATTCACGGTTTCTGTTCACCTTCTACAATTTTTTAATGAAGAGAATGATATGCATTAGTCCACTAACAGGGAAAAAATTTAGTCTTAAACAGGTCAGCTACTTGGAGAAGGGGGAAAATTGGATAGCTCACTTGGTTACAAGCCTCTCCCTCACATCTCTCTTCTCACTCTCTTTGATGGCTCCTGTCTCTGTGTTACCTGTACACATTCTAGATGCACACCTCATGTCCAGTTCTTCTAGTGTTAATGACCTGGTGTTAGAAACAGTCTTTAAAGATCTGACTAAAGGCACAAATTATTGTGACTTTTACTTTAATCCACATCCACAATAAAATGAACAAAGTTATTTATTTACTGTGAGGATAGGAGGGTGCCTGAAGAGGGGAATAAGCTATTTCTACATCCTGCCTTGTACAGAGAAGTAACTTAACATTTAATAACATTCAGCAGTGTTTTCTATATTCAGTAAGCAGGCCAGCAGACTCATGTAAGGCATTAAGATATGCAGTAAATATTTTTGACCAGGTTTTATGAAGACTGAAATGATTTTTATCACTTCAGACAAGGCAAACTAGGATCTTGTCTGCACTGAGCAATAGACTTATTGTTTGCTATCACTCTGTCTCTATCCCCAGATATGTCCTTCTGGGCTCCCTTGTACTGGTCCTAGTCCTTGTTTCATCAAAATGTTAATCAATTCACATTACTAATACACGACTTTTTGGGGGGGGGTTGGGGGTGTGGGGGTGTGTATGCCAGGTTAGATTTTTACCATTCAGCAAGGCTGGGACATTGCCTTTGGAACTGTTAGGTTGGCTCAAGCCATACTCTATATCCCTACAGGTACTCCTTGTCTAGGAAGACTGCTCTGGAACTGGAATTTACAAAGAGCTGGGTCTTTGGGAATGGGATTTGTCTATGCCAGAACAGTGCACAAGAGAAAGCTTAAACTGGGCAATAGAAAAACTTAACAGGAGGGTTGTCTCTCTTCCTTCTGGTAGATGAAAACTGATATAAACAGCTTTTTTTGATTCAAATTCTCTGTTCAGATATAGAGCTGGCTCATTTGTTTTCTGGAATCGATGTCTAATTTTAATCTCAGGTCTTGAGTAACAGTTCTAGAACCTGCAGTATACCTGAGAAGTTGCCAATCCTTATGATGCAGGGCAGAGCATGCAATCTTCCCAGGTGCCATTAACTGCTTCTTAACTAACTAACAAATACAGACACAAAAGCCTGAGAGATGCTAGATTCCTGAATTCTCTAAGTTGGCCTAGCTTAATACTCATCTTTATCAAGATAAAGGGGCATTTCAAGCCCATGATCTTCACTTCCAGGAGTGTGCTATAGTTGTTAGAATTGTTCATACAATTTAAACATATTTATCTAAAACTGTTCTTATCTGAAATCAAAAGCCACCTTCAAGGTTGCTCCAAAACTGTACCTTTAATGTAGGAGAAGACCCAACGTAGACAGGGGGTGGATTTCCCTGCCAGCCCTGGAGACGATAGATGTGTCCAACACGAGAACAGGGGACAAACAGCAGTTTTCCCCCACACTGCCAGATCTGCAAGATAAAACAAAGGTATTATTAATATATATGCACAGGAAATTATGACAGACAAATAGATAATAAACTATGGAAGAAATGTCAGCTACATCTCTTACTATACTATCATATATTTACATATTTTTTGCTTCAGATGTAAGCATTAAGAAAATAGGTCTTTGAAATGAAAGGTATACTGAGTACACTTTCAACTCAGCCAGTAAGTTACTCAACTAAAACAATATTTTAAAAAGCTTTTTAAAAAGTTGGGCATCTCATTCCATCACTATTTTAGAACAACAGTAGTGAATGAGTGCACAAAATCAGGAACTGGGTAATTTTTATTATGACAGAATTAATGATATTTGGATTTTATTAAAGTAATTCACATGCCATCACTAAGATGGGTTATGGTTAGATGCCCATTTAAGTTTTTCTTAAATAATAAAGATTGGTAGGAGATAAGGATGTGTTAGGTAACCCATTGTTCCAAGTAGAAACAGATATTTATTTGACTATAGTAGCTGAAAATAAAAAAATGGGTAAACTATATTACCATTCTGAAATTCCCTCACTCCCACATATCTTTGGATAATCCCTTAATGGGGAAAAAAAAAACCATACTTAAATCAGAATTTAGATGCTCATAGTTTGGAGAAGTTTAATTGTAGCACCAAATCCTAATTCAAGATTCTTCTGTGAATGTTTCAAATTAGTCTAAATTTCAGATTAAAAATATGATTTACCAGTATTAGAAAAGATGGGCAGAATATCTTACTTTCTTCATTGGATCATGATACAAATTTTCCTAAGTCTCATCAAAAAACCTCCCATATGCAAGGCCATTAATTTTATTAGCTATCCACGAGTCAGCACACAAGGCTGATAAGTGTTTAGCTTTTCTGAACATGGGCTGTGATCAAACCAGTTGAAACCAGTCTGGAGATCTCTACATAATGAGCATCTCAATTGCAGAACTACTGTAAGTAATTTCAATCATTATTTTGATCTAAACAAGATGCAGAATTATATGGATAAAGACCCCGCGTGCGTAACATCAATAAAAACCCTTTGCACGTGGATTTACAGCTGAGCAAGTGCACTCAGAGCTTTCCTCTAACTCATGAAGAGCAAGAGTAACTAGGGGAGCTCTGAATGTACTTTTTGTAAAATTCACCTATGATTTCACAGATCACTGCTGAGGATATAAGACATCTTCACTTTTGTCTGTTAACTGGGACCAATTCCTGTTCTCTGCACTCCTGTCATCAGAAATACTGAAGTGACAAGAAGCTAATGATGATCATCTTATGTTTCCTGCAAACTGAAGAGCATGCATATGCCTAGGACTGAAAATAAAATCCTCCTCAATGATTATGAATTATGCAGTCAGTATTTCAATTATGAAGACTTCTCTTGTAAAGAAGCTATTGAAATTCTGAAAAGTATATGAAGTAATTTTTCACTCACAAAAATGGCAAGGAGGAAGCAGATTACTTTTTGTTGCACCATTATATACTTATTATATATACACTATACATGCATAAACTGAGGACTATGAGGACTACTTGTCTCTATCATTGATTTCATTAGAAACAGCATTTTTCCATACTCACTATGAGAATATTCAGTTTCCTGTCTGGAATTGTTTCACATTGTGTATTTGGGCAGTTAGGGGTGCAATCCCAAACCATTTACAAAACCTAGATTATGCATCATGTGGGTTTCAGCACCAAGCCACCTCTCTGAACACTTTTGTCCCAAAGTCCACAAGGACTGGTGTGAAGAGACACATCTCTGTCACATTTCCTCAGAACAAAACCTGGGCTTCATGAGAAAGAGGTAGGTCTGTCTAAACTCCAAATGGAATTATTTACAGAAAAAAAAATCTAATTGAATTAGTTTTCAAATATTGATGTTACCTTATAAGAAATTTCAAAATTTTCACCACCCCAGATCTGAAGCCCTGGATCATAGAGACCCAGTTCAAAGAAGAAATCACGTTCAATGGCAAACAATCCACCAGCCATTGCAGGGGACCTGAAAGAGGAAGACAGTGTAACTCCTTCTGCCAAAAGGACACAACAGCAGTCAGAGAAAGCATTAGTGAAGAAAGCAATTCAGTTAACATGTAGTAAAGACCAGGTAAATGGCAATACACTGAAAATTCATAATAAAGCTTTGTCATCAGCTTGCAGCAATTTTCTGAATTGGCATCTATGTAATTTTTTGTGAGGTCACAGTTTTTTATTATGTTGTGGATTTTCTTCTACAATTAATTTATTTAATTAATGAATTTAAGGATAGAAAATCCTGGTCTGAATTTTCCATTCAGCCAGTCAACATCCTTCTATTAAAATAAAAAACAAGATGAGAATCAGTGTGATGTTTCTCTTTTAAAAATTTTGCTAGTTTTTGAGATAGCATGAAACTGGAAACAGGTTTATGTTCTGAGGAGCTGCCACATTGGAACACTTTGTCTATTAAACAAATAAGAACATTTTTCCAACTTTCTAATCTTCTATCTCTTTTTGTCATATTAGGAGACACTTTACATTATACTCAGTAAAATTTTTAAGAGGGCCTAGATAAAGTAGTACAAGGTTTCCATTTTGGTTTAGTCTTTTTTTACCCTTTTAATGACTTTGCAAATCTCTTTCCATATGCCATAATTCAATTAGCAAATTTTAATGTGCAAAAAAGATGCTATGGTCTGGATTACAGCTTGTGCTGGCTTTGGCTGGGGTGGAGTTAATTTTTTTCCCTGTGTTTTGGATTTGTGCTGAACTCGGGGTTGATAATGTGGAGATGTTTTTGTTATTGCTGAGCAGGGATTGCACAGAGCTGTACTCCTACTGCCAGGCTGAGGAAGAGACTGCAGGTGCTTGGGAGGCTGGGAGGAGACACAGCCAGGACAGGTGACTCAAGCTGACCAAAGGGATATTCCAGACCATATGGCATCAGGCTCAACATATGAAAATTGGAGGAAGAAGGGGGAATGTTTGGAGTGATGATAGTGCTTGTCATCCCAAGTCACCATTACCTGTGATGGGGCCCTGCTCTCCTGGAGATGGCTGGGCACCTGCCTGCCCATGTGAATTCATTCCTTGTTTTGCTTTGCTTGTGTGAGTGTGCTGACTCTAAGCATAGTAATTATCAGTTTCCTTGCTGTCCAGATCAGGTGATCACACGCCAGGGTACTGCCAGATATCCCTTCCTACTTGCTGCCTACTGTATTGTCCTCCAACACTGCTTTTGCATCCTGGGGGCTCAAAGGTTAAGAACCAGAAGACACAGCAGGGGGAAGCACTTTGCATAGCACAGCCCCATGGCTTGCCTGCACCTTTGGTTTTCCTCAGCACCATAAAGACTTGGCAAGTGTAGAAGCCTCAGGTACTGCAGTTTCAGTCTTGGCCTCCAAGACACTGCCAAGTGTGTTAAAGAACACAGTAAAACCCACTCAAGCTCAGTAGTTCACTTCAGAGGATACAAAGAGGTAAATGCTGTTACTGAAAGAAGGATTCAGTCCTGGGGCAATTCTCACGTTACAAAAACGTTGCCTTGGCACTTTAAGCTGTTGAAGATCTTTTTGTTTTCTTTTTATGCTAAGCAATCCTGGCTATGGTTCCAGCAAGACTTTTACTTGGTCTTGCTTGCCTTGGTATTGCTGCAAGAAAATGCACGCAGCCTGGACACAAACAGATGCAGGGCATGTCTCTTTATGAAGGAAGCATTGTAAATCTGAAAGTATTATTAAAAATAAAGTCATCTTTTCAAACATTCTGAGAACATGTGTTCTGTGTTTCTGGGAACAGTTTAAACGATTTTAAGACCTGTTTGGATGGTAAACACAGAACACTACAGTGATGTTTGAAATAGTTTATCCCCCTCTAAGTGAATATTAAAGTTCCAATGTGGACAGCCTCATCAGAAAATGGTATTAGTTAAACTGTATACATAACAGATCAAAGCTTCATAACTTGCTTGCATGTGTTGCCATTTTAGCAAAGAACAATCATGGGTGGGGATAGGGAATTACCAACATCAGTTCTTACAATGTTTAAATCATATATACAAGCAACAGAAGACATTAGATTCTGAAGATGTGAAGATTGCTTTCAAATGTAGTAACACGATTAGTTAAGTGGGAAGGGGAAAGTAATAAAAATCCAGCAGAACCACAGTCTCCCAGTATTGAAAAGCCATCCAGAAACCGTAGTTTCTAAGCTAGGGTTTCTAGGCAGTTTTTGTTTTCTGGGAAGAAAACACACCCCACTGCAAAGCATAATAAAAAGGCAGAAATTCTGTGAAAATTATTGGACTTTTCCCACAATAATGCTGTTTTTATCTTTTTTCCTTTTTTTTTATAATGTTACATGTATTATATTAAAATTCTTGGAAAATATCTAGCCAAGATTCTTAAACAGTATGCTTCTTTGTCAGATGTGATCCATTGTGAAGCAAGTGGGAGAAATATGACAAAAGGGATTTTTTTGATACACATGCATAATCCTCCAGCTGTGTGCATGCATCAGGCCATGACAGCAGGCGGTAGGTTTTATGCATTACCCTCTATTAGAAATACTTCCAGCATGCTTGTTATTTCAAACCAAATAGTTAAACAAGCACTGTTGTTTCCAACTTCCAGTACTTTAAAAAAATATCACGGCTAATTAAAGTTTTTCCTGGCAATAAAGTTGTACAATATTTTATTTTGCCAAACAGAACTCAGAAATTCTAATGTGCACCCTATAAACCGCATGAGCAGGAATGGAGAGGCAACACGAGGTAGCAAAGATCTTTTGAGCAAATAGTCATTTGTGGCAAACAGGTGTGACTAAACAAAGCAGCTAGTGTGGTTAGAAACGTGGAGGTGCTCAGGCTAGGAGTACATGCAGGTTTTAGTGGATCAATATTGGCTTCAGGAAATAAAAAAAAGAAACGGGTAAGTGATTTAGTGATTACCGATACGGTTCAGTTTTTGTCTTTCTGCTCTCCTTCTCTCTCTTGGTCAAGGGAACCCTCTTCCATAGCATACTCCAATCCCACGCTCCTCTAGCAAACCCATCTTCGTCACCACCCCCTTGGGGCACAATCTTAAAAGTGTTGCCATCTATGACATCTATGAGCGGCACAGTGCATGTGGTTCTGCGGGGCGGCGCGGGGGACGCGCGTGGGGAGAGAGGGGAGGCAAAAAGGACAGCGTTTAGACAACCATCCGCCACGCTCACAGGATGCAAACAGCTTTACCGATAAGGCTCAGTTCTATGCTTTCGTTTGGACTTTTCCTTCTGGCTTAACGGAATTCGTTTCCATAGCAAACTCCAGTCCCAGGCCCCTCTGGCAAAACCATCTTCATCCCCACCTTGTTGTGGCTCAATGGAATAATCATTCCCATCTATGTAATCTATTAGAGGTACAGTACATGTAGTTCTGAAACATTTATAGAAGGGAAAGAAAGAGCAAAATACAATTTCAGAAGAGTAATCTGTCTAATCTGAAATTTACACCATTAATTAAGTTTATAGAGCACTGTATACAAAAAGTCACTTGTAAACATACTACTAAAAAACTGAAGCCTCATTAGAAGAAAAAAGAGATGGTTTTTACATTGTTTTAAGATGTTCTAAAACCAAAAAAAGTTAGGTCTGATATGCTAATATATCAACTGGTTTAGCAGCACATTTTCCTTTATGTGGATTTCTTGATATTGGTCTTCTACTAAAGCACTGCTGGAGGCAACAGAGGAGTCCTCAGAGGGCCAGGGATTCTCACAGTATTATTATTTCCTGTGATTTCTATTCATATCAGATCTTAGCTGTCAACAAGTATGATAAACTCTTAGCTTTTACTAGTGTTGACACACATTTTCATTATACTGTCCTGTTCAAACGCCCTGAAAACCCATTAAGCTCTAAGGACAGAAAAACATTACTAGTGCTCTCCTAGAAGCAGTTTTCAGTAGAATTCTTCCTGTTTGATTTGCAATACACTCCTCATTGTGATCTATCACAAACAATATTCACCAAGGAAAAGACATTATATTGTTTTTCCCCACCACGTTTCTCAAATGAGTTTCCCAGTGACCTAGGCTGGAGCACTTCCACCTTTTTAAATGAAGCTCCAAGAGACAGGAAAGGCTGGGGGGAAGAGGCATGATAACTCCATGCTGTTCTTTGAGGCAGAAGCAGCAGCACCCTGGGTACCAGGGCATGGAAGGAGGCAAGCACTGTCTGCTGGCACAGTGTGCCTCAGCATCTCTGGTCCTCCAGCAGCCTTCACCTCTGTGGGAGAGCTGGAGGATGCCTCTAAAACCCCCTCTTCTCACCAGTCTTTCTTGTGTAAAACAGTAAAATACAAGCAATGGCAGCACACAAGCATTTCCATCTTCTTTCTAGTATCCTGGCCCAAACAGAGTCTTGGTTGAGTTACAGCCTTTAAAACACACAGAACCCAATTCTTCAAAAAAATTCTGGTAGCACAGCAGGTTAACAAATAGTTTTTAGGATTAAGCATCTATTTTATGGGATTGAAGAGTTTAAACATGCACATGGTTTCCTAAACACACATACCACTGACCACACAGTAGCACACAGCAAGAACAGCATTTCAACAGCTGGAAGAAATGAAAGCCCTGGGGATCTCACAGTGCAGGCACTTCCACCACAGACTCCCAGCAAGTGCCTGGGGCTGTGGCAGAGTCAGGCTCAAGCCTGGCCTCGCTTTGCTACAGACAAGGCTCCAAAGCACTTCAGAGGAAACAAATAACACCATACATCAAGAACAAAGATGAGAAAGCTATGAACTCTTGAGACCATGGGGGCTTTAAACTCCCATTAAACCAATACATTTATTGCTACTTTTTCTCTACCAAAAGCCAGAGGTTTTTTAGTTATTTTGTTCAGTCATGCTCCTTGTTCAGCTAGAATGGAACATTTCTACATTAGTGCCTCAAATCATTGTAGAAGACAAGAGTTATATACAATCTACTCCAGACAAAATATTCAGTATGCCTATTAAAATTACCTGGAGATTAATTTGCCTGACTATATTCCTTCCTCAATATGTATCTTTTATGCTGGGAGATAATATAATCATCATACAGAAAATATTGATATAGATATAAAAAATAATGACTGCAGTTTGAAAAGTGAAGATTATTACTGTGATTTTTACTTTCTAAAAGTCCAGACACTGGAAATAACAGAAGAACATTACCTGTCCTTAGATATAGGAGCTATAAGTGGTGCATACCAATTAATTCCCACCTCACAATGGGCATCAAGGTAAACCAAAACCTTTGAAAGAAAAAAAAAGAAAAGTAACTTGTATTTCTGTATAGAAAATCATTACTTGATTAAGCTTATTTACATTGAGATACAGTCACATTATAAACAAGGAAATGAAGATTAAATTAGTAAAATGAATCTCTTCTTAAAACATTATCAATAATTTTCACATATCTATTGAAGCCACCACAAGCTTTCCCCCAAAGAAAGAACAAAAGACAGACTTGTGAGTGAACTGGCTCCTACCTGTCCAAGTTTAGCCTTCTGGGCTCCAATGCTTCTAGCTTGGATCAAACCTTCTCTCCTCTCATTTCGAAATACCTTTACAAGGCCATTCCACTGCTTTATATAGTTATCCAGCCTCTCTTGTAAGTGTGCTATCAGATAACAAAGAAAAAAACTTGGTGAGGCTTAATAATAAAGAGTTTTGTACTCTTAATGTAAGCCAAAAATATCTACAGACATTTACAAGAACCTTTAACTTAACCATTCACAAACACTAAAACCAAGGAGATGAAGACCACTGACCTCAAGGCACAGGTTTTGAAGTGGTCAGCCACACCACGGGGAGCTGAGTGGACAACTCAGTCACTTCAACATATCACACAGTGGCTTTCAGGGTTTTTGTCTGTGTTCCAAGCAGCCAGAGCAGTTTCTACACTTCAGCACACAGTCTTTCCTCATCAGAGGATGACACATGTACAGCTGAAGGCACCACTCTTCAGTTAAACATTTCCCTTCACTCACTTTCTGCCTCACAAAATTTGATGTCAGTCTATTAATAATCTGGAAACCTGAGGCAGAATCTCACCATGCTCAAATTATTGCCCTCCTTCATGAAGACCTGCTCCTTCTTGTGGAGATCTTACTATAATCTTCTAATGAAATTAATGAGAATAATTGGAGGGGCAGAAATGATCATATTGAGGAGAAAACAAACCTTTAGCCAAAGGGTTTTCTATCAGTAAAGGGATGAGTGACTACACAAGAATCAAGATGAGCTATGCTTCAATGGTTTCAGATGTGTATTAGCAGATTCGTATTTGTCTTGGCCAAACTTCTCTGGAAACCACATTCCTACCACACAATTTGAGAAAAGGATCCTAATGTTGCTTAACATTTTTGCCCAGATATTCTGCTGAGAAAACTCACAAGGGCAGAAAGGCTGGTAATCAGGCACCTGCTGTTTGTGGGTATGCTGAGTTGGCTATTGGTGCTTGTTAAAAATCTATTTTTGTACTCAAAGGCTCAAAAGAATTGCCTACTCCAGTTTCAGTCAGGAACCAAAATAAGCCACCTAATCTACAGCTGAGGCATCCATGCACTGGTTTGCTTTGCAGCAGCTCCAGGGGGCTGATGGATGCCATGCCTGTGCTGATCCAGCACATGCAGAGGTGGAAGCAGGAGGATGTCCCTTCCAGCAGCAACATGACATCAGGTTACTTCAGAAGAAACATTTTCTGCAACCTGAATGAAAATGATGAAGTCTGGAGACTTCTGCAACTTATGTTTCAGTATGTTTTATATTCTTGTCAGCTGTATTAAAAATAAAAGTTTGAACAGAAGCTACATGTAACTGAAAAGGAAATAGTGTTTCTTTGGAAACGAAGTTTCCAATATTGAAAATTCAGCAATTCTACCGAAGAACAATATTTTGAAATCACTATCTTTTGATACTCTATTTATTCTTCCTCTCCATCTTTATAAAGAAAAAAGTTTTCTCAACCAAGTTTTATGTATTCTCCTTTCCCACACACATTTAAAATTTCTTTGGAAATCCTTGTGCATTAGGAAAACTTGAAGGATATATAAATGTCAAACTAGAGAAAGAACAAATTTATCACATATGCTGTAGAGAAGAACATGCCTTGTAATAAACAGAAAATCTATGATTTGATAGCTGTGATATAAATTTTTATAGGATAAAATCAACAGAATTTTGAGGTCGTACTGAAGTGGTACTAAGAGAATCTTTATACTACACCATTATTTATGCTGCAAATTCCAAGTATGTGTTACAGAAGGACTGTCAGGAATGTTTTAGAGATTTAAAACCTGAAGTTATTTCCAGCTCTCCTGCCTATGAGGCCAAATGTTTTACTTATCAAACGTTCAGCTATGTAAGGCTCACAGGGAGCTGTAAAAACCTGTCATATTGATTGTGTAAAGCTTTTCTACAGTACAAGTCTCAGGACTTTGCAGTCTATTATCTGAAACCATGCCAGGGTTAGCAGCAAGTGCTATTTCCCACAGGAAAGCTGAAATTTTTCCTCTTTCCCATTCTACAAAGCCTGCATGACAGTAGTATAAAAAATCCTGATACTTTTACAGTCAAAAATATTGCTTGGCCAGCATTAAATTTTGTTCACCTAGAATGTATATTTATGACATCTCTCAACTGCCTTACAGCAATCTGGTTTTTGTTCAAAAATGTATATTTTACCTTTCAAAATATTATAATCACCAATCTGGCCCTCCCCTGTTTGAGTTCCTCTCTCATGTCTAAGTGCATGATTAGAGCATGAATCAGTATCTTTCAAAAACACATGGTTTCTCCAAAGGATCTTGGGCACTGCAGATTACAAAGGGGGAGAAGGAGGAAAGCAGGTTTTTTTTCCTCTCAACTCATGGAGAGCAGTCTGAGAACTAGAAAAATGGTACCAGGAGTGCTTCCTAGAGCAGCTGCCTCCTGCCTGTGAGTACCCTGCACTGTTATACTGTTAAAGGTGGGGCTCTCAGCTCTAACACAAGCACTGAGTACTGCTTCAATCTCCCCATGGCAAGCATCTCTACACAGGTTAACAAAAACAATCCGTGCTGCCTGCCTATGCTCATTACTCCTCCTTTGGCTATCTAATGGGATGCTGCATCAGTTGGAAATACAGGTAACAATAAAGAACACATAAGTAAACACAAAAGGTAGACAAAGCCTTTAAATGCTACTAGGAACACTGGTATTTTTTAGCTCACAGCCACCCTTTACAAGTACACAGCCTACAAAAGCAGTTCCAGAACTTCTGAATGCTTCAGAAAACAAGCAAGCTGGTCCCCAAATACATAACAAGTGCTGGAGACCTAAACACACAACTGTAGCTGTAGGAAGCTTTAGAAAATACAGTTTTATGAATTCTCATTGCCCTTCCAGAACAGCTGTTTGCTTCACACAGCTAGCATTCACAGAAGAATAAACTGCTTCTATTGAGAATAGAAGAAAAACTGGGGGGGGAAAAAAGCCCCTGTGTAACAGCCTGGCCTCATTGAAACTGTGGTAGAAATTGCTGCAGCATTTCTTGGACTCTAACATGAATTAATACAGAGGTCTCCATAGAAAATTGAGATAGAATCATTCAATTAGCTTGGCAATCTTCTTGTTACTGTTCTCTTTGTGCTCTGACAAAAAATGCCAGGGTAGAATTCAGCACATATCTCTGCAAAGTTCTCCACAGTAAAAGCCTGCTGTTTGCCAGAGAGATTAAGGAAAGAGTGTCATTCAGCAAAAATACTGCTCCCAACCGACTTTACACTAAGAATTACAATAAAAAGACATTTTCCAAGCATTGCAACTGTTCATCCCTGTAAGATATAACGTATATAAGCTTTTATGCAGCTGTAACTCCCTTCTGATCAAAGATTTCTCATAAGGGGTTTTTAGGAGCCAGCCTTTAGAAGTGTTTGCAACTGCTGTGCTCCATTTTAATTTCATATCACTCGAGAGGGTGGCAGCTACGAAATAAGGACAGTCACAGTGAGCATGAGCAAACATCTACCCAGTCCAGCACATGTCACTCAGCACCAGGCTCCAGGAGCATAAGGTGGTCTCTGCTGGGTGGAAAGGCAGTCATGAAGCATGCAGCCTGAAAGTAGCTAGGGAAGAAGAAAATCCTGTATCTGTGCTGTCAGCATGACTTTTCTTCAGGCTGAAAAAGCAAAAAGCTACCAGCAGCTTTGCTGTGATTAAGAGTGTTTGTGTTTTGCAGATCTCCCAACAACTGGAGAGCTCTTCAGGCAGCTTGGCATGCTTTGCAGCCCATACTAGTTCATCCTTCTCTCTAGGGAGAAAGAAGTAGAGCAAGTTTCTGCTCTCCTGGCCATTTTTCATCTAGAACATAATTTGAATTAATGAAATTAAGTTAATTATATTTACCAAGTAATAGCCTAAAGCAATTTGAAGAATTATTATAGTGAACTAGTGCAATTGCAGCAAGGTGTTCAGAGTAATTCCAGTCCATGCTTGTCTTACCAGTCACCTATACCTGAGAAAACTGCACCTTGATTCAATTCTTTATTGAATTTTCTGATTTAAGAAAGTTATCTGGGCAATTGAAGTGTGAGAAATATAGAGTCAAGGATCTGCTGGATCTCAGGCTGTGTCTGCTAACCATTCATTTATGAGCAGAAAGCAAAAAAAAGTTCTGCATTAAAAAAAAATCGTTAAAAACACTGCTTTTGTTTAACAAATGTCATGTATTGGAAAAATAGTACAAGTTGTTATGCCAGACAAACTCATTCCATGAACTACATGTACATGGCACAGAGTCAGCTACAAGTCATGTGAAACCCAAGTATTGAGACCTATCATTAGTAAAAAGTCTGGTAAGTATTCTAGACACAATCAATGTCACAGTTACTTTATACAGCTAAGTCAGTCCTTGAACAGCTCTGAAGGAAAGCTATGATCCTAGCTGAAAAGCAAAAACACAACATATGTCTCCTGACTGAATTATTACAATTATATCCCTTAGGAGAGAAGATATTTTTGGTTTGTAGCATGTGTGTATATCCAAGCCAAATTCTCAACAGCTGTTAAGGGATACAGAAGACTATAATTTAGCATTCAGTATCTTTATTAGACTAAGCCAAATGTAGTCAAGTTTATAATACAGGTAACTGGCCCTGTCCTGTTACACCAAATAGCAAATGATACCTACCTATCTACAGGTAAAATGCAAAAAATGACACACAGCAACTATTTTTATACTGGCTTATATTCAAAAAAGGCTACCTCAACTATTAGTTAATGATTAATTAGTTAGTGATTAGTTAATTTTTAAAATTTGTAGTAAATGCATCCATAGAAAGAAACTACCATAAAATTGGAACTGGGAGAAGCCCAGATCACTTAACAGAAAGAAGAGTTTCAGGAGAGTCATCTGTTTTCTATGCCACTACACAATTCAGCTATTATGAAAACAAAGATGAGGGTATCCCGTGCCACTCACCAAGTTTGCCTTTGCTCAAAGCCACTGTCAACATTGTCTAGGAGAGACTGTCACCCCACACAGTCAAAATTATGTTTTTATTTATGTGTCTACTCTTCTTCTCTGTCAACATCTATTCAAGAACCATGCTACAACAAAATCTTACAAAATGTGCAGCTTTGATGCACTACTTTGAAATTTGTTTAAAAACAGTCTGTTTTCCTCTGTCTCAATCAACTTATATCTCTATAAAGGAGACCACTTTCAGTTCCTCTCTGCATTCAGCCTTGATGACACCACCATGAAAGGAAAAACAAACAGTGTATGCTTACATTTATAAGATAAGTACAAGTACATGCATCCTGACTATAAACCAAGATCAGAACGCAAATTACAAAGGAAGAAGAAAATCTCTGGACTTAAGCTGGTATGCAGGACTCAAAGAAAGGCAGAAATTAAAACACATTTAAATTCCTAAAAGCTTCCCCCTTCAATAAGAAACAATAAGCAGCTTAATATGATGTTTAATTAAAAAAGGATGTGAGAAATTAAAAATGTATTGAAAATTAATGAGAATAATTGGATAGCCTAGGTAGATTTTTATTATAGTTTAAAAAAATAGACTTCTGTATTCCTATATGCAAGAAAGGAAGCTTGTTACTCCTAACAGGCTTAACCCCTTTGATACTCTTCAACCTACTTGTTTCCACAAGAGCTAAGAGAGATACTGGTATCCCAATTTTCTTCTACATACTATCCAAAAGCTGTGGTAGAGATTTCAAAGGACTGTGAAGAAGCAATCTTTTCTCCCATAGTCAACTCAAACCATGGCAGATAATAAATCAAAAGAAAATATTTCAGGAAAAAAAAAAAATTCTTTTCTACAAGAAGTGTGTTAATATTCCAAATGTACCTTTGTTGCTAAAATCATCAATCAGAACAATTTCTGCCAAGTATTTTCTTGGTGTTCTCTTGATGACACTGTGGACTGTCCTCATGAGTGTGGACCACCCTTCATTATGGAAGACGATGACAACGCTGGAGGTGAGCAGGTTATCATCATAATGCCAGTATTTGCACCTGTAAAAAGAGTTGATTTTGTCAGTTTGCACACTGTGATTTACAGAACTGCTTAACAGCTATCCTTGTGCAAATGAAATCTTTGCTGACAGCTACCCTTCAGATTTAAGAGAGACAGGATATAGAAGGTAATACAGCTTAAGTGAATCACAGATACAGATACAAATAAAAATAACAAGAAAAGTAGACTGTCAAGCACTAGCTCCAGACCTGGTCCAATTTCAATGGGCTTCTTCCTTGAAAGACATGGCACATGGAGAAAAAAAATAAATACAAGAAAAGAGAGAAATAAAAAAACCAAACAAAAATAGTGCAGATGACTTAGGTCTTTTTTCCTGAGCAGCTAGAGATTATTTAGAAGCAAGCAACGTGAATAATTCCAATACCTTCCACACTTTCCAATACCTCTAAATCACATTTATCAACAATGGATTTAATTTCCAATTGTAATGTCCTTTTCCCCACCTGCATCCCTAAGTGATACTATTCAGTCTCCCTACAACCAGTCCAAGTATTTCCTTAACTGGAAGTTTCCCCTCCTGATGACTAGCCCCTTTTCCAACTAAAATAATATAGCTCCCAGCACCAAACAGAGACACGGCACTTTTGATTTCAATGGGAAAAATCCTTCCCTTTTTCATCTTTCAGCAAATCAAGTCTCTACTAGAGAGATTCTGACTTTCCAAAGACAGCTCTCATATGAAGAAATTATTAGTGACAAAGTTTCAAACTTATAGATGCACAAACTTCCCTAGTTATAGTTCTCTTTATACCACAAAAAGCTTAAGTGCACAGAAACATTGCTACTTTTGAAAAGAATTACCTTAATCATCAGAGATCAGCAGAGTTTCTGAAACTACATTCAGTTAAACATAGAAAGAAGTTGCCTAACAGATCCGTAGGTATTTAAAGAGTTTCTCTAGTGAAGGATGTATCTCACTTCTCAGTGCATCAATACACATTTCTCACTTCACAGAAAATAAAAGGCATTGCTAGAAATATACTATTAATTGTCTTCCCATGGGAAAGGAAAATTACAGAATCAAAACAGACTATAACAAAATTTTATCTAGTAAGGCATACAGTTTCTTAGGTGTGCTGTAAGCAATCTCTAAAAGTACAAATTACTGACTAAAATTCCTCAGCTCAATAGTTTTTATGCCTGAAGTAGCTGCAGCTAATCATAGTTACCAATAAAAAAAGTGCTAGACTGGCTGTTTAAAAGGTTCAGGCCATGGATGCCTTCCTTCCACAGATTCCTCTCAAAGATTCCAACTGATTACAGATTGCAGTACTTCCATTTGTAGCACAAGTATTTAAGCTGTCAACAACATACTTAGCCATCTGCAGAGATAAAATGGATACCCTACCTAGGTGTGTCAAGCAGGCTGTGTAGAAGGAAGATTTAATACACTTAATAACAGATTTATAACAGAACGGTGTTGCTTCACACATATATTCCCAGTACTAATTCTGGTGATATGGTTATGTTAAATGTGGAAAACAAGGCGTTGCACTTTCAAAAAAAACAGCATACCAGCTGAATGCCATTCAAGAGCTCTGGGTACAAGGTGGCAGAACAGCACCTTTTGTCTCAAAGGAGAAGGCAGGAGCTGATGCAGCCTGCACTGTGCTCCTGACCTGCACCTGCAGCAGTTTAGCTAGGGAACTCTTCTGCTTATTTCTGAATAAAAAGAGAGGGACAACTACAATGTTTCAGACTGCCTTTAAGAATAAAAACCAAAGAAAACCTTGAAAGAACTCAAATCTTACAGTGGTTTATTGCTCTCACTTCCTGCAGTATAGGTTAGTCACGTTTAGGAACAAAATGGTGAAGTGCATAAGAATGAAGGACAGTAAGTAACTCTGCATAATTTAAAAGAGTCAAACCTATTACAAAAGCCTGAACTGAAAACTACATCTATTAAGCATTATTTGATCTGTATTTAATACATTTTTGAAACAAACCCAGAGGTCTAGACAGACTTTTTGCTACACAGCCAACTTAAATCTCCTCAAATCGGGTGTTGCTAAATGTGCCATTTGCCAGCAGTGTTGCACTACATTTACATCTCTAGTAAGATCATGCTTCCAGCTTTTCCCAGACACTTTATTTCACTTATTAGACAGCCCATAGACCAATTCATCAAGCCCATAAACTCTGAGAGGTATCAGCAACACCCGTGCACAGTCTTCTTTCTCATCTTGAACTGAGAATTAGAGGTTTGATATAGCAGTTGTTTTAGATATGTGCAATTAATAAATGTTTTAATTTCTGTGGCAGTTTTTCTTTTTTCAAGAAATGTGAATGTTGCTCAGGTATTTGGGTGACAAAAGCCAGTAGCCTCAGCTCTTATTTGCTTCACATCTACAGGGAAGGAAGCAGGGAAAGCTTTCCTCAGTGGAGCCTTTCCTCAGTGGAGCAGCACTGACATCCAGTGGCTGGTGAAGCACATACCAAGAAAAGATAAATGCACCTTCCTTGTGTTTGAAGCTGAATTTTACAGTATGGGTTTTCTTGTAGATTTTAGGCACCAAAAAAAGGCAAAAAACATGCCTGAATTTCCAAAAATGCTCTACATTTTTAAAAGAGATGGTAAAGTAGATATGAATGTTTGGGCAAAAGCTGCAAGCTATTAAAAACTGGCACTGGCACAGATTCAAAGTACAGAAGGGTCTGTGACAAAGAGGATTTAAATGTTTCAACCTCTAGCTTCATCCCCTGGGTGCTTCATCCCCTGTCCACATACCAGCACAGTGCTCCTTCAGGTGTAGCCTGCAGGCCAGCTCTGACCATACACTATGCACCAAAGTGGTAAACAAAATCACTTAAAAAAGGTATTTTTAATTCTTATTGATAGAGCTGAGAGGATGGCACATTGCAGCAGATATGCAGGAATGTCAGGGTAGCATCCTTAAGCCAGGCTTGCCTCCAGACATTTCACATCACTTTTCCTGAGCCCTCTGAAGAGTTCTTGCATGGGGAAAGAAGAACAAGCGTGCACAGATTTACAAAGGGCTGGCAACACCTTCCCTGGGCAGTGCTGCGGGGAAGAGCTGCTCTGTTTGTGTTCCCTTTCCCTGGGGAACACATGGGTAAAAAGAAACAACACCTTCAGATCAGTCCATGAATAAGAACTTTCCATTCCACAATCAGCACTGATACTACTGGGGAAAACAGGGCTGACTCATCACCGAAGCAAGACGAAACCCTTCAGAAGGCACAGCTGTGATCTAATTGAGAAACAGGGTGAGTAATGTTTTTTCTGTCTACTAGCCTGCATACTTAGGATGTGAATTAGTCCTACTCCCTCTCCACCCCTGGAGGGAACAGCTCTGCTGGAGGCTGTGCCGTGCCAAGGTCCCTTATCCTCAATCACAAGGCTGTGCACCAGCCACAGCAGAGAGGAGTGCTTTTACAGGGGACCCTCTGCACAAGAAGCTGAGAATCTGGGCTTGGAGTGCTCCTTGGCTTGGGGAAACTTGTGCTCTTACAGCTCTGTATTCCTAGGATGTCCTGGGGCCCCACAGTTGTGACTGTGGGTACATGGTCCAAGGCTGGGATGCCCATACAAGCTCCCTGTTAGCTACCACTGAAGATGCAGTTATAGACTCAAATTTCCTCACGCTTAAAAAAAGCCACAAGTGGAATCTGCTTTTCCTGCAAGAGGAGCCCAACCACTAACAAAAATGCAACAGCTGGAAAAGGAGAGCACCTTGACAGCAATTTAAAGCTGAGCCTCATCAGATAGATACTTAGAGGGCAATTTAAGATCTTGAGCCAACAGAAGTGTTTCTCCTGTCATGCTGAACCCCTGACTTTGCCAGCATATCAGCAACCCAAGCTGCAGAAGAAGTAAGAGGTATTATGACTGTGTATCATGACTCTCCATCCTGATACAATTTTCCTTCTGTCAGCTCTCTGACTTGCACCTGCATGTACCAAGGACACATCAGTACATCAGGACACATCAGTGGATTTTAGAGCACTGTACTTGTGTGTTAAGACCAAAATGTACCAGCACAGATTCCTCCAAGAGGGCAGGCAGCTGCCATCAGCCAAAGAAGTTCCTAAAAAGCTGTTTAGCTATTGCAAGATGAGGGAACTGAATCAGTACAAGGCTGAAGGTCTCAATTTATTATTTATCCTGAAATCATAACCAACATTAAAAACTGGAATTTCTCTTCTCCATTAATATAGAACTGTTCACAATTTTAAATTGCATTTTAAATTTTATTTCACGTTTAAAGTGGTATGAAATTCATAGTTGTATTACCAGCTATTATAATTGCTTTATAGTGCATGCATTTTTCTCAACTCTTTGGAAGAGTCCAGCACAAGCAAATCCCAAAAAACAAGTTAGGAGATCTGTTTTCATTTTCAGTTTCCTTTTCTAGTAAGTCCTGTTCTTATCTTACAAGGAGACAGGCATCCAGCTGACAGCATGCTGTGTACATACTTTTAATAATGAATTCAGGGCTCCTTGTTGTTTTAGACCACCAATTTATTGTCACTACTGCAGTGAACTGAATCTAACCCCTAGGAAGATGGATGGGAATTTTTTCACAAAACACCTTCAACTGTTTGCTCATCTGTATGGTTGACATCACCAAGGTCATAGCTGAGACTGGCTGCTTAACACCTGCAAGTCAGAGGGATCATTGCCTAAGACTGGAGTAGACAGAACAGACAGATCACAGAACTGGGCATTTCTTTGTTAGGATACAACTAGGTAAATCTAATGCTAATAGTGGATTTGTCTAATACTGGATTTTACCTGTGAAGTCTTGCAGGGCATTTTTGTGCACCAGCAACATCAAAATAAGATTACGGTAGCGTACTTACAAAACAGGGGTTCTGAAAGAGAAGTAAACAGACAACCCAAGAAGGACAGATTGATCCACTGAATAATTTTTTTCCCTTCAGCAGACAGCAGCAAAACCTCTATTACACATTACCAAACAGCTTAAACCCATGCTGAAACAGCATTTGCTATTTTAAAAATAGCTACAAGCTTTGCCCATTTCCATTCCTGAAGTAACTTGCCAGGCTATGTGACTACATTTTATTATTAGTGCCCTTGGAAGCAAAAGCTATATCTACTGTATTTCTGAAAGCATCACAGTTTAAATCCAGGGCAAGGTTTGCACAGAAACCCAACATCAGGGATAACAAGAGAATGAAAGGAATAACATTTGCAATTTTTCTTAAAACATGATTCTTGCCCATACTGTCACTTATCCAACGCTGAAAAATTTGAAGCAATAAACACCACAGAGCAGGAAAGCTGGGTCCATAGGTGGCTAAAATAAAATCTTTTCCTTAGGGAAGGGGAAACTCCCATAAAGGGAGATGGAGCAAAAGCCCTCTGCTTTCCTGTTTTGGTTTAAAGGGAAGAAGACCTCACAGCTCTGGAGGCCTTCTGCAGTCCGGTGACACACTGTGGGTATCACAGGGAGACTGTGCCTAATTTTGGATTTATCAAATTTTTACAGGCTTTACCTAATGTAATAAACAACTAGAAAGAAACTTGAGGTAGTGAGCTCAGTCCCACAGAAATACTGTATTTTCACCATGCCTTATTCATCCTGAAGTTCCTACCCATGCTCATCTGGACTGCATTGTAACTTGTTATCAAGCATATTTATTTGAATGCCCTAGCACAGTACAGTTCTGGCTAATAGGAACAAGACAGAGCATAAGAAGTGCATTTCATTTTTTAGTTTCACATTCAGATGACGACTCATTTGACAAAATGATTCCTCCATGTGCCCCAGAATTTCTAGGCTGCAAGTTGGCACCTGGAGGGTTACACCAACAGCTGCAGGAAATCGCTCACACTCTTCTCTGCCCTTCCACTGAAGCCAAGGTTTAAGTCAGAATTTAAATATACTCCAGGTGCTGTTCTATATATATGTTTTTGTTGAGTAAGAGGTCATGTTCAGAGCTTGGTCATCTCATTTCAGATGCACACACAGAGAGGTAAGTAAATCCAACTACAGGTAACACACCTGGTGCCTCTGTCAACCTCTTTGTACTCTTAGGTTGAATTATTTCTCCCTCAGAACTTAACACTTGCCACGCTAGGAGCCAACACTAAAGAGACAAAGGATCCATTTTCTCTGTAGTTTTCATTACAGGGACCTGAAATGTTAAAAGGCTGGGTTCTGCTTTAAGGCAAATGCCTGGAATTTAAATCTTTCCTGACCACATGAGATGCTCTCACAATACATGCCTAATTACAATTTAAACACCACTTTTTTTCCCCTCCAGGAGTCTTGCCAGCAGTAAGGCAGCTGATAATCTGCAGTGGAAAGCTAGCCTCCCTGATTTAGTGTGACCACTATAATTCACCTGATTCTCAACTCCAGCTCACACTGAGATGCACAAAAATTTATGTGCACATTATAGAACTAGTTTTCTTTGTTACAGAACAGTTCCAGTGTATTATGTGGCATTGGAAGAAAAGATTTTCCCAAGGTAACATGTGAAATGAAACTAAGTCCCTAATGTTTAGTTTCCAATGATATAGATACCAAAAGTAATTACTGAAATCCTTTTTCTTGTAACAGTATCATATTGTAATTTGTAAAGTGCTATAATTAAGGAACTAATCACATTCCTCAAGAAAGCAGGCTCCACTCCAGAGCCTTTGTATTCAATCTTCTTAGCTACAACAAGATTGACTGGACAAGTAACTACTTACTGTAAGAGAACATATTAAATTCATGTTATTTGCCCAGAGTAATAATAAGGCTGTCCATTTCTAATGAGGAGCCAAGACTCATCTGCCTTATTTCATACCCTGAGTAATTAGTTAAAGCTAAAGATTCTGGTATTCTTTTACTCTGGTCTAGCACTACCAATTTTCTATAGAATTCAGTATTTTTAATAGCATTTGGTCCATAAAAAGGGTCCAAGCTGGTACCATCAAACTATCATAGGAAAAATACTTTTACTAACAGCTCTGTCTTACTATCACACAGCTCTGCATGTATGTACTCTTGGTAAAATTAGAAGTCTATTTTTTTGCAAGAATTCCCTCCTTTTTTTATACCAAAAATAATTGAAAAATTGAAAAAACAAACACCCTTCAAAACTACATGTGCAATTTTTAAAAACAAGCCAATTCTCATTCCCTTTTGTTCTATAAAACGAGCTGCAAAAACAGTTGTCCAAAAATACATTTCTGTATGCACACAATATTGTACTCAAGCAAGGAAGAGTTACCTTCTCAGGTTTTTCAACAAAAGCTCATTGCCAGTTGCTCTGTTTGAAGTCAAAGGTGACCTGTGGCAACAGATCCAATTATTCAAGTACAAATTTGTATGGCCCAGGGGCTATGCCCTGTAATAGCAATAATGGCTTTATAAAGGAAAACTCAAACTGGATTATCCACAGAAGGAAAAAACACTTAAAAATATTTATTCTGCCGCAATCATACTGACAGATGTGTGTGGGTGATGCAGCTGAAATTCTGGCTTGCTCTGATGAGTAGACAGCAGCTATTTATTGTCATATTGAAAAAAAAAAAATCCAGCAAGAGATTAATTTGTCTCATGCCATAAGCATTAATGATGCTACCTTTCCCAGTCAAACTATTCTGGATAAAATTCCTTCAAAACTTGTCAAAAGAAGCTGTCAAAAAAAAAAAAAAAAATCTAGCTTAAATAAAGCCATAAGACTAAAACCTTCTGGGTCAGTAAGAATAATCTGTAAGCATGCCTTCCATGGGTTGGATAACAACAGCATATCAAGCCTGAGCAAAGCATATTGAGCTCTAATCCTTTCTTTCAGCCAACACAGTTAATTACCCTGGCACGAAATCTGATCAGCAGTATGAACATCCCTGGCTTAAGGGCTCTACAGTAGTGCAAGTTTGTTAATAGGAGAAACAGGGAGTTTCACACATCACTCAAAACACACTGTAAGAGAATGCTTCTTGACTTCAAAAGTGCAATAAGTACTTGTCTCAAACCCAGCAAGATACAGGAATGAAAATGGCAGGTGTGGACAGGAGTGTTCTACTGTGAAAGTGGACTTCAAAAAGGAAAACCTACATTGATTCTCAGTGCTTCAAAACTAGATGTATAAAAAGAGGCTACTGCAACTAATGCATCATAGGTAAGTATTTTTAGATTTCTAAAATGCAGATTCCTTGGAACATCTTGTACTTTCTTTGGTCTTGTGTAACCAGGTGTAGCTCCTGTGAGCCATACACTAACCAGCCTCTTTTCAGAGCTCTACATCTGTGGTCATCAATGGTTTTGTCCATCAGGCAGTCTTGTCTCTCTTTTTGACTCTTCCATGCATTATTTACATGTCTCCTTATATCTGCCACAAGAAGTTAATGATTTTGGGTGCTACAAACTTGTCAAAAAGGGTCCAGGAATGGCATCTTTGAGGACAAGCTCCCCAAAACACATAGGTGCCATTCATTCCCACATTCAATAAGTCAAACAAGCATGGCAGAAAACCCACCTGGCTGCACCAAGAACTCTAAAGGTAAGTAGGAAAGGTAGAGGCATGGACTGGCTACCTAGAAGGAGTACAGAAATACTGCCTGAGCTCATGAAGAGAGCATTAAAGGCAAAGTTTTGTAGAAATCCGTAAGATGGAAAGGGCAATGAGAAGAACTTGTAGGCTAAAGAAAGACTAAAGAAAACACGAGTTTACTGATAAAAGAGATGAAATTTTTTGTCAAAGAATACATAAAAGACCAAGACATTCAACATCTGATTTGCTAGACTGTTTGCTTGAAAAGTTTGCTGTCACACCTCCCAAGTCCCTGAGTCTAGGGACAGCCTGCAGAAGAGAAAGCATATCCACCACAGAGGTGAGTCAGGGACCACTTCCTTGACATACCACAGCAAATGGGATACACACAGCACAAGTCCATGGGAGTGGGTGGATGGCACCAGAGGGCACTGAAGAAGTTTGAGATGTCATTGTGAGAACATGCTCTACCATATTTACAAGGCCTTGGTGCTTGACTGGTATCTGAGGACTAACTAAAACAAGCTCTGGCCCACCTTCAAGAAGCAGGATCCAGGAAACAATGACCTTGAATTCATTAGCACTGACTGAAATTTTTGGAACTGATTAACTTTGGTTAACTTTAGTCCATGAAGGACTGCCTTCTGTGAGAATAACTCAGAGCCAGTTTATTAAGTTTAAATGTGCCAGGGCTTGTTTAGTATAAGGTCAAGGGGAAGCCATCAACAGAACCACACAGAAGTACTGGATGTCCAAGAAAGAGTAGGACAGCACCTCTGTATGGAAGAATTGTGATGTGTAGGGAAGGATCAGAGTGCCTGACAGGAC
Organism: Oenanthe melanoleuca; assembly: GCF_029582105.1. Classification (NCBI taxonomy): domain Eukaryota; kingdom Metazoa; phylum Chordata; class Aves; order Passeriformes; family Muscicapidae; genus Oenanthe; species Oenanthe melanoleuca. Next base: position 34,844,905 of record NC_079337.1, on the reverse strand, counting down.
AGAACACACAGGCAGGAGACACCTTCTTTTGAAATAGGGAGTTGTGAAGAAGGAAAGGACAGCATGATTAAAAACCAGGTGCTGCTAGCAGTAAGACACACATTCTTTAAATGCACAGGGTGGTGTCCAAACAAGGGAAACAGAAATGAGCATTAATTCATGCTAAGTGCATGTAAGTAATAAGACAGAGTAAAAAAAAACCTCAAAACCAAAGTTTGAGAAATGGCTTACTGAAGTATGAAAGCTGCTACTGAAATATTTTTTTCAAACACCAGAAGTAGGATGCCTGCCAGAAAGTCTGCTGGGCTGATACATGATCAAAATGAAAAGAGATCACTTCAGAAGCAGGAAAGCTAAATTAAGTATTTCTGTTGAACTCTTAGCAGTGCCCAATGCCAGACACCCTGAGAAGAGAACAAAAATAAGGGTAAGTACACAGTGATACTTCTTACTAAATAGTCCTATTTTCAGATAATCTGCATGATAGCTTCTGCTGGAATATTCTGCCATGAATAGCCTCATTGCCTTTTTTAAAAACAAACCCAGTATTTCCTAAACAATGCAACATGAATTGACAAACAATTGTAGTGCACTGCTGACTCCAGTCTTGTTATCAAACACAGGAACACACAACACCAATTTTTATCAGAGTTCTGAGGTTCTAGAATAGAAGCTAGTAATAAATAACAAAATTAGAAAACCATAGACACAACTTTTGTGGAAATAAAGTCATGCCACAGAAAAATATTATAATCTTTTGAAGAAATCAAAAATTATGTGGACATGAGTGAGGCTATACTTCCAAAGCATTTGATGAGGTTCTTTGGCTTCTTTACAGGCACGGCTCTTCAAAGTATGGTACATCTCTTAGGCCAATAACTGCTAAAGTCTGTTCATTCCAAATTGTAAGCAAGTTTGTGACTTCAGCAGCATAAATGACTGTGCTGGGAGCTAAGCAGTCCACCTCCTCTTCCAGGTCATTCCTGAACAATAGGAAAGTTCTTGCTAGTTGCAATTAAAATGACTATAAACAGCTGCAGAATAATTCAAGAACACTATTGAGGAAATGAGCCAGCAGGAGAGCTCAGTGCAAGTGCAAATGATTGTATATGGAGTGTTAGATCACTCAGTGTTTATATTCAGTGACAGATCCTAAACTCTGCATTACCACTGGGGGGAAAAAAAAGTTAAAAACATCTTGGAGTCAAATGTGGATAGGTCTTTCAGAATTTTAGCTCAGAGTTGATGAAAAGGGAAATAAAATAGCAGGAATAATAAGGATGGAACATGAAACAATTATACAGCAACTTCATGGAGCTATCTCTGCTATTCCTGTATCACAGGGCAGCAGAGTCACAGAGGCACATAACAGTATCTGGATCTGGGAGAAGAGGTTAAACAAGCACCACATTCTGCAGCCACTGACTCAGGATGTCATTAATTTCAAGACTATGAACGCATTCAAAAGACAAGTCTGTGCACAGAAAGAGGTCTCTGAAGCATGACAACCCCATTGCAATTTTTGGCTCCAGTGCCCCAGTGCACTGGCTGCCAGGAATGATGCTTATCCATTCTTGTATGTTTTCTCATCAGCATATGGTTTTGGCCAGAGCTCAAGTTGTCAAGAGAAACAATCACTGGTCAGACCCAGTACAGATGCATTTTCAAAAATTAAATTTTATTTTAAAACACTCTGGGCGAGTGGATCATTATACTGGTTAAACAACTAAATTCTTGTTATTCCTAGCAGCAATTCTCCACAGTTATCTCTTGGCTTTTCTTTGAAAAACATACCTTGTTACCTGACAGTACTCACTCTCAAACCTAGGTCCCTTTTTTATTTCCTTAGCATGGTGTATTTATCTTGTATACAAACTAATCCAGAAAATTTATCACTCTATTTTTACTTCAGCTCTACCTCAGTGCAGACGCCTGAACACACATAAAAAAAAAAAAAAAAAAAAAGAAAAAAACCCCATATATATATATATATATATATATATATATATATAATTCAGGGAGCAATTAATTAAATTAATATAATTCTTTCCAACAGCTAACATTAATTTTATTGCAGGTCTGCTAGGAAGCAAGGATAATGTGTAATATCCAATATAAATGACTGCTCTTAAGGGGCTGCCACCTATCAGGATGATAAAAATAGATCCAAAAAATGTAAAAGTCACGAAGTTTAAATAAAAAAAATTTCTTCTAGCTACTGTAGAGAGGTTTAGGCAGGGTTTGCTAAGCCTCCTCTATTTCTTTGCTGCTAGAAATAAGGTGGAAAACAGGTATTTCTCTACCATAATCCAATTTATGTTCCCCCTGGCCCTCTTGCAGAGTGCTGAAAGACTGCAGTGAGATGAGCCATCTTCTAAATTTTGTACACTGACTTTTACATACCCCCATACATTCTTGATTTTTTAAACCAAATTTATGACTTGTTGTATGTCAACACAAGTGCTGGGCATCAACACTGACATACATTGGTTAAAATCCATAAGCTAAGCATATGTGATACTGGCAAAACAGAAATATTCTAATGTACCTGACAAAAAACTTCAAGACACCATCCAGAGTCATTCCTCTCTACAGGATACAGCAGGAATTAAGGCTTTTTACAGCAGCTGAGACTGCCCAGAATTTCCTACTGAATCAATAAAGGCAGCTGGCAAATGATCCTGGCAACATGTCAGACTACAAAGTCAGATCCAAACATAGCAGAATTGAATCTCCCTTTACTGGCATTTCTTTCCTCTTCTCCTTCCAGCAGGGACAAGCCCTGAGGCTACATGGCTTTTAAGCTGAGAGAGACAGTTCTTGCAGCAGCACTATTCCACTCCTGCTAGCACAGCCTGGGAAAGCATTTGGCATGCTTCACTGAACAAACCTGACTGCACAGGATAATGCTTTGAAATTCAGATGCTTGAAGAGAGAGAGGTCTGCCATCTATGAACAAATAATTCAGTCTTTACCAGAAAGATCTTCCTCAATTAGCATTGCCAAGATGCTATTAACAACAACAACAAAATTACTATATTGCTCTTTGGTAGGATTAAAATCAACAGTGGGAGGAAAATAAATGGTGCATCCAAAAGGTAATCTGCTACCTTTTGCTGCATTTCTCTCTGGTGTTGGAGAGCAAGCAGGAAAGTGAGCATGTGGGAGCCTGAAAGCATATAGCAATATCAGCCAATCTCACACTGCTTCCCCTCTCTTCCATTCCCAGGAGACAGGCAGAAGCTAAAAACCTTTAACCTACTTAAGCAATTGCAAGCATCCCAAGTATTCAATACAAAAAATAAGGGATATAATGTTGTCTGAAAGGTACCTTTTGTTCACATTTTTTTTTCCACGTTGTTTTGTTTGCTTGCTTAGAACGTTAAATCATTAAATACTAAAACCTAACTGATTTGAGCTGCTGGCTTTGACCTCCACAAAGGAAACAGTTTCTAAAATTCATCTTTTCATGGCTGTCCCTCCTCTTCCTCAAAGTATTTTATCATTTTTTGGGAATATCTATTTATAAATGTCCTTCAGAACACAAGACAAATTGTGAGATTATGCCAAAAATACTTCAGGAAGTTACAAGGCGTGGAACTATCTGAGAGATACTGTATGATCTCTGATGCCCTTCACCTTGAGTAAAAATGAAGGGGAGGGAGTACTTGAGTTCTGCTGCCAAGATACAGCAACTCACCTGGGCAGAGGCAGCCCAGTCCCACCTGCACGTTGCCATCTCTGCTTTGCTGTCCTTAAAGAGTGAAGAAATGCCTCAGCAGAAGCAGAGTGTCTAGGGAAGAAGCTCTTAAAAAGAAAATGCTGACCTAACCAGGTTACCCAGAACATTCCTTCCCTTTCAGAAAAATCTCTTTAGTATCAAGGACTGACTTATGAGCACAGCAAAGAAAGAAAAACAAAGTGAACCCCCAGGACAGGTGTCACTTCCTTGCCACCAACAGCAGACAGACATGGTCCTCTCCTCTGACTGCCAGCAAGTGGAAACCTTTAGAAAGTCACCTGAGGAACACAGCACAAAGAAGTGAAATGCTGCACTCTGTGTGCTTCAGTTGCTTTCAATGAGTGCACACCACACAGCAAATTCAAGCAGTAGCACATGCATGGGTATGAGTCAGACCCACAGCTGGTCAGTTCTCTCCTACCTTGCAAAATGAAAAAAGCACCCACCATAAAAGACCAGAGCAGAGCCCAGTAACCAGTCAGTGAACCACCAACAGATTATTTACCACAGCTGGAACATACAGCCCAGAGACTGGCACCCAGTCCAGGGGCAGCATAGCTCCATTGCTGGGGATGAGGGGGAAGTGAATCTGCAAAGTACTTAACATCATATCTAACTTCATACACTGCCCACAAAACCAAAACACTGACTAAAAAATACCCTACCATTAAATCAGTTTGCTCAGAAACCTGTCCCTAGCTGATACTTAACAAGGACAATTATATAAAATGCAGGTTAACCTGAGAGCAAAACTGGCTTCAACATATATCAAAAGTCAGAAAATACTGTGTAAACCTGCTAGTAATTCTTCAGCAAATGTTAGTAACTTTCCAGAATTTTCCCACAACAAACTAGACACACTTTCAGCAAGTAAATGAAAGTTTTTTCTAAGATTGCTTTCCTCTTCAGGGAGAATGCTGTGAGAAACTGTTGGAAGACTACTCCAGCCATCACCATGACAGATCCATACTTCTGTTATTGCAGGTAATTAGGCAGTGTTATCTAAAGAGAACAGTATTTCCTTGTTTCTGTTCTCTATTTATAGTCCATTTTAAAGGCACCAGGGTAAATCAAAACTGAATAAACTAACTAGTAAAGATAATCCTTCCTTCTTGAAGATAAATCTTAAGAAATTATGGATTGAGAAAAGATATGACAATGAAGACTATGGCTAGACATGGAACATGGAAATACATGCAATTAGGCACTAAAACAGATGACTTCAGAGATAAACCACTACAGCTTAAGTATTCATGGAAGGAATCATTGCAACAGCATTAACATGGTATAGTACAGCACTCATGCCTTCAGTACAAGAAGCTTTAAGTGGCCTAATAAATAGTATTTTAAGCATCAATTCAGATATATGGAAAGCAAATAACTGAATCCCATGAAAACAGAACTTAAAGAAAAGCAAGGGTTTGCTTACTCCTCTTGACGCAAGTCGTTAACGCTCCGATCTAGTGAGATCATGTCACTTGCCACCATGTTAAACCCAAACTCCTTAATGCTGGCTTGAACAGATTCTTTGTAATCTGGTCCCAAAACATATGGCTTCGCTTCCTCTCCAGGGCCACCAACAACTCCATGAGGCTCAGGCTCTTTGGGTTCAAAATTGCCAAGGACTCCAGGTCGTAACACAGGGTCTGGGTATGCAGATGTCTGAGGTTTAAATGTGAGATACTGCCTCTGGATGATGTTTTGCTGCTTGTTGTCAACACCATGATGATTTAGTTCATTTTTCACCTTATTTTTCCTTCGAATGGATTCCAAGTCCACTTCCACACCTTCAACATGAGGCCAAGGTACCACAGGTTTGAACTTCTCATTTCCTAGTCCATTGTCTCCTTTGTTTGGCAGGGGTCTGTTGGCTTCTTTGTCATCCTATATACACACACAGAGAAACAGCAGACCATATCAATTGATGATCCTTTTATATACATCCAGTAGCATAATGCACCAAGAGTTGGTACTAAATATATGTTGAGCAAGTATGGAGAAGTCTCTGTTGAGGGGGCTCAATGAACACTTTTTACTAAAGCTACTGACTGCTGAAGGACATCACCAGCTGTTGTCCACACTTACCTTGGTGAGTTGGTCTTGGAAATGACCAAATGCCCAAAGCATTCCCAAAGACCAAACACCCATGTAGGACATGATCACCTGAATGCAGTCTGAGCTGTAGTTCAAACCCATGTGCAAGGGGCACTGACAGAGTGTTTTATGAAGGAGAAGGTGACAGGGAGGAAAACAGTGCCACAGTCCACAGCATGGCATCCTTGGTCCCACTGTGGGACAGGAGGTATTCCTGAGGTTTCTATGGCTCAGACCTCTGCAGGGTGTCAGTGGTGCCTAAAAGCAGCCTCAGCTGGGAAAGAGTGCTGTATCTGTGAGCAATGGCACACTCACCTGTGGCAGCTGCCAGTCACATATAATCCCTGCTCTCCACACACCTCCCTGTCCCCCTATCTCGCTCCCACCAGCTCCTCCCTCTGCTGCAGCCAGCTGATTTACAGCTGAGGTTGACACTGATGGCATTGGGGACAGCAGGCAGAAATGGGACCAGCTGCATGGCCACAGGCAGACCTGCCTGGGGAGGCAGTGCTGGGGCTGAAGGGATGCCACTGGCACCTCCTGCAGCCTTGATTAAAACAATTTCCCTGTGCGCCTCCCTCTCTCCACACCAAGAGATGTAAAGTTCTCACTGAGAAGAAAGGCAGGCATTTTGAAAACTGCTCAGCATTTTCAGTGATCAGGGAGGTTGCTGGGGTTAGAACAAGAGTGGGTGATTTTGGAAGGCGCTAGGCAGAAAGGCTTTGAAGTGTCTGAATGTGAAGACTCCAGAATACAACAGCACCACCCATGAAAGAACTCCAAAACACACAGTCACAACTTTTTCCAATACTACTGTCCAAGAGTATGACAGGGAAATGCTGCTGAAGGTTCAGATATCCTGCTAAAATTGTTTATTTGTAAGCAGGACAAATATTAGATCATTCAGAAATCTGCAGGAAACAACACACATTTTAGCAACGTCTCAGAATCAAATAAAAATTTTGAGATTAGGAGGATGTCACCCATTCAAACCTGCTGAAGGCAGGTTCACAGTGAGATGGGGCTTCTCAGAGGCTTGTCCAGTCACACTCCTTTGCCCAGTCTCCTGGGACAAACTGTTCCAGCTGCTTGACCGAGGAAGGCTTTTTCCCCTCATACCTCATAGAAGTTTCTCACACTGCATCTTATCCTTCCAATCTGCAACCCTCAGAAGATGTTATTTCCATTTGCTCTGCAACTTCACTTTTTAGGGTGAAAAGATGCAATTACATTCCCCATTAGATTTTATTCCAGCCAAACCCAGCCTCCCTAGCAGGTCTTTGCTAGGTCCTCTGCATATGTGAACAGCTCTCCTGTGCTGGGGCAGTGTGTGAGGAGAAGCCACACAGAGTTCCAGACAGCTCAGGTCTTTCTGGGGCATCCACCCTTCATGCACTCTGCCTTTACTGCAACAAGGGTACAATGCTGACTCATGTTCAATTAAATTACATAGGACTTCCTACTACATTACTATTTTCCTCACATCATTCTGTGTAAAAAACCTTCAGAAATTCAGAAAAATACAGTATATAATATTTCTAGATTAACATGGTAACAACAGGACTGGCTTCAATTCAAAATAAGGAGTTTATTCAAGAAACTTTCCGAGTTCTCTGTTTGTTGTAGTTTGAACAGGGAGGACATACAACATGCAGAAGTGTTACATTATTCTGCTCTTCCATCATCATTTTTCAGGACTCTTTTCGAAAGTCAGTGTTAGAAAAGGGAAGTTTAAGGGCATGTGAAAAGGCATATTTTGCAAGAAAGTCAAAGGCTGTCATGGATCTAAATAAAGCCCTGAGAGGACTTTTGAAGAGAGCATCATCTCACCCTAGAAATCAAAAGGAAGGCTTTGCCACTAGACTGTCAGAACACTGCTGAGCTCTCAGTTCACATCTAATTCCTGCTCTGAGTGTGGAGGCAGCTATAAAAGCCAACAAAACAGTCAGCATCATCAGGAAGGATGCTTAAAGAGAGCATAATTTTGACTACATAAAATTTGATGCATTCATGTGTAATATTTATTTCTGGTCTCCATCTCAAAAGGAGTCAGAGAAAGTACAGAGTAGGGTAACCAAAACCAAGGAGAAGGTAAGAAGGTATATTGAGATGAAATACCAGAAAGGCCTCAAATCTTTCATCTCTAAGACCCTGCAGTTTGGAGATGTGATGGCTGAAGGGTATACAACTAAGTTTGAAAAATCATGAAAGTCATGGATAAACCCAATGGAAATCCACTGTTTACTGTGATGGATGACAGGTCCAGAGGGGGACTGTAAAAGGGCTGTGAGAACCTGAAAATTTGAATTGAACAGCTGTAGATGCTGGAAGAGTCCAAAGGGAAGGCAGCATAGAAAGCAGACAGGTTTACACACTGCCACACGCAGTCACCACCCTGGATCATCAGTCTCAATCAGACAGGAATTTCTTATTCCCCTGGTTTGTGTGGAATTAAATAACCTTTCATTCCACTTCCATTATCTACAAAACAGTTATGAGCTTCCACTTTGCCAACTCTTTGACTGAAGCAAACTCTCCTGAAAGAAATTTGTTTATTTTGCTCCTGTCAGAACGATGACTTATCCTTTATTACATTTAGCCTCATTATAACTGTTATGCACAATTTGCATTACAATGCATTTATCTGTCGTTCCCTTCTACGCACAAAATGTATTCCATATTTGCTGGCCTGGAAAAATATTTCATAAAACAAGGAAATTATACACAAACACACAGACACACTCATTGACCCCACTCCTCCAATATCTATGCACAGAGGACAAATAAGATAGAAAGCATTTGTTGTGGGTTAACCCCTGCAAGCAGCTCACCATGACACAGCTGCTCAATCCTTCCTCCCTACCCCTGAGTACAAATCTACAACACAGCAATCATATGGGATGCTATGAAGAACTTTAACTTAATCTCAGCATTTTATGGATGTAAAAAAAAAAAAAAAAAAAATAGAAGAGGAACTAGCAGTGTTTAAATGCATGGTCATTTCTCCACAGATAAATGAGACAAAGATTTTCCAGATAGTGTCTGGAAAAAAAGCAAAGTCAAATCACAATCAAAGAACTACTTCAGTCATCATATAAACCACAATGCCTTAGTAAGGAACTTCTAGGGCTTCCTCTCTCTTTTATGAATTTTGACCCACACCCCACTTAAAAGAAAAAACAAAACTAATGACATTTCAAAAATCTGAAGGAATTTTTAATCAGTGTTCCTCACTGGTTACAAGTTTGGCTCAGGTAAAAGTAGTCACAGAACAACAATTAAAGTAGAAGGCATGCATATAAAAAAAAAGATAAAATACAATAACCTTTCTAAAGTGGCAAAACAAGATGGTCTGAAAATTATTTTAAAAGCTTTGAAAGAGATGGTAACAGCAAAGTGAAGGGAGGGCTCAGAAAAATTGAACACAACATACATCTAAATATAGCACTTCTAAGTTGTCCAAAAATGAGAGGAGGAAAGCAAAAACTGTGAATTCTCTCACATCTGAAGACAAATAACAAAACCAACAAAATCTCATTACAACTTTATAAAAAGAACACAATGCAGAAAAACATTTTTTCCCACATCATTATTTTTCCCATAAGGTTGGATCTAGGATTTCCTGCCAGCTTTCTAGATTCACTTTGGTGCATGCTTCTTTAATTTTTGAATGCTTTTTTCACTCCTTAGGGAAATATGTATGAGTCACTGCAATGGGTGTCTCCGAAACAGTGACGATATAAATACAGTCACTACCTGATTTGTAAATAAAAGAGGGTTATTCACTGTCATTTTACTTCACAAATTAGGTGCCTTATTGCAGAACACAGGAATGCAGTTGAAGGTATAGAAAACATAACTGTTTCCCTTTGAAAACATGCCTATAAATTATACAGAGTATTACACAAAGGAAAGACCGTGAGAGGTCCTAATAAGGGTGCAAGATCAGTCATCTGGTAGGAGGGCTGGAGTTGTAAGTGGCCATAAAACTGCCAATGTGAAAGTTGCACAATCTGCTTTTCTTCAGTAACTAGCTCAAGAGTGGCAACTCCCTAAAACCCGCTATGAAATAATGTCTGAAAAAACCCCTGATTTTAGAAAAGTGGATTTGCTTCAGAATTTTCATTTGAGAGCTTCAGAACAAATAAAACAAGCAATAATTCCCTCAACACAATTGTCTGACTCTCAAAGGGTTCCATCCATTAGACTTCACACCTCCCACCCTGCTGTGGTACCCTCCATTTCAGCAATCAGAAATTCTACCTACTGCAGGACCAGCTGCAGATCATGAGCACACACAAATGGAAGAACACCCAGCTTCTCAAACAAGGATAAAGAGCTACAGCACTTCTGCTATCACTTAAAAAAAAATAAATAAAAATAAAGCCTTTTCAATCACTACAACTTTTTGCACAAAAAGTCTGTTTTAAGCTCCACATGCAGCACTGCCTCTAAATCATATTTTGCTAAACTTTCCATCAAACAACTTTGTCACAAGACGACCCTGTTGACTCAAATTAAGTCTGAAGTTGGACCATGAGAGTTTTTGTGACAGATATGAGCAATGACATTCAAGCCATCTTGCTGTCACAGTGCCTGGGCAGAACAGCCTCTATGCTGCTAGACTCCTCTCAGTGTATTTCAGAGGCACTCCAAAGGTGATGGAATGCATGCTTACATGCTCAGTAGCTCCTACAGTGACTTTTAAAACTTGTGGAAAAGTAGAACAGATAATTTATGAGAACTGCACAAACACAGAGATAAATACAATTTGACTCCAACTCAGAGAAAACTTTTGAAGTGTAGAAATGCATTGTTTGTAGAACTATCAGATTGCTAAATCCCCCCATTGCATGCTTTGTGCAACCCAAGTGAGAAACCATGCTGTTGATGGTGTTCATCATCAGCAGTTTCAGGAAAATGAAAATCTTTAAGTTATATTTTTATGTTCATATTCCCTCAATTTGGACATATACTGCCAATGCAAATCTCTATTACGCAGTAAGTGCTAACTCTCCATAGTAGATTTCTGCCCCCTTAAATATCCTAGGGGAAACAACAATTTTAAACAAGACCAATTCTTATCTACCATCCTGGAATAAATTTTGGTACATAAAACTACTACAACTGTACAGCTTTATACCACAAACACATTGCTGTGATGGCATCTCCAAAGAGCAAGTAATCTAATCCTACAAGACAACAACCACATATGTTATTTTTCGGAATCTTCAGCATGAAACTTGGTCAGAAGCCACTTATGAATCACAAAGTCCAAACAACTAAAAAGAATTTTGATGATATAAACAAACAAGCATTACACTATATGCATATTTTTGTATATATATATATATACATGTGTATATATATAAATGTTCTACTCACTAAAAATATGTAACATTGAAGTGCAAATGAGGTGCAAGGGCCACAAGGAGCTTTGGAGAAATGAGTGTTGAGCTGTACTTTTATACTGACGTGTTTTGTACTCCCACCTATATCTGAGGAATGGCAAATAAAACCTTGTGGGTTGTTTTTTATTTCTTCTTTTTTTGAAACTTAATTATAAAAAAAAGGCAGGGTAACTTCCTCCTTCACCTGTTTCCTAGATTTCACAGCATTTATCAAGCTGATTGACATGTGATACACTACTCATTGCCCTGCATCATCTTTAATCCAACTTGTTATTTTTCTTGTAGATCCCAAGTAGCTCTTTGAGAGGAAACAGTTTTGCCAGGAATAGATACCTATAATAAAACTGCTAGTCATCAGCATTAAGTGAAATCCCTTTCCCACTCACTCCTTATGTCCTAGGTGGAAAGGCAGAACAGGACAATCACAGCCATGAATACTGACTTAGCCCACTGAGAGAATAATACAGAGCAGTACTTTTGAGACCCCAGATTACCTGTGCTAGCCAAGGTGAAACAATTTAGTGAGGAGTCAGATAAACAATTTTATTCTACGTTATAATTGACATTTCTGAGACAGGAGAGCACTGTTTGAGGAAAAGTGGCATGTCCAAAAATAAGAAGGGCACATAATAAAGGAGAGGAACTGCTTGTAGAGGTGTAAATTTGGCAACAGCTTAATGTTCCGCTGTAATGAAGGAGTTTGACAGAATTTAGCATTCAAGTTCTGAGTGATTTGCATTAATGAACCTCTGTATCACTGATTAATAGATAAAAGCAACCTCCTGTTATCTAGTAATGAGTCTAAAAACTAACAATATTCACTAACATCAGAGGTCATCTCTGCTGGTGTTTGAACCTGTAAGTTCAAGAAAGACACTGAGGAAGATAAAGGCTTAGTTCATCAACTTTATTTCATTTTTTGAATGGTTGCTCCCTGGGCAAAAAGACCAACTAGCTCTTCCTGTCTTCTTGGATACCATCTACTTTGTCATGGCAGAAGCATTCATCTGGGACAGTGACTTCAGGCTAATGCTGCACACTGCCACGGTCTGCAGCCAGCATTTCACAAGGTCACTCTCCAGGCACAGAAACTGGCAATAGGCTATGGAAGCCCACAAGTAACAAATCCTATGGAAGAAGGAAGAATACTTATTTTCAGCAGAAATAACCTGATTCCCTGGTTATTTGCCTAGCAGAAGGGAACATATCCATCTGAGTTTCACCTGTTTACTTCAGAACACCCGGTTTAAAGATGTATCCAAACCTGGATGTCAGTATGATACCCATCCAAGCATTCCATTTAAATGAAATTGTTCTGTTGTGATATTATCTCTCATTGCAAAGGGAGCTAAAGATACTTCTGTCATCCTCTCTGGTCCTGCTGTGCATGCATCATTTAAAACTCATGCAAAGTAATGCAATCCTGCCACAACTGGCACCAACTTTCAACTTGCACCACTTTACCCCCTGTCCCTGCTCCTCACTCGCTTTTCCAATGACACTACTCTCCCAGAATTTACTGCTGGATATGTCTCTCCTGGAGTCTGGATTTTCCACAAATGCAGTTGTCACATTCATATGCTTCTGGTTCAGACTGACAAGTTCCTTTACTTTGGGAAGTTCAGATAACTTCATTGAAAGCAGAGACTACCCAGAGACCTGGCCAGAGTGCTTTGTGCCAGATTCAGTCTCTTACAAGGGATGCCACTGGTCACCCAAAACTTGCTAATTTCACAAATGACAGATAGAACATGGCCTGTACCTTACCTATTTTACATGATGCCTCCTTAGGAGAGGTGCAGTACACTCCTTGAATTCCTGTGCCACAAGCAGTTTCACAATTAGACTCTGCCTGACTGAAAGCAAGTAAAAATAAAGACACTGAGTGCTTCAGAACAAATTACTGTAAATAACAGCAGTCTTAATGTCCTCCTTTTCACGAGCACTCAGTCTTTAGGGAATACTGACCCAGCTCTTAAACCTACCAATCTCCTTCCTCCTTGCTTGAGATCCAACTCTTACTCAGCTTTTACACATCCTCTCCTGCCATTCCTCATCCTGTCACGCCACCCCTGGTCCCATCTGTAGTTCAACAGTCACAGTGTGTTAAATAAGCCTTCACAGAGATCCATTTCATTCCAAGCCCTCACTTATGCCCAAGAACCTTGCAGAGTTAACCACAACCAATCACAGACTTATAGAATGGTTTGGGTTGAAAGAGGACCTTGAAGACCACCTAGTTCCAATGCCCCTGCTATGGGCAGGGGCACTTTCCACTAGACCAGGTTGCCTAGAACTACATCCAACCTGGCCTTGAATATCTACAGGGATGGAGTGTCCACAACTTCCCTGGATACCCTGTTCCAGTGCCTCACCAACTTCACAGGAAAGATTTTTTTCCTAATATCTGATCTAAAACTACTCCCTTTGTACCTCTCAAAGTACCTCTCCTTGTGACTATGGAGCTACCATGTAACCTGAATATTAATTAATGAGATCTAAAATAGCAAGTCTCAGATAAATACCTGAATAAACTGATATCAAACGAATCTGTCCTTGATTTTGTAACTTAAGGCTAGTTTTGAAGGAAGCAAAATAGTCTCCTATCATTAAGATTACAATCACTTCCAAGTAACAGAAATATTCTTAAACCGAATCCTAAATGAAGCTGCTGCTTTACCTAAGGGGATATATTTTAGTCTCTCCCACGCTCTAGAAATGAAAACATGTTGGTACTAGCAACCTGTGCAATAAAAAGAACACAAAATTGTATCTGCAGCAGCTTGCTGCAGAATAACAGAAAAGTTGTTAGAGGACCCTTGATAAAACAGAAGTATGATGCAAAGTTTCTTAAATCCTCTCCTTACAGACAGCACACTAAAGATGACAGAAAAACTTTAAACTCAGAATAACAAGAATTTACTGCAAGTTTATTACATCTAGACCAATCAATATTTTCAGTAGAAGAAAGCTGAATCAATCATAGAAACACAGAATGGCTTGGGTTGGAAGGACCCTCAAAGATCTCTCATTTTCAAACCCCCTGCCATAGGCACCATCTACTAGATCAGGTTGCTCAAAGCCCCATCCAGCCTAGCTTTGATCAAGTAGGACAGAACATAAAGAAGCATAAAAGCCAGTACCTCCCTACAGACTGCATATTTTCAGGTGTGTTTTTGCTCCATGCTAATTAAATGGCTTTCTTTGTTGTATCCAAGTGCAATTTGTCTGGTCCTCGAGGCACCAGAGACCACAAGAGACCTGCCTGCTCTGATCCTGGCCCTCTTCTTGATACAAATCAAGGAGAAACAAATACTGAACATCGAACACAAGGTAACTCAGTTTAGGTTAAGCACTTAAGACTGATTTAATAGACCATCAGCTGACCCAGTGACTGTAGAACAATCTGCCAACAGCTTTTCAAGCATCCACAACCTTCCTTCTTTCTCTGCCCAGCAGATGAATGCATTTCTGCATAATGCAGCCTACTTTGTCATTAGCATGTATTTAGCATGGTATTTCAACTTCGAACTTCTGTAGAGTATCACCCACACTAATTCATTCTTAAACAGAGACTGCAGTGACTCAGAGCTCCAAGCCAACAAAACATCACCTGTTAGTTATATTTACCATACGGTAAATATACCATATGGGTTACTACACCAAAAATTTTAAAAAACTCCCAAACTAATTTGTATGCCAGTTGACTTATTTCATGCTAAATCCAGCCATTTGGCATTTTATTGTATTTGAGTTATTCAGAATGCAGTTATGATAACAGCCAAGCCCTATGAAGAGGCCAAAGAGGAGAGCACCAAGCCCTGGGGTAGAGTCCTTCTACTGCAGCACCAGAGAGAAAATCTGTCCCAGGTAAGAAAAGCCCATCAGACTTTGACCTGTCTTTCCAAGATAAAGTCTAGTTTCTTGTCTAGTCTTGACAGCAGAGACACTAAGGACCCAATCAAGTTTTCCTTCTTTTCCTGAAGCCACTCTGCATCAAGTCTTAGGAGTAAAGTTGCATCTATGCACAGAAAGGCCAACACTTATTGCCTAAAAACTTAAACCCTTTTTTCACTTAAAAAACGTAATGCAAATAATTGTTTTTCAACCTCTCAACCTGGAGGGTGCCTTGTTGCACAAGAGGATCAGCAAGGTGACTTATTCCTGAAGCTCATGTACCAGCTGCTGCAGGTATCACAAGGAGGAGTAAAGCAGCAGATGAACAATGCATTTCTAAAAAAAAAAAAAGTGCCTGAAAACGGCTTGTAGGGACACAGCAAACTCCAGAGCAATGCTTAAGCAGATGAAGGCTATGGGAAATCTCCAAATACTCAAAATTATAGTGGTCCTAACCAACATCATCATCACTCATTTGTGCAAACGTTTACTGCTATGTACTTAGTTCAAATGCCACCTTCTGCTCTCCTTTTAATTCCTCTCAAATGTCTAGTTTTGTTTACAATGTCTTGATGAAGATGATGCCATTACCTATCCTATTTGAGAAGGGCAGAAGGTGGAGGCAAGAAATTTTTCCAACTCTGTCTTCCAGGCATAAGCTAAATATCAGGAAATCTCTTCTGAAAAATGGACTGCAGAAATGATGGCACAAAATGCAGGATCTTTTTATCCTCTCTCCCTCCTCCAAGTGATTAAGAGTACCACATTTGCACAGGGCTATGTGGCTTGGAGCAATACAATCAGATTTTGAAAACAATGTTTAATCAGAAGCATATTTGAGCTATAGCAAATTGCTTCTGAATACTTTGAATAACTAACACAGTTCTGGCCTATGATGCAAGAAAAAAAAAAGAGAAACGTCATATTTAGATAACTGTCCACAAGCTTTCTGTTTTAGAGGGATTTTATGAACACTTAACTGGAAAAATTATGAGTATTAAGAACAAAATGGACAATTGCATGAGACATCTCTATGCTGAGCTGACTGTAAGATGTAAAAGGGCCTCCAGATTTCAGGTCTTCACGACTCATGGAGTATTTCTTACCCTCTTCATTAAAAAAATGCATTGGATTTTTTTACTGTCTTTGCACTGTAATAAGAGGCTAGCAGAAGAGGACTTTTTTTGTAATGCAGATATGCAACTTTATTGATTAATAAAAAATTAAGAGAAAAAGTGCCTAAATACCTGCAAATAGTGTTGTATGGATGTCTTAGCAATGTAGTATATGCCAATCCATGTAGTCTAACCCTTTCTACAGTATTATTCTACTGCTGCCACATGAATGCCCTGTCAAGTGCTTGGCAAACAATTCCTGTAGATTTTGCAATCAAATGGAGGGAAAACAAAGCAGACATGAGAATGAAATAGTTTGCTGCAATATTGCCACAATCCAGAGCACTAACACCTCTACCACTTGGACGTTTTCTCTGCTAATTTCCCATTTCTCATTTCACTCCTGCACTCTGTGGTCTTCAGCTCCACCACCTTTGTCTTCTGTGCCCAGCAGCTGGAGTCAGTGCTCACCCTACACTCAGTGTTACTGAGTTACACCTATACTTACACTTAGCTACAACTTCCACAGCCCTTAATAGTTCAGCAATAACAAACATGTCCTTCCCATGCCAAAAACTTCCTTCATCCTTTTTTCCTGAGAAGCTGTGCTGTCCAAGGTGAAAAGGCTTGAAACACAGCATTACTCAAGCTTCAATACAAAATCTGTTCTCATCACTACATTTCAACATTAAATGAAGCTTGTGACCTTTCTGGTTGAGTCATTGTTCCTTTCACATTCTGTTTCATTCTAGGATTATCCTTCATTTTATGCATATGTTTCAATGAGATTTTAAAAATAGAAGTCATGTTTATTCATATGGATGTTAGGAATTTTTAAGAACTTCTAAGATGTTCTCTGTCCAGCTTAATTTCCTTCAAAAAAGAAAAAATATTCTCCCTTTCCTGCACAGCATTATTACACAGCAGACTAGGAAGGAGCAAGGCTTTTAGTTTCACCAAGACCAATCCCATTTTAGGAATGTTCTCCATAAACTGAAGAAAGAAATAGACAAAATCTGTTTCTTTTAGACTGAAACCAGCAAAACTTAAGTAATTCAGTTTTAAGCTGTAGAGATAAGCAGGTAAATACAAGGAATTTTCTCACTTTTACCGATCTGATCCTCTCCCTGATCCCACTGGTGGGAGAGTGGGCGAGCGGCTGCGTGGGGCTTGGCTGCTGGCTGGGCTTAAACCACAACACAAGAATTCACTTTAAATTAAAAGAGTGACAATTATAATCTATAACTACTATAGATAAAATCCAACTTCTATTAATTTTCAGAAAAAGCCTCAGAAAGAAACAAAAACTGTCATCAATTGTCATGCTCTAAGTGGCTGGTGCCAGCTTTTCTGGCTCTCCAGGCACCAGCTATGAACACTGCACTGGTTCAAACCTGCAGAGGAACTTCATCCTTGTTTCTCCATCATCTGGGACAGATGGATGTTTAAAAACCATGCATTTCTTTTATATAACACAGCAAGTAAATGACATTTACAATACAATAAATCCATCACTAATGGACATGCTTGATCAAGGGATGTAGTTGTCTGTGCTATATCCTGTCTGCCTCAATTTTTAAAGACAGATATGTCAATATAATTTCATATTTCTTGCTATTAAAAAGCAAAGAGCATGATGAGATTTTCATTTATCATGAAATACTGTCACCATTCTCAAGCTTTACCACAGTATATTTCTGTCTTTTTTAAATTGCTTTTTAGAATTTGATCAACCCTACCATTTTGAAAGCTTCTTCAATGAAACAGCCGGCTAAAGCTAAAAACTGCATTTTATGCAAATTATACATACAGTCTAAAACCTGCTTCAGCAAGTTTCATCTGAACTCCCAAAGGATTTCAAAAATTCAGAGTATTTATGTAATTACCTTGTGTACTGCTTGACTAGACAAGAGAAGGGAAATAACCTGTGATCAGTTGTGCTCTCTGCAATTTGGTCTCATCTTTCCTTGGCCCTTCATTCCCAGTCTTTCCTACATAAGATAATGTGTGTGCTATTTGCCAATAAATTAGTTACAGTCTACTGAACCATTGAGGTCAGATAAGTTCTTATCTGTACCAAATACTTAAAAAAAACCCAAAAAATCAACACAGTACATGCATTTGAAGCATAAAAAGGGAAAAAAAAATCTGCAGGAAGACTAAACTAATAAAAACCAATTTATTGAACAGATAAATCAATCTTGGTAAATAGACTACACTTTCTGTGACACATACAGCTAGTGACATTGAGGTAAACATCACGAATATAAAAATCTATCTCGTAGCTTTGCTTTAGAAGCCACATAATGTACTAGCTGGGATATCTTTAGATAGCCAGCAAGAATGCTATGATATAATCCACAAACTTCCTTACATGAGCTCCACTAAACCAGCCTGTTCTCCACTGTGCTTCCAGCTTTGCACATTGCTCTGCACTTGCCATGCAGGATCTTCTACCTGGAGCATGGAAGCCAGTGTGGGCACCTTGAGATCACAGGGCCAATGAGAAAGACATGCTGCACCTGAACTTCAAGTAATGGACTGCCCTGACATTTACTCTGTTAGTGCAGATGATCCATGCTGGTGCCACAATACAAACTTGAAGCTGTATGAGTCTAATGATTAAAACATTATTCTCCATGCCAACGCCAGGAACTGACATCCCACTGCCTTCTCTTAACATGGCACCAAGGATTAACTTCTAGCCCTGAACATCTTTTGAGGGACCTCCTTACATCTGGTAGTGCCTGAAGAGACTTTTAACACGACCTTTGTGCTTCCAGCTTAGGTACACTATGGCTGACATTTCTGATCACACACCTGGGGAAGATGCAAGAGAACAGCATTCTCCCTTCTGCACTGACTCTTCAGCAGTGGGAGTGTATCATTCCACTGTTCAAATTAACAAGTGTACAACACACACAAAAAAGGCACAAGAGGCTCCTTCTTGCTTGGAAAAAATGGAAGCCAGTTTTCTCAGCATGGTGCCTCTGTCTGCAGGATACTCTCACCATCCAACCAGCGTAGCAACAGGCATTTCTCTGAAGCAACACAATCTTTTCAACAAATGTTCACTTCTTGTTAGCATTTTTGTTATGAAATCTGAAGTTCTGGCGATTCAAACTCTCCACGTAAATACTGAGAATGGAACATTGGCTAAAAATTGATCTCAAAATGACAGTAAGCCTTTCCTTAGGGTATAATCACCCCAGTAATGCTGTTTCCATCTGGAGTGACTTCCACAAGCCCCAGGCATGTGCACTGCTTGTGGGTTTCAAAGAGGGCTGCTAATAACTGCATTTATGGAAGCTGTGCCCTTCACTTATTGCATCTAACATAGAAGAGACATTACAAAGTCTACTTATGATCTATCCAGTTCATTAAATGGGTGTTTAAATTGAAACGCAGCTCACTGAATCAAGACCTTCACATGCTAGCCTTGCAATTTAACTTCTAACAAAGACAATTTGTTAAAGCCTTTCAGAAAACTCAATTCAAAAACCCTCTGCAGTCCCTGGGAAAGAGAGCCTGTTGTCTCTAACACAGCAAAATCTGGCCTGCAGCTGGAAAATTAAGAGTCAGTAAGGCAGTTCATACTTTAGTCTGACTGGGGAATGAGACAGTGCCTCCCAGGAGAAAGAACTGCAAAAGAAGAAAATTGTCAGCATTTCAATCTCCAATCTAAGAGAGAACCTACATACATCAGGCACCAAATACAACAGAAGGATGAACTGGCAAATGTACTAGGACAGGACAGTAAACAGTACAGAATTGTTTACTGTACATCAAAACAGAATCAGCAAAAGAAACCAAAATCCACAAGGATGATACTCTAATCAAAATACACAACACACACAAAAATCCACTGTGTTTTGCTACTGTTCAATAACCTGCAAAACTTATATTGAAAATGGTAAGGAAAAGCAATACAAAAGAGCTTCTTCTCTAAGAGACCCTGCATTCCCGTGGTTGTCAACCATGCCGAAATTATTCCTGCCAATAATCAGTTGCTTTTTGGGATGATGTGCTTTCTTTTGAGAAGTTCTTACACACAAATGTCAACAGCACAACATAAGAAGTATATATGCTCTGTTTAAAACTGTCATATGCAAGTTATCCAAATCAACATTTTCTCAATACATTACTTTATTATCCAATATGGACTTGGACAAATATTGTAAGTTAAAATGGAAAAAACCAGATTGATCCACTATTGCACTAAACATTTCCAGTAAATGATATAAATAAGCAAAACCAAACAAGCAGTGCAAAAATTCCACCAAAACTTGGAACTTCTCGCTTTTCATTTCATTTCAATTAGAAAGATAACATCTTAAAATAAGCTTTCCATTTTTAATAATTTAAACAGAACATGAACACCATAACTGTATGCATTTGATGTTGCTTCAGACATACTGTATCACCTGGAAATAGCATATTTTCCTTTTGTTTAGTATTGCACTTCCAGTTCTATAATTCCTGACAGTATGACAACTGCAGATTTGTAAAGGATGTCAGATTTATATAAGATATGGCAAAGGAAAAAAAAATCACTTGCCCATTCTTCCTACAGAGTGAATGGGCACAAAGCTAACTTTCCCATTTGATTTAAAAATCAAAGTTTGGAAGGCTTCTGAATGTCAACACTGATGCATTACAGAGATGTTTATCTTCTCATCACTGCAGATATACTGCAAAACCCGAAGGGGATATTTTCCATCTCTGCTGCAATGAGAACTGTGGAACAGCAGAAATATGAATTACAAGATGCACCTAGTTCTTGCAGAAGATTTATGAAAACTGTATTTTTTAGCTGCTGCAGATGAGCTATCTTTAAATTTTTGTTTTTGCTAATTTGTTTTGGATTCAAACCTCTGTCTGATAGGTTCTGGATACTTCAGGCTGATGTTATAGAGTGGGATGGCTACATTTTTGCAGTTAGTTTACTTCTAACCATGCATCTTTGTCCTGCCTAGGTGCCAATGTGAGCACCTTTACAGCTGCATGCTGAGCTGGATCAAGGACTCCCCACAGACAGAGCTGCATGAGCAAGTCAAATGAATTGAGGGATGGAGTCTCTCTCCTGTGAAGGCAAGCTGAGACACTTGGGATTGTTCAGCCTGGAAAACAGAAAGCCTTGGGATGGCCTTAGAGCAGACTTCCTAAAGTACCTAAAGGAGCCTACAGGACACAGGGAGAGGGACTTATAAGTACAAGGAAATGGTTTCAAACAGGGAGGGACGGTTTAAATTAGATATGGGGAATTAATTCTTTACTGTGAGGATGGTGAGGCACTGAAACAGGCTGCCCAGAGAAGCTGTGGGTGCCCCATTCCTGGAAGAGTTGAAGGCTGGGTTGGAGGGGGCTTTGAGCAAACTGGTTCTGTGGAAGGTGTCCCTTCCTGTGGCAGGGAGGTTGGTACCAGATGATTTTTAAAGTCACTTCCAATGCAAACCATTCTATGGTTCTTGTGAACAAAACACAAACACCAACAAAACTTCCCCACCAAGTTCTTCTCCTTAAACATGTCTTCTCATCTGGAGGAGACCCACTTGCTATGCTGAGAAAGTGGAGGCACAAAAGGCAGCACACTTATGTCCCTAATGCATTTAGGGTCAGATACTCATGGTGTATTGTGAGCATCAGGAAAAAAAAAAAAAAAAAAAAAAAAAGACTTGCCCAGTTGTGTGGTTTACTGAGCCACCACACCCAAATCCTGTATCAGACATAACCCAAGTGGAAATAATCCAACTAGGAGAAGCCCACAACAGTAAAACAGATTATTTTGAGTGGTCTGTTCACTTCCCCATGGGGTGCTGCTAGTCTTCCCCATGAGCCCACAACTGCTCTCCCAGGGATTCCTGTGGCATTATGGTAATGCAGGAACACCATTATGCTCTACACAAGTTATGTTCCTGTTAAACATTCTTAGCAATATGAATCCCCCTTTCTTCTTTCAAATCTAATCTAAAAACAAAGGATTATTTTCTTTCTTACTACCGTACTAAGGAGCAAGCTGCACATTCTTATATTCATGGAGGAGAGGGAAGATGTGCATAACCAGCAGTTGCCCTCCACTAGGAGAGAGCCCTTCTTGCTTCTCAGGGAAGTTCTGAGTCTCAGTAGAGTTTCTATTAAAATATACATATAGAACTGGTGACTTTTCACAGCATGATGATTTGAATATGTATTTCTAAGTGTCCAAAGCTACCCTTTCCTTAGAAAGTGCACCCAAATGTCAGGCAGAACTCCCTTCCATGTACTTTCTCACTCCTGTATCCAATCTTTTATGCCACTACAGCTAGATAAGAAAGAGTATTAAGGAATGTGTCAGCCTAGTGCTGGTATGCCTTCAGTCTGCAGACAAAATAAGTTAAGAAAACAAAACTTTAAAGGAAACATATTAAAGTAAAGGAACATCATGGATGTTAACACGCACTGGGATAAAATCAGCACTAGTTATAAAACATTTGAGTTGCCAAAACTGGTCTTTTTCATGTAGCTTAAAGTTTCTCTGAATGCTATAGACCATACAGTATAAAATCAGTTAAGTAACACTGAGGCGTGACAGAATTAATAAATGCATGTAGGGCAGAAAATGGACTTCCTGCAGGAAAGTTGCTGGGGTTTGGTGTGAGGCTATGAATAGATCTACTAAATATACACTGCTGAAAAGTTTCCACTTGTAAAACCAAAGTGACTTAGAATATCAGAAATCTTAACTTTCTCATCAGTAATACTTGGCTTTAAAATAAATGCCTATGCATTGTAGTTAAATATATAAAAATATGATCTCTGCTATAAAGAAATCTCAGCTTGGAGAAGAAAACAATGAAAAAACCAAATCATTATTTCTGACAAGCAAAAGCACTCTTATCAATGAACATTTTAAGGCATCAGAGTCAAGATTATTTTGTTATGCTAATAAAATATATTTTTAAAGCATCAACCTAAAAATTATAATGAATTCTGCTTGCAACATCATGCCTTTGGTGACATTAAATAGTACATTATGGTTGGTAGATAAACCAAATTATAGATGAAAGTTCTGTCTGTTTCATAAAAATTAACAGCTGTGAAGCCATTCCTGGAAAATTATGATTGCTGGGATTAGACTGCAAACAGTATTTTGACAAGCTATCAGTACAGAATAAATTCTTGCAAATATCATACAAGATAAAACCTGTTCAAAAACCTGTTCAATCTGCCCCTCCTTTGCAGCAATGCTAACTGGCCAAGTCTACAAGAAAAAAATTTGGTGCTTAATGTTTAAGGCTGTGAGGTCTTCTTTAATCAAAAACATGAATTGTAGAGTTTAAAATGAAAACTTACTTTTCACACAAAATCCTTAGCAGGTTATATCCTGTGACAAACCCGTTGGAAGATATATTGCCCAAACTATTATAAAGTCAAGAGGAGAAGTCTGACCATTTATCTTTCTTCCTTACTTCCAGATATCCATCACTTCATAACTTACTGCAACACAAGAAAAATCTCAAGTTGTTCAACAGGGGGTCGTGAGAATAAGCCTATTAACTCCCCAAATTCCCAAAAAAACTAAAATGAGCAGGAAGAAAAGAAATACAGTAAATGAGGTATTCATCCTTTAGCTGAGGATGAGATTGGAATAAAAATATAAAACAACCAAGCATCTCACTTCACTAATGTGGGCTTGTGCTGGCTGCAGTCACCCAATGATCACCATCAAGGCTCCTTGCAAGGACCCAACCATACCTTTGTCACCAGATGCAAACATGCAGGATTATTTTTTAAAGTTTATTTTAAAGAAGAAAGCCACATCATTGTTTCCAGTAAATATAAATGTTAAGAACTGAGAATCAGTGTCTCACACACCTCACAGTAAGTTGAGCAGCCTATTCTCAGCTTAAGAGCAAAATCATAACTGAGTACCTCTGATTACCTGCAGTCCCTGTGTGCATTTCACCACACACACACATGCCAGTCAGCTTTGATTTAGAAATTATGCACCCCTGGGAAATATTATCAAAACAAATGCCTCCAAAGAGGCATAGGGCATCTCTCAACCACAAGATCTAGGCATATGAGAATCAGAGAAAAGGGGACATAGGACAGATGAAGTGTGCTCAAGGACAACAGATTTCAAAGAATTCTAATTATTTTTAAAGTAGGCCAACCCCCAGGACATATCCATTTCATCCAGAAAAATTAATCCAGCCTGCTCCCTGCCATCCTCTTTTCCCAAGGCCCCTCAGGCATACACAAAGATTAAAAGCTACATGAACTATCCTGGCAGTCTGCTCCCTTTTATCACAACAGCTTGACAACTCTCCTGTCATCACCAGTTGTGGTAGAAGATAATAATGGGAACAAAACTTGTTAACTCCCTGAGAGGTGACTGATGTGCCTATTCATGCAAAAGGTAAGCCTGCTCTCTAAGACAGAAACTCAGCATCTTGCAGAGATTTCTCCCCCACTGTTTCTCTGCACAAAATAATGGTGATGACTTAGACACTTTGGACACCTACTCACTGCTCTGCCAATGAGCACCCAAAGGTCTCATCATCCACTGCCAAAGCTGGGCCAGAGTAACCAGTCCCCCAAATTTGGCATCAAGGTATTGTCCCAGACTTGATTTCAGCATCATGGACAGCTGCTCTCCTTGAGGATGGTTTTCAGATGACCCTGAAGGATGACATTATACCTGGACCTGCTCAAAGAGCTTCAGCCTCACTGTCAGGTTAACATTTCCTGGTCTTTCTTAGGCCAAACTTTCCTGTAGTGTTTACATAAAGAAAAAAAATAGGGAAGTATTTAAGTAAACACAGTGAGAGAAGACTCACCAAGATCACACACATGCATCCAAGCAACTAAATCACAGTCATGCTTCAGATACCCAGGGCTGGAATACCTCTATAGAGAGTACTTGAGACCTCTTTACTAATTTGGTATATCTCATGCTGTAGAGTACCTTACTCAAACCAACTGAAGTATCAGAATTTGGAGCTAAAGATCTCCAAAAAGCTATCCAGAAGGCAGCAGGAGATTCTTACCACTCACCAGCAAGAGCTGAGATGCAGGAAACCCATGAAGCATCCTTCTGTATTTGAGGGCTCTTGGCTAAGAACTCTGTGATTAGAAGTGGGTGATACATTTACCATGGCTAGAATCTCATATTCCATCAAAAGAAGCAAACAACAAAACCCACCTACTGCATATTTCTATCTCTGCTGTTTACTGAGATACTCTTTTCAAGCCATCACTACTGAAGGTCTTGGCTCTGTACAAGCAGAACATACTTCATAGGGGGGAGGGAAATAAAGGTGGAAAACGTGGAAGAGGTGAGAAAAAAAACCAATATATTTCATAGCTGTGGTTTAAGGCTTCTCATAGACTTTGAAATGTTAGAATAACACTGTGGGAGATGGACTAGCAGAGTCAGAGCAGGGGAAGCAGTCCAATAAAAGCAATATATTAAATATATTACAAGCCTTGAAGAACTGACTTCAAGGCCTCATTTTACTGACAGTGTAGCAAAACTTGTTTCAAGACTAAAGCATGCAGAGAACAATTCATTTTCTCTGAAGAACCCACTATCTTAATACTGTCTTTTTTGATCCTCTTTCCTCAATAGGAAAAAAAGAGAACTTTTTAAAAGAGATAGCTTGGTTACTTTTCTAAGGTTTTACTTCAAAATGTTATTATAGATGAGACATTTTCTACAGCAAATTTAAAATGGTAAACACTTTCTCAGCCATAGCTCAAATTCTTATTAAAGAACTCAAAAGAATGACAATTCCTCAACATCTCAAAACCATAAAGGCAGGGACTGAGAAATAAAAAGGGATGTTATGCTTTGGCCCTTTATTAATTTATTAAAGCTTAAAAAGAAAATGTTTTACTTCAGGTAAAAACCAAAGCAAATTTTAATCCCCAAACTGTGGCAAAAATGCTTGAAAAAGACTAACATTGATTTCATTTAAAATATTGTACTTTTTTTCTAAAACACAGTATTTAGAGTAATACCTTTCTGCCTTATTAAAAAGATCAACTCAAGTCAGAAGAGTTCTTGCTGAGCCATTTTCATTGCCAATTTCTTAAAAGACAACAAAAATAAGTACGAAACTTTGTGGGCTGAGCACCATCTGCTCATGCTGTAATTTCACTAAAAATTATATTTTGAGACTGCCACCTGTAAAGCAAGTTTTCCACATGTAAACAGCATGTAAACCAGTATACTGTTTTTACCTTTTACCTTCCTTCAATTCTCTCCTGCTGCTCAGAGGTTCACACATCAGTGCTGACTGCTGCTACCTGCAACTGAAGGTTCCAGAAGGAAATCAAAGAAAAATACACTGCAGCCTAGGAAAGCAAGAGCAATACTAAAAAATGCTATGGCATTCAAGGATTAGAATGAGGGATTCAAGAAGACATGGTAAGAGAAACTCAAAATAAGTACATACTACCATAGAGCAGCAAGCAATTAGTTTATTATAATAGAGAAAAAAAATAAAAGAGCAATTTGTTCTCTTGCAAAGAGGCATGCTTATGTAGGGAGAAGCATGCTTAGTTCCTGATTAGTATAAATATTTTTAAAGCATCATCTCTTATTACAAAAGTAGTCATTTTTGTTTCAGGAATAATATCTGTATGGATCCTGGTAAGAAAAATATTTTATTCCCACATGGGAAGTCCACGGGTTTTCAGAAAACAGGAATATTGTACTAAAAAATGCACCTGGAAGGAAAGCACCAACCTATCTCAAAAACAGTTCACACTGTTTTGAGATTTTTCAAATTTCAGACCTGCCAATTCAAATGATGTTCCAAAGACTAAGCAAATAGGTCCAAATTATTTGATCCCAAGCAAAGGAAACACAATAAGCATGCTTATTTGAAAAACAAAGGTAGAATACAAGTATCAGCTTTCTCTTCCACATCTCTGTACAGCTATTAACAACAAAATAGTCTTTTTCCATAAAAGCACATATCTTCCCCACAATCTCCTTTACAGAGGAGGAGGCTACAACTAAACTGATAAATCCTAATCTGCCATAAAGCACAATTCCCTTTGATTCACAAAAATATTAAAGAAAACTGATGGGGGAGGTGGCCTTTTGACCAGCATGAGCTCAACTGGAGTTGAAGCTGATCAGAACTGTGGGAGACAATAAAATGATTTCTTTAAAATACATTATCAAAAGGCAGTGCAGAAATGGCATCAGCCTGTTAGAGGATGAGGATGGTCATCTCACAGGCAGGGATACTGACAGGGTGGAGATGATTAATGCTTTCTTTGCCTCTGTCTTCAACACCAATGATGGACTACCCTGGCTGTGAAAATGCTAAACTCCCAGTGGATCCTGTTCTGAGGAATCTGCTACTCCAGACAGATCCATATAAATTTATGGGGCCTGAAGGGATTCATCCAAGAACTACTAAAGACCTGGCTGTGTCATCTCAAGGCTTCTCTGGGGTGATTTTTGAAAGGTGTTGGGAATCCGTAGATATCCCTAGTTGACTGAAAGTTGGTTAACAAAGTTCCAATTATCAAAAAAGGCCTACAAACCACAGGCCTGCCAGTCTCATTTCAGTGAGGGGTAAAGTTGTGGAGATTATTCTGGGAGGTATTGAAAATGTGTGGAAGACAACACAGCCATCACGACTTCATGAGGGGAAACCTTGCTCGCCAAATCTGATTTCCTTTTCTGACAAGGTAACCCAAGTAGTTGATCAAGGGAAGCCAGTCAATGTAATCTTTTAGGATTTCACTAAAGCTTTAGATAGATCTCAGTATCTATCTGGAAGAACACCTATCTCACAGCTGGAAAAGCAGCTGGCTGGGGCACACCTTGATGTACGTACAGCCCCCTGCTGTGCCTCCCAGTGTCGTTTTGGTCCCTTTGCTATACACAGCATCCAAGCTCACAGCCTCTTGCCTGAGCCCAGAGCCAGCCTGCAGCTCCAGCTGCAGCAGCACACAGCTCCCTGCACTGTATTTATTCCAGAACACTGTCCTGGGGAGCATTTGGCACACCAAGGGCTAGGGAGGGGACTGTCCTGCTCTGCTCTGCACTGGACTGGCCTCACCTTGAATATTGTGTCCAGTTTTGGGCACTGAAACACAAGAAAGATATTAAACTATTAGAGAAGATCCAAAGGACAGCCATAGAAGTGTTAAAGGGTCTTCAAGGGAAGCTACATGGCCAACAGCTGAGGGCACTGGGTCTGTTCAGCCTGGAGGAGACTGAGAGGAGGCCTCACTGCAGCTACAGCTTCCTCAGGAGGGGAAGAGCAGGAGCAGGCACTGATCTCTGTGGTGACAGTGACAGCACCCAAGGGAATGGCCTGATGCTGTCTCAGGGGAGGTTTAGGTTGTATATGAGGAAAAGGTTCTATACCCAGAGGGTGTCTGGGAATAGGCTGGAACAGGCTCCTCAGGGAAGAGGTCACAGCACCAAACCTGACAGAGTTGAAGAAGAGTTTGGACAGTGCTCCCAGGCACATGGTGTGACTCTCAGGGGCAGTGCTGTGCAGGACTGGGAGCTGGACTGATCATCCTTGTGTGTCCCTTTAACTCAGAATACTCTGTGATTCTATGTTGCTAATTTTAAACTAATCGTTGAGAGCAGACGTTTGTTTTCCATACTTACAGAGTAAATCTAGTAATTAAATGTAACTGTTGCCAGACTTAAAGCCCTCTCAGATGATATGGCCTAGTTACTGTAAAAAGCATCCTCCCAGCCCCCCAAGGTAGAAGTCAAACCTATTAATGTTACAGCTTATCCTGCCCTATTTCCACTTGGCAGTCTCCCGTAATGCTGATTTAATATCTGACAAAAATAGGACAAAGACGCTGTCATTTTTCATTAGAGAACGTCAGCTCAATACAAGCAATTTTAACTCTGCTGAGCTTGGGTTAGGGAAGGTGAATGCTGCTTGGCCATGTGGAAAAAAATCTACTAATGTACTTCTGGATAATGCTGTCCTCCTGATGACCCAATGAGTCCTTTGCAATAACAAAATTTACTAGCATCAGAATTTCTCCTACTTCAGCTTAGCCATCCATATTCACCAGCTTTAAAACTGAGAATTAACTACTACCTGGAATTTTATTTAAAAGATTAATTTATTACATGCTATTTTCAATGCCCACTATTTGACCCCTAAGCAGCGCAAATTACCACTTCTGTTTTGTTTTCTTCCCCCAAAACCACAAATTACAGCCCACCCAGTCCATGGTGTTGATCCCAATTTCTGTGGTACTCACAAGTTTATTCATTAGGTACTGCAACAGATTAATAGTTTTACCTGTGGGATCCCCAAAACAGACACAACTGCTGCGTTTTTGTTGCATTATCTTACCTAAGTCTGCAGAGTCACCTTTCATCCTATGCTAAGGATCCTGCCAAACATTTCCTAGAAACTCTAGATCCCTCTTCTCCTGCAATGGGATTCTTGAAAAGCAAGTGTCAGTCTTAGCTTAAGATCTTTGATTTTTCAGCTGTTCAGTTCTTTTACATTATTCACAAATGGTAACACCTGGGGCTAAAATAAGACAAAAGGAATCTTGTCACATACATAAAAATGGTGCAAAACTGCCCTTTAAAGAAGAGTAGACATATATATAATTAACAGTCTTGAGATAATGAGTTCTTTACCTTTACTTAATACAAGGGCTTCTGAATTATAAGAGAGTTCAAGAATTTTTTAATATAATGTATATATATGTATACTAAATTGTAGGTATCATATAGGCTCTTTTTTTTTTCATTTTCTTCACATTACCTGCTTTGTGGTCATTGATTCTGCAATATAACTGGAAGCACCTGTCAAACAATTTAGCTTCTAATTTGATAGGGATTGGGGCTTTTATACTCTCCCAAGGGTGGTAAGATTTTTACAAGCTTTTTCAAAGCAAATTTAGATAAAAGCACATATTAAAAAATTATCATTTAATATCTCAAAACATTTTGCCTATTTCTGTGCTAGCAACACAAGAGATTACTGTAAGAAGCGATGGTTACTTTCTACAAGAGCAATACTTTGGCTATAGCAAGCTCATTACCTCACTGCACAGTCTTCAAACCAAACTTGTTGAGCACAAAAATTCTGGCAAGGTGTTAATTTCTGGTGAATATCATATGAGAAGCAGCACTTATTACAGCTCTGATTGTAGAAGGCAGCGTGGCTATGTTTAGCCCTGCACCTGTACAGAGCTTTTCAAACCCAGGTGATGAATGATTGTGTTCAGCTTTCAGATAACACCAGAGCAGCACTGCCCTTTGTGTTGATGTCATGCAATTACAGAAAGGCAAACCAGTTTATAAAGTGACCAACATGGAGAGAGATTATTTTGTCATTTAATCACTTATGTACCACCATGCATCAGATTTTTAACAAGTTCAGAAAACTGGAATCCCTCCACTACTGAACACCACTGCCCCTTTTACATCAGATTTTTTATCTTATTTCAACTCCTGCCTTTCCTCCAGTAATGACATCAACTGCAAATTCCTGTGTCTCAGTTTTTGTTCCAAGCACACTTGCTCCTTAAGGGAAAATGAACAATTTCCTCTGGGATTTCCACACAAAGAATCTAATTTAAACTACAATAACACTTCAAGTTCAGTGTGCAACTTGTCATTAAGATCTCATGGACAATCAAGCCAAGGTATACAGGATATTAGCAGTTCCTAAAGTGAGGGAGAAGGGGTGTCACCAGAAAGCTCAAAAATGTGCATTCAGCTTTTATTTCTTCTTTTTTTTCTAAAGCTTCTGCCTCCACATCATAAACTCTCCACCTTCTATTTGCCATGTGGGAATTGTAATGTTTAAACATGGCAGTTGGTGGAGGCCCACAGCCTCAGCTGCAAGATCATCATCTGGTTTCCTGAACCAGAGGGGTGTGCTAGAACTGCCTCTTGACCAGGGCACTCAGCAAATCCTCCTCTCCCTATCCAGGGGCAACCACTTTTCCCTCACTCTGGCACAGCTGCCATGACATCTGGCAGCAAGGACAGTTAGCTGTCCTGGCAGGGAAATGGGAGTGTAAATGTCTAAGGGTGGGAGACTGACCTCACAAGCTCCTGTTAAGCACATCTGGTACCCAAGATCTGCACACTTTCAAGGGTGGCAGGAGCAAGGGGACAGTTGTTGTCCAACAACTCATGCACACTTTGAAAAAACCCTTGTAACACAGCCCAGGAAGTCTGAGAACTACTGATAAACAAATAAGACCTCAACAAAATCCCAGTAAAATCATGTTACTTACAGACACAGAAAATTAAATGCCTTCAATATATTGGTAGCTCAGGTGTAGGGGCAATGGAAAATCCTGACTTTACTATAATGCTTCAAATCTGAGGCATGGGGCTCCCAGATAAAAGGCCAAGCAGCCTGTGCCAAATTTTCAGGAGTTCTCCTCATTACACCTGTGAACAGGACAGACTATGGAATTCATTTTGTGGGCTTAGCAATCTCATCACTACATTTCTGCCTTGTGCAAGGTCAGGCACATACTTCCAGTAAATCTTTTACTACCTTACTAAACTCCTTCTGGACCCCAGGAACACACTGGACACTCTTCCTTACTGTCCCTCATAAAGACAAATGAAAGGGGTAATTTGGAATTGGTCAGATTCATAGAGTTAAAGTTGACTTAGAGTACATTTACTCCTTTAAATAAGCTTTCAACTTTTCAGCAACGAATCTTTCTTTACTGTTTCAGCCCATTGGTTCTGCCTGCTGTACTACCTACTCCTTGACAACAGCAGCTTTAAGGCTGTACCTCTGAGGCTGATCATTAGCAACACATCTCGCTGGAGAACAACAAACACTGTAGCTGGGATCCCTACAGCAATCTTGTTACGATGAATGGCCTCAGCGGTGTGATTGGCACATGGTGTGACTCCTGAGTGTCCTGTGCAGGGCCAGGAGCTGGAATCCATGATCCTGACGGGTCCCTTCCAACTCAGCATATTCTGTGATTCTCACTCATCTCCCCATGGCTACAGAACTGTGACCCCTTGATCCAGAAGACCAGAAGGTATCAGAAAGCCTCCAAAAGACACAATCAATGATTCTACCTAATTTTTTCTCACAGCCATAAACAGAGTTCCTGCCTAAACGTTTGGCAGCCTTGCAATCCTTACTATCACATAGCAGGTATCTTTACTTACACAAAAGATGTGTCTGAGAACAGACCTTAATATATTTTCCTTGTTATGATTTGATTTCGATTGGAAACTGAAAGTTCTTAAAGACCAGAGTTAGTTTATTGTCTTTAGATATTTCAGATAATACAAAAGAATACTTAATCTCTCACTCCAAATCCCACAAGCACTTTTTCCTCAAATGGAGGAAGTTCCAAGTGAGGTTACCCAGAGAACAGCTCTGTCCTCCCAACTTCTGAACATCCGTCAGCCAGAGTCCTCTATTGGAAGGAAAGGCGTTATCTCCAACTATCTGTATTACTGTCACCACCACTTTGTTCTCATTTCCTTCCTAAACAGCCACTTCTCCACTTTCATTTTTGTTTTGAAAACTCTCTGTACATTAATAATCTTTACTTTCCTAAAGACCTCAGAAATCTTTTAAATCAGGAAAAGAAAGGGTAACACAATATTTGAAAGGATATTTTTAAAGGTACATATTTATAACACTAAAAGATCTTCTGTATTACCTATTGTCTGCTGCTGTGAGCAGGAAAACATTGAAGGTTATAAACATAAAAAAGAACATCACAGCAAATCTTTTCATCTTTGCATTCTTAATGCTTTGGTATTATTAAGAAGTGCCCAGGGTTACAATACAGAGAGGAAAAGGGTAGTGCCTGAAGCTAGCTAAAAAGCAAAATTCTATTTTAAGCTGGTACTGTTTGACAAGGAATTTCATATTTGCTGGTTAGAGCTTTTAGCACAAGAAAAGGGAGAAGGCTGTTGTATGGGAAGATTTATTTATCTGTCATCTTTAGCTTAACAAACTTTTGGGCAACTGACAAGAGAGCGAACACACACATTTCTACGACTGAACAAAGAGCACACCACTGCATTTCTGAGAAGCAGCTGAGATTAAACTCCTACTTCCCTTATGCTGAAGCTGTACCAAGGCACTGTTCCCAGGTGGTGAAGGGAGCACACTCAAGACACAAGCTCAGCTCAGGGGGTCAGCTCTGCCTCTCCAAACACAACGCAGGGTATGCAGGTCCTAACCTCTGGACATATCCCTGGGCTCTGACAGCTTCCCAGCTTGCCAGAGCACTGCTAGTAGGAAACACAGTCACTCTCATTTCATAATTCATATCCCCTACCTGAGCAGCTTCTGAGATGGAAACCACTCCAATCCAAAACATGAATTTAGTAACAACAATAATGTTTCTCAGAAAATTATGAAGCAGCATGTGTTACTCTCACATATATCACAAAGGCAAGTAAACAGCTGATCTAGCTAATGAATCAGACACTGTTTAGATTTCATCTTTGACAGTGTTTACTTAATATAATTGTATTTGGTCTCAACAAAGACTGAAATATTTCCTGAGATGGCTATCATGGATATTTCCTCCTCAGGTCAAGACCAGGTAACCAAGACAGAATGCTGCTTTATCAGCGGCAGGACTGCAAAAACTCTTGCAATTCCTTTACTGGTACACAAATGAGCTAAAAAAAGACTTCTGAATTGCACCTCACATGTGAATGGAAGTGGACACAAGGGCTCAGCTCAAAAGTCTCTGAGCAAAAGCCTTCAGGCTCATGAGAAAGGACAGCATGATGCATTACAGCACTTGAGTACGTAGATACAGCACATGAACACCAGGGCTACAACACTTCAGTGGTCACCCCACAATAAGCATCTGGAGATGGTCACTGCTCTACACAGCAATGCAACCACTTTATTTTTTCCTGAGATTGCCACTTTGAACGGCTGTTCACAGTCTTTTCCTGAGCAGGAAAAGTAATTTGACCAGTTTTGAGGCAAAATGTCTACTGCCTGACATTTTCTTCGGAGGTACACAAATAAATTCCTGAAGATTTTTCCACACACAGAAAATCTCACGTTGTGTCTAGAAGAACAGATTACAGAAACTTCACCACTTAATAAACTGCTTATCTTCCAAAAAACCACTATGGCCTATTATCTCAGCAGTAACTGCCAAGATACAGTGAACTGTAACAGCTTCAGAAGACGGAGCATCTGCTGCAGGAGTCCAAAATAATTTCCAGTTTTCAAAAACAAGAGTTCTGTCAACTCACTTGCC
The DNA here is from genome assembly GCF_029582105.1 of Oenanthe melanoleuca. Classification (NCBI taxonomy): domain Eukaryota; kingdom Metazoa; phylum Chordata; class Aves; order Passeriformes; family Muscicapidae; genus Oenanthe; species Oenanthe melanoleuca. The sequence goes on along the minus strand of NC_079337.1, from coordinate 34,810,409 downwards.
TTACACAATTATCCAAAGCAACTCACTAGAGAGGTCCAAGATCATTAGTGAACGCATAATAAAAGATCCCTTTTTAAGATAATCACTGGAAAATTTTATGACTTTACCAAGATTATTTTAATCTTAGCTAATCTTACTTCAAGCAGATCTCCTTAAGTCCAGTTATGTCCCTGAGCTCTAAAACATCTGGGGAAAACGGAAGAATTACTCTGACTCCTTCTAAGACCCTGGTGTCAGAGGGTCAGATTATTTTCACCCGACTAATACAAGGCCACGGCAAGCCTGATAGTGCAGATTTGTTCGCCTGACCTCCTGAATAATTTCTGGAAGTCAGCTGAAGCGCTGCCACCTGTGCTCCCACCATTCCGGCATGGGAGACCGGCACGACCAGCCGGTAAATCCAGCGCCTTTTGGCTTTCTGCTGCTCTTAAATTCCCTGATCTGCTGCTTCTCCTTGGCCAAACCTGCCCCGCGGTCGGTAAGGCGTGGGGAAGCCGATCGGCGGCAGCCAGGTGAGCTGGCGAGGGAACACCTGCACCCTTTGTTGGAGCTCTGGGGGACCTGTGCAGGACATTTACACAGGGGACCCGGCGCGGCTATTCCGGGATGGAGAAGCCCGAGGGGGAGCCATCCCAGGCGTTTCGGGCGCTCGGGGCGGAAGGGCCCGGGCGGGACGCTGCCCGCAGCACCGCGCCGCTGCCGGGGGGGCTGCGGCGGCCCCGAGCCGGCCGGGCGGAGCGGGCCGGACCGGACCTGGGCCGGCCGGGCCCCCGCGGAGCGCCGCAGCCCCGGCCCCAGGGCAGGGACGCCGGCCGGGCAGGGACGCGGCTCCGGGGGCCGGATGGGGCCGGCCCCGCCGCTCCGCGCTCCCCTCTCGGGCCTGCAAGGCTCCGCAGGCCGCAGCCCGGGCAGCCGCCCCCCGCCCGCCCGCAGCCGCCGCCGGTCACATCCCGGGCGGCGGCCCCGCCACCCGCTCCGTCGCGCCCGCGCACTCACCCGCGTCCGTCCCGGGAGATCCGGCTCCTCGGCGCGGGTCGACAGCGAGGACCAGAGCAGCAGCAGCCCCAAGAAGCTGCCCGCCAGCAGCACGGCGCGCAGCAGGAAGCCCAGCTTCAGCCGCATCCTCCCGCCCGCCCTCTGCCTCCCGCCGCCGCGCACGCAGCGCCCGGCCCCGCGCACCGGCCGCCTTCCGCCCCCCGCGGCACCGCACGGCGCGGCCCCGCCGCCGCTCCCCCGCCCGCCGCTGCTCCCCGGCAGCCGCCCGCCTGCGGAGGCTGTCCTCTCGCCGCCGCCGCAAGCACAAACTTTCTTTTTTTTTTTTTTTTTTTTTTTTCCTCTTCCTCCCCCCTCTTTTCCCTCTCTCCCCCGCGCCGCCCCGGTAGGCTGCGGGCTGCGCTTGCCTCCGCGCCGGGCGCGGCGGCCGGGGCGATGCGGAGCAGGAAGTGGCCGCCGCGGGAGCCGCGCGGTTCCACGTGGCCGCCCCGCACCGGGCGGCAGCGCCTCGCCCCGGGCCGCCCCCGCCCCGCACCGCGCCGCGCCGGGCGTGCGCTCCCTGCACCTGCTCCCGGGAGAGGGGCGGCGGGACCGCACCTCCCGTGCGCTCTGGCCTTTCCCACTGGGGTGGGCAGCGTTTTGTAAAAATCAAGGTGCAAGCGTTTAACTTCAGGGGTTGTCATATAGGCGTAGGGTAAGGCAGGCCCATTAATTGTTGTGTGCAGCCTGGGCAGAGTAGAACTGGAAAGTCAACAGATTTTTCTTGGGGATAGCAGATTAAGTACAGGATTACAGAGATGCTATCAGCCCCGCAGCTCGTGTGTTGTTACTAATTTTCTGCGCTAAAAGTTAGGCATTCTATTTCCTTCCTTGAAGGAATGTCACACGCACACACACACACACAGAGATACCGATAATGTAAGCTCTCCAAAAAAACAGTGCTGTTTTTGCATCACTTCCAATGTAATAGTACTTTTGTCTTTTCTGTGTATTCAGTACTATCCCCTTGCTCCAGCGTTTTTAGTTCTAATGTGCACTGGGAGGGTTTCAGATCCATGGTTCTTGAACATTAACTTTCAATGATAAGGACTGCAGAAATGAAACAGGATATTACACCTTGAACAGGATAACTTTGGAGGAAAAAACCACCCACACCTAAGTGACCTTTGTAGTTGGACACACCTAGACACAAAAGTCATTGTTTATTCATGTAACTTATGGTATAGCATTCCTCATTCTGTAAGATCACAGTAGGAGACTTGACAAATGCAGTGTTTAAGGCATGAGCAACAGCTCTTATCATTACAAGTGTTTGCACAGCCCTGTGACTTCCACAGGGGCACAGAAATGTTTTCCCCAAAGCCCCCTCCCTGTCTGCAGTTGCAGCAACAACACAAATATACTAACACAAAGATTTGGGTGACTGTTTTCAAGTAGATAATAACATCTGCACAGGGCTGGGAAGGATGTTAGAAGATTTTTGGATGGGAAACACAGAGTTGAGATGCCTAGCTCTGAACAGAGCCCCTGGCTTGCTGAGCCCAGAAGGAAAAGGCAAGTTGGGGCTGTAAACTGTGAAGGTTGTTAGGCTGTCAAAGAAGTATAGAAGCATCTCCCCAACTCTTCCTTCACTCCTTAGTGGAGACCTTACTGCAGCAAACAGTGCTCTTTTCTCATGTTGTTTCATTCTTCATTTTTGGCATTCCTTTTTAATGTCCTGTGCTGTTGCTCTCAGCACACTCAAGAAAAGTGAGAAGGAACAAAAGTTATAGCACTGCGTGGAAGGTACAGCCATGGGATGTGATACTGCTCTGCTGCTGCTCTTAGAGCTGAGAGTGGTGGGGACAGAGCCCTCTGCGTGCAAGTTGGTATGATGAGAAATCGTATTTGTAAGGCTGCCTGCCAAAACCAGATTTGGGGATTTTTTTCATATGGAGGTGTATGTTCTGCACGAAGCCATAGGCAAAGGTAAACCATGCATCCATGATTTCATAGAGAGCTACGCCCTTGGAAGATGAGCAAGAGCTTTGTCATTTTGGTTTTAGAAACCTGAAATCTTCTGAGTAAACTCTCCCGTTAGCTATCCGAGGACAATGGCTTCTGTACCAAGAGTTTTAACCCCTCTGTGTTTTATCCCGAAAGAGAGGTAGCTGATGCCCACTGGGAGGCAGCACGGGCCAATGGACAGGGTGTTCCTGCCAGCCAGCCCCTCTCTCTGCTGGAACCGCCAATGACAGCAGATTGGAGAAAGTGTCATGTTTCTGTTTGGCCATTATACCTGCCTGCCCTGATTCCTCAACAGCGAGCATCATCTACCTTTTTTTTCTCACACACAGGCCATGCAGTCCGACTCCAGAAGTATTAGGTTAATACTGACCTTGGAAATAGCTTTATTTCAGTTGTATCCTCATTAAGGATGTGCTCAAGTTTCAAATTCTGCACTTACAGTTTATCCTATGTAGTAAAAGTGCCTAAAAGACCTACAGAACATATTTTAACTCTTGTTGAATTTGTATCAGCCAAGACAGAAAATTCAAATTATACTTGGCTTTGGATTGCCTCCAGTACTATTCAAAACCACTTTTCAAAGTCTTTTACAACCTGGAGAGAAGAAGAGGGAGGGTTAAACACAGGCTTTCGTCTCTCTCAGTTACAAAATGTAAGTAAATATACATTTATATATAAAACATAAATATATATAAATGTAAAAGAAATACATAATATAAAAATGTATAAATATATATATTAAAACTGATGCTTTTACTATACATGCAGTATTAAAGCAAAACACAATTCTGTTATTAGGAAATCATTCTCTGTTAGGCTGGTATTCAGTCATTCAAATCTTTCAAGCAGGCTGGCAACTGTCACAATGTTTGTATGTGGACATCTACTGCTTGTCACACAGAAATCATACGTTCACTTCTCCATGTATGACTCCAAATAAATATGCAATGGCATTTAAGTCATTACAAAGCCTTGCTGCTCTTGAACCAGAGACCTGCGATGACCTGGAGGTGAGGTATCCGATTACCAATCCCCTAAGCCATGCAGTTGCCTTATTGCTGGGGATTTGGGGGATGGTGTCTGGAGCAGGGTCACTAACCAATGTCAAAACCCCACGCAGTTCCTTGCATGGGAGAAGTGTCTGGATGTGGATCTACCCCTTAACTCTTGTCCTGAATATCTGGCCACAAAAAAGCACTGTGCTTGTTCAGAACACAATGTCTGAAAGGAAATTCCTACAGACTTTTTGTACCTCTCAAGGTGAAAGTTTTGTTACAAAGTTCCATAATACAACAAACTGCTGTAAAGGTTTCACTCTACATAAAACCTCACATTTTGCTCATTTGAGGGTTTTCTTCTGTCAACACACAGATAATCTTTGTAAAATCTACAGTTCAGAGATGAAATTTTCTTTCAACTTAGTGCAGAGAGCACAAAACACAACCGGGTTTTTTTTGTCATGTTTGAAATTAAATCTTTGAAATTTGCACTGGTGTGCTGGTTTTGGCTGGGGTAGAGTTTATCTTCACAGTAGCTGCTATGGGGCTACATTTTGGGTTTGTGCTGGAAAGGATAACACCAGGATGTTTTGGTTGTTGCAGCACGGGGCTTGCCTCACCCCGTCCTGCCAGACAGGAGGCTTGGGGGCACACAAGGAACTGGGAGAGGACACAGTTGGGACAGGTGTCCCCCACTGACCAAAGGGATATTTCAGACCATGTTCAATAATATAAAGCTGGGGGAAGGAGGAGGAAGGGGATGACATTTGGAGTGATGTTGCTTGTCTTCCCAAGCCACCGTTAGGCATGATGGAGCCCCGCTTTCCTGGAGGTGGCTGAACACCTGCCTGCCCATAGGAAGGGGTGAATGAGTTCCTTTTTTTGCTTTGCTTGGTGTGCATGTCTTTCCTTTACTAATTTAAATGACTTTGTCTCAACCCAAAAGTTTTCTCACTTTTACCCTTCCAGTTCTCGCCCACATCCTGCTGGGGGTGAGTGTGTGAGTGGTGGCATGGTGCTTAGTTGCCAGCTGGGGTTAATCCATGACAAATGGATTCTAGACCTCAAACACTTTCCTTAGATGTTTCCAGATATAACTACCAGCACTTCATTAAGTGCAGTATTTCCCTACACCATATACTCTAGGCTTCATGTAACAGCAAACTTGGTCATGCTTTGATTATACAAAGTGCTGGAAAATGCCAGCTGGCAGAAGGTAACTTGCCTTCCTAAACAGGATACTCTCAACAAGCAACACCTTTGCTCCAATGAAATCTTCCAGCTCCATGTAATCTCTTTTCCCATCCTGACCTTGCATTTAGATGGTCATCTCTGAACAAAGCCTTTGCTGTTTTCTGTGCTGTTCCTTTGGATCTAAGGTGAGCTGGAAAGCTCGTGCAGTGTCTCAGCCCTACAGCAGATTTATTTGTACTGCATATCGGAGTCCTGGGGTGTCCTGGTGGCACCCAAGACACACCTTCCCTGGTTTTCATCTGAGAAGGCAGGAACTCAATGTGTGGCTGAAGATACCTGGCCAGGTCTCCCTTATTTTATGCTAAGCTCATATTCCCTTCTGACACCATCCCCAGAACTGAAGGATTTGAAGAAAGATTCTGGATTAATGAGGTGGTCACTTCTAGGAATAATCCAAAGGGCACAGTGTGGCATACATTATGATGAATATAAAGCAGTGCCCTAATTATTTACAACATATGTATATTTATCCTCAGAGTTGAAAGAAAGGAACTGGAACACAGGATTTAAAATTCTTCTTAATTTCTGAGACTGTTTTAAAAGTACTTTAATCAAATAAGTGCCTCTAGGGAGTACTTAATATATGCTTTTGCAACTTAGATTATGATTGCTTAATCTTCACTGTTTTGTGCTCATGATCTCCAGTCTTTAGTACCATCCTTCCTGTAATTCTCAATTATTCTTCTCTTTTTTTAAGCCAGCAGTTTGGCCATGCATGTCCTACCAAAAATTATCCTTCAGTATTTCAGCATTTGAATAGATGCTTTTGGCAGAGTGCTGTTCGCCTCCTTTGCTTTTCCTGTCACTCTTATGAAGAATGTGTTATGAAGTTCCTGTCATTACATTTAGCCCCCATACTCCTGTCATGCCTACTTAGTCTGTTTTATTCCTGCAGTATCACCTCTAGCTCCTCTTCTCTTTTCCCACACAGCAACAGTAAGCAAGCTCATTATTTTGTACCGGTCTGGATTCTACCAATGTCCTGAAGATTCAAATGTAAAATGATTTTTTTTTCCAGCTGCCCTTTCTGATACCAGTCAATGTTTATTAACTATATTGTATTATTAATACTGCTTTTGTCTAAAAAAATTAACTTTTTTTTGCACCTACAAGTCCTCAGAATATTCATGCTGATGAGTGTTGACAATCCTTGACAGATTTAGATCTCATTAAAATAGTGGATGGGATAGTCTGTTACGTGGGTGTTTCATTTAAGTATGAGAAGAATTGGAATGATTCTGAGCATGGTTTTGCCATTTAAAAAGTAAAATATATATTTTAAATTACTTCTCAAAGAAACTCTTACCTGTATTTTGAGCCAGACAAAAGTATGAGTAGTCATGTCCTCAGACCAGTCTCAGGTCTGGAAAATTTCCTTTTCCAAGGTGCCATATTTCTGAACATTTCAAGCAGAAATTAACTTTGCATCATTTCCTGAATCTAGGGCAGAGAAAATTGAAATAGGTTGCTGCAATTTCTGTTATGCTGAAAAAATGAATGTTGTAAACACCCACAATTTCAGATGCTGAGTTATTTTTCTAAAAGACTTTTCAAGTATAGTAAATTAGTGGAGTTAATTTGATGAAATTGTCCGTCTGAACAAGAACCAAAGTGCCTTTGAGAGAAAAAATGGAAAATTTTACAACTGTAAATTTGTTAGATTTTTGTATTTCTTAGGAATTTTGTTATTTAGTGGTAAACTGTTGACATCTTAGCAAAAACTGGCAACTTGAGTATTATCAATTCAGTATCTTTTATCAGTTATAAACCTTCAATATGTCTGACACAATTCTTTCCAGGATGTATTCTGCCATGTTGTTCAAAATTAAACAAAACCTAACTCTGAAGATATGAAGCATTTGTAAAGCATTAGAAAAGTTAAATAAAGCCAACATGTCAAACCTGCACAAGATAAAGCCTTATGAAGTTTCACAGACAATTAAAAAAAGACACTCAGAATTGGTTACATGGAAAAGTGTGGATGTACTGCAGTTACTAGATGCTAAAACCAGGATGTGTTTTTTGTTCCTTAGCTTAGTCACCATTTCAAAAAGAGTGGCCTGCCTCATCTTACATAAATGCATAAAAGGTCCATGAATAATTACTGGAAAATTTGCAGGTTTCAAAAACTATAAGCTCAATGTTATTGGTGGTTGGAAACAAATACTACAATGCTGAGCAGCCTCTTTTCTTAGTAAGCTGCCATTTGGAGAGAAATTCTCAAACAGTAGATTATTTCTATCATGTTTCGTCTGACACCAAGTTGTATTGATTAGTGATTCAATGAAATGATTCCCTTAAAAGAGGCATGTTTTGTGGGAATTGCAGGCAATAGCAGCTGTTGTATCATAACATTGCACACATTCAAGTCTTCTACTAAATATAACCACAATGAAATAGATTTCATAAGGGCTTTAGTACACCATGTAGATGCAGAATCACATGGCAGTTTTTTTCCTCTTCTCAGGTCCAAAGCTACAGACAGATATCCCTACTTGGTACTAAATTGGAATTAAATGATTTCTAACTTTTACAGCTGTAGCTCAGGTATCAATATAGATAATTCTTTCAATTTTTTTTAGTATGTTTTCCATCTTTTTCGCAAACTGAGAGCTCAACCAAAAAAATCCCCAAAAAAACAACAACAACAAAAACCAAACCAAAAAACAAATCACCCAAAAACCCCAAAAAATCCCCAACAAAATCAAACCAACCAAACAAAAAATCCCAAGCAAACACAACTCTCCAAAAAACCCCAAACCCGACCAACTTGATAATTAAATTTATTAGACATGTAAAAAAGACATTGAAATGAAAGTGACAAATTGTAATAAAGTCATCATCTTGGCAAGCCAAACTTCACTTTTCAGTCACCTGTGACAAGTCAGAGTGATAATGGCAGGATTTCATCCATCTTCAAGTACTGCAGGTTTCCAGATCTCTCAGCTCACTGCCACTCACTCCCCCCCTTTTTCTAATATATAACAATGTGCTGGTTTTGGCTGGGGTGGAGTTAATTTTCTTCCCAGTGGCTGGTATGGGGCTGTGTTTTGGATTTGTGCTGAACTCAGGGTTGATAATGTGGAGATGTTTTTGTTATTACTGAGCAGGGCTTGCTCAGAGCAAAGGCCATTTCTGCTTCTAGTTCTGACATGCTGGGGAGGAGACTGGGGGTGCATGGAAGGCTGGGAGGAGACACAGCCAGGACAGGGACCCAAACTGACCTCCAGACCATAGGACATCATGTTCAGTGTATAAACTGGGGGGAAGAGGGAGAAAGGGAGGCACATTTGGAGTGATGGAGTTTGTCTTCTCAAATCACCATTACCCCATAGTGATGGGGCCCTGCTCTCCTGGAGATGGCTGAAAACCTGCCTGCCATGGGAAGCAGTGAATTTATTCCTTGCTTTGCTTTGCTTATGTGCTTTTTCCCTGCCCCCACCCAAATGGTTTTTATATTTTTACTATTTTGTCATGAGTTCTCTGGCTTTTACTGTTCTGATTCTCTCCCTGATCCCACTGGTGAGGAAGTGAGTGAGCAGCTGTGTGGGACTTGGCTGCTGGCTGGGGTGAATCCATGACAAACTGCAATGATTTAAAAACTAGCTGGCTGAGTAGTCAAATTAAAAACTTTTCTAAATTCCCAGGTGTGTGCAATTAGCAAGAAGCAGATCTTTAGACTGTACTCCTATTTTTACTCTGGCTTAACTAAATTTTTGTTCTGAGTACTTTGATCAAATCAGGGACATCCCTTAGGTTTAGATGGCAGAGTTTACAGAATAAGTGGGAAAAGGTTGATTTACAGTTTTGTCATTAAAAAAACAAAACACTTGTTTCAACTTGAAAAGCATATTTATAGAGCAGAAGACTAATCCAATTAACATTATTTCAAATTAAACTGAAGAATCACTGATTCACCCTTAGTTCCATTCACTGATCCTTACAGTAATGAAAGCTGCTCCTGTAAACCTTGGGCCAAAGTGAAGTTTATTTAATTCTTGATTTGCTATCTACAACTCTGACATTTGTATATATCCCCAAATGAACACAGCATCTGTGTAATTAATTGTTTTTTCTTTTTGCCTGCAAACGGTGCTTTGGGAGAAAGCAGAAATGACAGGAAAACCTCATACTCAATTAAAGCATGATGATTTAGCACAGGACTTTTGTGGACTGTTGGCTAACTGCTTGAAAACCCTGGATGACTTCTTATTAACCTCCAAGGTACAGGAAGCAGACGTCTTCAAAACATTTTAGATTTAAATGAGCAGACTTACAATATGACAGAAAATGAGTATAACAATTTGCCTCTCTTTCAGGTTTGTATCCAAACAGTCTCTCCAAACTTGCCCTGCTAAGTCTTTGGTGTCAGGGCTGATTAGAAGAAAGCAGGAGACAGAGGCCCTGTTCCTCCCAACATTTAGGTCAGCTCTGATACTCTCTTGTCTGTATCTAGGCCATGTCTAATTAATCCCAGAATATTCCATCACTGCTGGATTACTTCTGTCAGCTTCTCCCTCAGAAACCTGACAGCAAAGATTTTACCTTAGGTGAAGATTTCCCCTTTTCTAAAGGCAAATGGGAGTGGTTTTTTTCATTGTCTAACTACATAATGTTTATGCAACAACTTGCAGAGCCCTTAGGATGTAAAGCATTTAGTAGAGGTGAATAACTTCACTTGAAATTACTGGAATGTTGCCAGATTTAAATAGAGCCAAGATTTCACTCCCAATTGTTTTAAGGATGAAATTTACCAACTTGCCAAGTTTGATGCTGCTATTCAAAAGAATCACATTCTTTTTATTTTTCTAAGCCAAATGTGAATACAAAGTGCTTAATCAAACTAAGATCAGAAAAGACAGAAGATCTAAAAAACACAATAAAAATTCCACCTTAAAGCCTGCTGGAGATCAGCAAAAGTTAAGGAACTAAATTGTATTTTTGTGCTTTAAGCTGCAGCCTGCAGTCTGCCATGGTCATCACTAGAATTACATAAACATCTTGCAAAGACATGTAACAGCTCTGTGAGGTGCTTAAATCAAGACAAGCCAACACTGTGGAGCAGTGGATATGCAACTGGTGGCTGCTGAAAAATAACCCAGAGCACTTACTGAACTAAGCACACACTGCATCTGTGCTCTGTGTATCACGATAGTGAAGCACAAATCACAGCACTAAAACCAGACCATTAATTAGCAATGCAAAATTTATATGCAATTATCCAAGGTGCTGGCTGTCTCAAGCACTACCATATTTGTATCCCAAGGGTGAAGTATCATGACTTTTGGAATCAATGCTCTGTAAATATGCATTCATCTATGCAAAAAGCCAGTGGATATGCCTGATGATAAAGTACTACATGACAAGACAACTTACTACTTGAACAGCAAGAAATACCTGTTATTGGAGATCTATTAATATGCACTTTAAACTCACAGGCAAAGAACAGCCCAGGCATTTTTGCAGAGGGTATGTTCTTTAACTTCACCCTCTGCTTCTCAAATTATGTCCTTGCAATCTCCTTTAGTTGAACATCAAAAGGATTTTCACTGCATTTTGTACAGGATTGTTGTCAATACCTTCATTTAAATGTTTCTACTCATACCTTCAGAATGATGTAATATTAAAAATGTAAATAAGATGCAGATCTGTCACATACTCATTTTATGCAAGCTGATTACTAAAGCAGGAAATGCTATTCATAAATGCTCACTAACACATTAAAAATCCATATAGCAAAACTGTTTTTTTAACATCACTAGAAAATAGTCAATTCAGTATCAGTCATGATAACTCAGTTAAAATTTAACTCAGTTTGCCTGAGTTAAGATTTACCTGCCCTCCAGATGTGCTGCTGTAGGTCATTGACACATTTAGCACCTGTGTTTGAGAAGTCATCTTATGTTTTAGCTCCTATTAGAAGCAGGAAGGCAGATTTTCTGAGATGTAGGATGAGTGCATCTGCAGCAAAAGTGCAATAGTGTATTGCAATTCAAAGCCAATGCAGTGAAAGTGCCAAATCCTGCTGTCTTGCATGAACACACAGGTAAAAAAATATTGTCATTTTGACAGGTGAAAAATGCACACTGGCTGGAGGTATGATATTAAAAACACTCCAGCTTAGTGTAAGCCCTCACAATTCATATTTCTCTTCCATCAAGGTCCCCTACTATGATACTGGACTTCACCAGAGAAAGACTCTCATCTTCTCTATCATAGCCTGAATTTCTGGCTGTATCTAAGAGTCCTTTAAGCATATGTGGCTCTGCCTGAATTTTGGTCATGCAGCTCAACTCAGAGCAGAAGGATGAACTAGATTACTACTGGTGTTTTAAACTGTGATAAGCTTCCTGATGCTATGCATTAAGTAAGATACCAAAATAAGCTTGATGGTGTGGGATAGTACTATTATTGAGAGATTATAGCATTTTTGTCCTTTTGCTTTAGAGATGTACCCCTTCTTGTGCTTCATCACTCAATGCAAACTCTATACAAACTGTGCTTTAGTGGTGGCAGCAAGATAAAATGCTCTTGCTCTTGTAGAGAGCCAAAATGCTCTCTGATCTTATAATTCCCCATCATGTACAATGCCCACTAGACTACTAAATTTTCACCACCTTTTTTTGTGACCAGCATCTCAAACTCATTAGCCTTAAGTAGCAGAGCAAAAGTTACAGTTGTTAGAGTTATCTATAGTTTTCATGATAGCATCTTGATGAGAGAGAGAGAGAGAGAGAGAAAGGTGTGTTATTTGTGTGGATTCTATAGGGTCTAAACTTGGAATGCTATTGCCCTTTATGAAACAGAAGAACATGAAGCTGTTATTCAAAAAGTGTACCAGACATGATAATTTAAAAATACCCTACATTCAAGAATGTGGATTTTAGACTCAGCTAGGCATCATTTTCCTTGTAACACCTACAGAAGTTAATTAAACTTTGCAATCCAGACAGCGATGCACTATTAGCTTAGACAAGAATGATAAATAACTTGCACTCTGAGAGAGTAAGTACACATAGTACATGTAAAATGCATGCTATTATTTTAAAAAGAGCTTTTAAGTTTTTATGAGTACCTGCACTCTTGTTGAAAAATTTAAGCAGTTCATTTATGCCTTGAATGCTAGAAATTGCTTCGTAAGTGTCCTCTCTCACCATTCAAAATTTTCACCTAATTCTTCCTTTCCTTTTACTGGCCTTTTGTTAGTCTGCCCTTCTTTCCTCTCCCTCAAGAAAAAAAAAAAAAAGGTTAATATATTATGAATTCCTGGTCAATTATCTGGGTACAGTTAAATGATTTTCTTCATTCAATTATCCACAAAAATTGCCAGTAGGAAGACAAGTGTTTCGAAGTGTTTCTCTGTGCACCATGGTGCATGGAAAGGACCAGCAATAACATCAGCATTTACACTTGTTACACAGACTAATGTAAAGCCAGACCTTTCTAAAGCTGGTGTCACAGCTTTCTCCCTGCTACTTGCAGGTGTAGGAGGAGCAGCTTCTTACAGTGACCAAACAAGTCTGCAGCACTTTGGGTGATACCAGTGTGTTGCTGATGAAACCTTGGTATACCTTTATACCTGTTGGTATAAAATGCAAACAGGCAGAATCACTCAGCAAATGGATGTCATGGTTCAAGAACTTCTGACAGTCAAAGCCCTTAACAAATACCTGCACCCTGCCTAAGTTTATGACTTCGATGTTCCTTAGCTCTGCATAACAACACACCCCTTCATTACAACAATCCTTGTATTGTGCACCAAAACCTGAGCTCTAAAGACGTGGCAGAAATCAGGCTAACAAATCTTCACATAGTTGTCTGAACACACCCAACTTTCCACCAAGTCTACTTTCAGGGGTTCTGGGGATGAGCAAACTGATGAGATTTGAGCCAAGCTAAAATAAAGGATAGAGATTCTCTTTTCTTTTGACATAATAAAGGCCTGATGTCCATTGTTGGTCACCGCAGATCTGAAGCACTGTTCTGTCCAACTTCTAAAATAAAGTTAAAGAACATCATTATGTAAATTGATCTGTCCAGAAATCCTTAGCAGATGCATCTGGTTTTCTTCAGTCTCCTGTGATGTTGTGTTTCAAATTCAATACATTATTTCATGTATCCTGCTGACAATGTTTATTTTTAAGAGCATGAAACTCTCAGTGCTCATCTATTCTTCCTGAATGCTGACAGTGTTCTGAATATGGCACTGGCTCTCTGAAGCAAGGGAAATGAAACAGGAGTCTTCTTAGAAATTATTCTGCTTAACATCAGGACAGAGATTACCTTGCCTTCTGGTTTTGAAATTTCAGGATGCAAAATGCAAAAGGATCCTAGGAGCTCTGGAGGCTTAGCAAGGAGTAGAAAGTTTGGGTACTGTTATGCTGACCTGGTTCAATTCTTTCTTTATCTTTGTTGTCTTTTTGCTTGGAACACTGTCTATTGTATATCCTTGTCCTTTGTTTGCTCAATTGCCTAGCACAGGCATGATGGGGCATGTCTCTTAATCCTGGAAGAAGTTGAGACTTCAGGCAGGTACACACAACCTACTTATCCAGGATGTCAATATGTTTCCTATAGATACAAAAACCCCACAGGAATTTGTATCTGCACTAATTGGAATCCATATGATTTGCATGCCAGAGCTTTACTCATCACCTCAATCTGCCCTCATCCACCCCAATTTTAGCATTCATATCATCCTGCTTTGTTGTGAAGACATTTGAAAATGAGTTTCAAGCTCACAATCCATCTCTAAAGCAGTAATGAATCCTGTGACAATTTTTGTTTTCAATAAACCAGATTGCATAGCAAGTCACAGCTTTTATTACTGTTAAGTTTCTTAATTCTGTAAGACTCCTGAGGCTGAAATACCTGCAGCTGCTCAGGACCATTGACTAGCCATTTAATCTCTGAGACTATAAGAACCTTTTGTGCATCAAATTCTGCATACTACTTTTTTTGGGTAGTATTTTAGTAAGCTTTCATCACTGTTTTTGCCCAATAATTCTTAAGGTCCATAGGCTAGATGCTGAGTATGTATAAATCATGCACCTCCAAAATACATCAAAGAAATTATATTCATTGTCCCAAGATTTGGCTTCTTACTTCCACTTTTACCAGGCTTTTCTTTAAATAATCTTCTGAATGCCTTAACCACATCCACTTCCTACTGTATTCCTCTCAATCCCTTTCAGTTACCTCATTCTTTACTTGTAACAACCCCTCCTCCAATTATTTCCTTGTAAATCCTTTTAAATCCTAATTTTTCTTCTCCTTTCCTTTTTTTTTTAAATTGTTTAATTGTTAGAAGATTTTGTAACTCTTTGAAATTGTACTTCTGAGTGCATTGTGGTATGTTGACTCTAAGGGCTAAAGTTTCTAAGCAGCTTTCAGAATAATGAGATTTGTGGGCATGACTCCCTTGCACTGCTATAAAGATTTACTCTTTAGAGTTAAAAGATTTTAAAAAAATCGGTTTCTTTGTGCTGCTAGCTTGTAAACACTGTGCTCAGAGCATGGATCCTTTACAGCAGAGTTAGCCTTTTCTCTTTCAAGGTACTTACTGTGCTTGAGGAGCTTGAGAACATCTACCCTTAACTTCATAACCCAAGGGTGTGTCATCCTTAGAGCAGCTGAGTTTTGTCCTATTTGCCTCCACTCTGCACTTAGCAGAGTGTGTACAATTATTTGTGTGCCACAATATTTGCACTCCACATTTCTTTAACAGGCAACTCGTTCTCTTTCTTTGCCTGACCACATTTCCACGGATAAGTGGCAGCAATTTGTATTATGGAAAGTCTCAGTCCAGACAAAAATGGTCCAGACTCATGGGCCACATTTCTCAAGTTAGCAATGGCCAAAATGTTAATCTAAAATGCTTGGGTTTTGCAGACAATTGTTGCTGACATTTCACAGTCCCTTATACTTTCTGTTATTATTTCCCATCAAGTTTCCTCACAAGCAAGCCTGCCTCACACGTAGCCATTGCCTGCAGTACGCTGACCTGCTGATTTGGGCTGGGTTTGCTTTCGGACACCTTTGTTTGCCTTCGCAGTGATGCTGCAGCACAGGCATATCAGCGTGCCGAGCAGGGTGAGGTGGCTCCGCTGTTTGCACTGCCCGAGGCCAGCCCGGCACTCCCACCACGCCCGCTGCTGTGTGTGCCCTCCCCGGCTGCTGCCGGACATTTGTCAAGCTGGAATCCAACTTCCTGCTGCGATCCAGGATGCAGCCACGTATTACTGCTTGTTTGACTTCCTTCACCTCCCCCGGCACAATGAAACCACATCTCATCCTGCTGTTTTCTTCTGAGCTAGTTTAAGCATGTGGTGAAGCCCCCTGCACACCAAAAAACTGCATATTGTGCTACTGCTTCCTCTAGACATCACCAGATTTTGAATGCCACGGTTTTGCCCCATCAGCAGCTTTTTGCTTAGCTGATGCTGTTAATAATGAGCTATGGGAAACAATTACAAAGAACTGGAGAATAAAAATGCTATATGAGTCTCATGGAAGAGATAGAAGTAGAAAAAAAAAAAAAGCCATATAGTACATGTATAGGTTTTCACACATGGCCTCATTTGCCTTCCACTTTCCTCAGGAATTACATGATAGTCATTTTACAATGACTCTGTTATCATAAAGTTATACATATGCCTAAGTAATTTGACAACCAAGGAACTAAGGCTTGTGCTGTGTCTGTCACGCTGCCCAAAGCTGCATAAGTATATTGACTTTTCCATAATTAAAACTGCAATATCCATTCATTGGAATTAACTGTTTGCTGAAGAAAAACATAACCAGAACTGTTAGCTGCAGACTTTTACAGACCCTGGAAAATGTTAAAGTTACAAGAATAACATGAATAGACATGAAAAGCTGAAAGACAGGTAGAAAGGTAAAGAATTTAAAAAGAATATTAAAAAAAGTAAGAACTGTTAAGTATTTCCACACATCAAATTATTTAGAAGGCTTCATTCTTATCTATTCCTTGTACCAGCCTGTGTTTTTATACTTATTTCTAAAATCCTTCACATCTTAGTCATACCTACAAATGCTTGGTGTATCTTAAAGTGTTTTCATTTTAAAGAAAAAAAAAGTCTCCTGCATTCAGAATCTCCTCCTTGCTTAGCATGCACTGGGAGTAGAGAAGGTTGCAGTACCAAGAATGTGTCTGAACCCTCAATACATATTCCCATCCAGCACCTTTTAGCTTATCTGCTTTAGCAGGGGGTTTGGGAAGGGGTATGGTGGTGGCATCTTTGTTTTTTACTTCATTTTGCTGCCCAGTGATGTGATTTGGCATGGCTGCTTTAGGGGAGGCAAAAGAAAGGTGATTGGAATCAGGCTTTTGTTCCTTGGCCAGCACAATGTTTCAGGTCACTGAGCCAGGCTGCCTTTGCTGCTGTGCATTCACCTTCTTTCCTGTATGAACCCCAGCAGCCTTAATACACCTTTCCTTGGGAGAAAAAAAAGCTTTTCTTCCCAACTTTGTTGTTTCCAGATATAGTTTTTACAGGCTAAGCATTACACAAATGCTTTAAGCATGCAAGAGTGAACTCCTAGAATCATATACAGCTTTAAGCACAAAGGGATGCTTCAAGAATTGTAACTTTTTAAAAAGCTTTCCACTTACAAGGTGATCTAGCCTGGATCTGGTAAATTGATCTGACAGTTCCTATGACTCTAGGATATCACAAGTGGTGGGACCAAGCTGCAGTATCCAGATTAGTACTGTAAAAAGCACTCCCAAAAGCAGCATGCTGTGTTTTGTATCTGCTCTGCCAAGTGCTGGACTGGGGCAGTGCAGAAAAGAAGCCAAAGGTAATATATTTTCTCCTTTTTGTGCCAGCTCTTGCAAATATGGGGCTTTTTTCATAAGGCCTCAGTCCTTTCAACTTTGTAAATAAACTCTAGCTGTGGCAACTGAAAAAAACCCACAATCTTCCCATCCTGGGTCCCTAAGCCAGGGGAGCCCAGGTGTCACCCTTCAATCCCACCTAAAACCATGCAGAGTGCTTAAATAGCCCTAAAGGCAATAAAAACACATTAAAAATATGCATTATGAGATAAACTGGAAATTTTGTATGCTCGCCTTTGGCAAACTATTTTGTCTTTTCAGCTTCAGACTTGTGCCTCTTCCTCTTTGAGGATAAAGGGTTTCCCAGGGTTTCTAAAGGACTCTGGTGACCTTTTCTGGACTCAGCTGGCTTTTTCAGCAGGCAGCACTTCTGTTGCCATGGCACTGGGAGCCAGGGCCCCAGCTCTAGTTAAAAGGGTTGGGGGATTTCTTCTGAGGCATCAGTGCCACATGTAATAGAGCAATTAGGTGAGCATATATAGATGCTGCCTGGGTTATCTGATGTGGTGTATTTTGCTACAGATAGGCAGCTATGCCATTTATGGAGCAAATCACTTCTTTGTGAATTTTGTCATGCAAAAAGTCCACTTAGGGACTGCTCTACTTTACTTAACTGTGGCCTGAGAACATGTGCTGCAAAACAGTGAGTGGTGGTGTACTCTGTCAGGAGAGTTACAGCAGCTCCACCTTTCTGTGGAGAAGCCAAGTGCCAATAGGCATTCTCCTTAAATTTCATTAAGAACTAAGAGACTTCTTGCCCCCTCTACATGAGCAGCTGCTGTTCACAGTCTGAGACACAAACCATCCAGAGCCAAGTCATGCAGAGCCACAGAACTTTCACTGGGGCTTGGCTTTGCAGACGGGAACATCTCCATGCAAGTAGCTCGTATCTGACCCTTGCACACAGCTGTCACCATTTCAACCAATAAAGCTTAGAGAGTGCTCAGCCATACAGTTTTGTGACCAGGTGCACTCTAAGGACAGCAATACAAAATTCCCTTGTGCCAGTTCACTCAGCTCACAGGACACAGAAGGATCATGGGTCTGCCCCAGGACCATGCACTGAGTGGGCTCTTCCTAGCTCTTCTTTGCTCCCTGCTATCTCCCCTCACTTCTACTTTTGATACCTCTGTGGAGGTATTTTTTGATTCTTTTTCCTCCCTCCAGCCAACTGATGAGATCATATGTTTGGGTTTTTTTGGTGTTGTTGTTGTTTCAGTTTTTTTCAAGAAAACTAGAGAAAAGAAGGGGATCAAGATCCATTCTCAGTGAAAATGTTCTTCTTTGTTGAGTGTTAACAAATGGTGTAAGACCACTAAACTAACAAAAAGGTTAGGTTTTCTACATTGTTTAAAAGTACAACACTTATGAGCTTATGTTGTTTCTCCCCAGAAAAGCAAATAAAGACTATGATCTATTTTAAAACAATTCTAAAAAACATCCACAAGAAGCTAAACACACCTTACATGCCACATACTATAAAAACTCAGATCTAAATCACTACTGCTTTTCACAGAATATAAATCCAAAGATGCCAGAAAAGGTCTAATCCTTTTACTTACAGAAAACTACTTGGCACACAAATAAAAACCTTAGTTAAAAGAAAAAAGATGTAATCTTTAGATGCAAACCCAACTGCTGTTAAATAGTTTGTAAACTGCTGCTCTTCTGGGCAGAGTAAATATTTTGTGATATACTGTTGTCTGTTCATCTGAAATGCAAACTGTTTTCTTTATTACTGATATAATAAAGCTTCCTAAAAAGATGAGCTGCAATATTTGTATGTCACCACTGTGCTCAGATAACAAGTAAAGAATATTCTAGCAGGCAAATAATAGAAAAATATGTAGTCCTCCTTTGTCAAACGTGCTTTAGAAGGAAAATAATTTTATTTGATGGAAGCTCTCAGGAGAACTGGAAACAGAGACCTTATTCATGACTAGACTTTGCTTAATTTCATCACATGTGAATTGACAAGACTGTTCTGAGAATCACCACAGCTCCAATCACACAGCTGTAAACTAGCTGAAGATTATCTCAGTACTGGGCCAGGTGAAGACCTAATGCAAGAGAAAGGTTTTTTCCAATGGAACAGATGTTCAGCAATATTCCCTATACCAAAAGTAGCTAGCACACAGGACATGAAATTTATTGCTCTTGCTTTTCATTTACTGGGAATTAGGATGTGGCAGGTCCTGAAACAACACATGCATTTCTTAGCAGAAAAGCTGTGCCTCCCCACCTTCCTCTCCCACAAGCTGCAATCTCAGAGAGTTAAACAGACAGTTCTTGCTCTCAGGACTACAACTGCAAATGACTTCATGAGCTCCCTTCTGATACTGACACTTGACTTGCCAACATCAAGAAGTTAATCACTGACCTGATTTTTGGTTGGTGTGGTCTCCTGTCAGTTGTGTGTCCCAGTCATTGAAGAATCAGGGTCATATCTTCTTAAAGAGCTGCAAGTGCAGGTTTCTTGTCATGAAAATGGAGAAGGTTCAGCTGGTCCCTAAGGAGGAGGTACAAACAAGACCCCAAGTCAAACAGCTGAAAAAACCCCAACCCTGAGCATGCACTTGTAAAGGCTTTATATAAATCTTTGTCATGGCCTGTTGCTTAGTGGGATTGATGAGGAGCTGACAGTTCCTGCCCCTGACTGCAGTCTCCTGTGCTGGTGGTACCAGCATGGACCTTCCTGGGTCACCTGGAGCATTTAGGGTGCCTAAGGAGGTGCTTCAGGGGGATGCCCAATGATGACTGGTTCCCTGCTCTCCACTGGAGTCCTGGGAAGCACCAAGGAGATGACAATAACCAAGTAATCCAGACAAAGTGCACATCTTCTCCTCTAGTTCAGGCAGTAGCTACAGAGCCAATCTCTGTGGCAAAGGGCTGTGAGAGATTAGTTTGCAGGTGCTTCTACAGGGGTTAGTCCCCCATAGCTGCACTTTCTGAACTCTGCTCACTTCTGTTAGGAGACACTATATTTCTACTTACCAGTTTTGCTTCCCCCTGCCAAAATAAAAGTTTACCTTGGCATTTCCTTGAAGTAGAAGCTTATCAATTCTAAATCAGGAGACATGTTTAATTAAAAGTGGTGAATGTCACTTTGATAATCACTTAGGCAGAAGAAAAAAACACTATTAAAAGTTCCTGTGTTTTTTCCCTTCATCTTAAAACCCAAGAAAAAATGAGCTAATTAGAGCAATCATACAAATACAAACATGCCACCAGACACTCTCTTCTGCATCTACTCACCACAGCTTCCAGCTGAAGAAGTCACTATAACTTCCTTTCAAAAACCAGAGGGCAGATACTGGTGCTGACCAGGAGTGCAGCACATCTCCTTCCCACCTGGCTGGGGCAGCGTGTTGTCCAGACTTCAAAGGAATTCCCACTGTGCAGACAGGCCACACTCCTACAACTGGTGGGGGGAATTACCAGTCAGAGAAGCAGGGATGCAAGCACCACCACTGAGCAGCTAATGTTCAGAGCCACTGCCCAAGCTGGTGGTGCACATCTTTCCATGAAGGGAATTCAAGAGCTGTCCCGTGCAAGCCCTAAGGCAGAGCTGTGTCTGTAGGCTGAGCTCTTGTCGCTGACCTCCTGTGTCAGAGAGCTCTGCTACCTCTGCAAGGAGCTGCCCAGAAAGTGCACTCACCCTTCCCCATCCACAGACATTGCAGAGGAAGGAGGGAGGCCAGGAGGTAGGAGCCTTGGATTCTCTCCTTGACTAGCAGGAATACATGGCAGCATCTCAGCCTGGAAGCAAGAGTCAAAGCAGAAACTCGTCTAGTCTCCCTGTGTCTCTTCCCAAGCCGAGAAGCTGCATTTGGGGATGATAAACATACTCCAGTAACCATTTTGTAACTTTGTCTCTTGCATTCTTGCAAAGGAACAGGACATTCATTTTAGAACAAGATACAGTTCTCCCTGCAACAAATCTTATTACTCTCCTAATACACCTATACCTGGAGGAGCTCTTTAAAGCTTTTTCCTTGAAGGTTTGCACCTGATGTTATCAAAGGTAATTAGATAATTGACACACAATTCACAGAAGGCTCTCTGGTTTCTTTATACACAGTGTTTTCCTTGGGCTGTGAACTTTAAATGATGCAAATGGGAAAATTCTCTGTTGTTTTACAGCTTTTAACTTTAGGCTATATTAAAACTAATGCCTAATTGATCTTGATGTATTTAAACCACTTCATTGTTCTTTTAGTAGTAATTCTTTGTTCCTAGTTGTTCTCTTGCCAAGGGTCATGCCTCTAACGTTAATGACTTCACTCTCTTTAGGGACTTGCTAGAAGATTTTGTTATTTGTCAAAGCCCCCGACTTAAAATTTGTTTTGTTGTTATAATCACTGTTTCAGTGGGAAGATATTTACCAAGGTTTGTTCAATGGAATTGACTGTAAGAAATTAATCCCAAACAGTTTAAATGGAAAAGTTAGATAGAAAATCACAATTTTTTTTTTTCTGATCGAGCTGTCTTCAGTTTGCATTTGACTACAGTATTCTTTAAGCTCTCTAGACAAGGACCAGTCACATTTTCAATGCATGCTTATAGTTCTTTTAGTTTTGCTAGTTTTGATGTTCAGAGGTCAATGTTCACTTTAACTGCTCCCTCAGAAGCAAATAAAAATTAGATCGTGTCCACTTAAATCCTACCACAACTCTGCCATATGCAGTAGATGTCAGGGATGGATTTATTAAAAATTTTCAGTTAGAAGATTTTAGGATAGATGTATAGCACTGAAGAACTGAAGTGTATTGGTATGCATAAAATTAAGTTATAGGATTAAAGAGATACAAATTAAAAAAAAAAATTCCTTTAAAGATAAATAATATATAATAATCAATTCTTTCTTCCTTAGTCTTTGAAGATGATTGATTGACTAATACTGTTCTTCTATATGACTTAAAATTTTGCAGTTAATTCTCTTTATGAAGATGATGTATTTTATGTCTTACCAGTTGTAGGTAAGAAGGACTAGTGGTGCTGGAAATTTCTAGGGATTTTTTTGTTGTTGTTGCTTTGTTGGTGTTTTTTGTTTTGGTGTGGAAGTGGGACAAATAAATCTTGACTTACAAGACTTTTTACTGGAATCAAGTCCTTACAAACTTTTTCAATGCTTCCTTACTTGTTACTTGAGGACTATTACAGTTATACAATTGTTTTGTCCTCACTTCTTTATTTCTCTGTTTAGGTGGCCATTCAAGACATGATTTACAGTATTGCCAGAGCTCACAGTGCTCTTTGTTAAAGAAGAGGACTTTGTTTTTTCCTTCTGGTCATATTACATGGCTGGCATAGCCAGAGCTGCAGGAATGGGAGCAGCAAACGGCCCTGGGCAACCCTGCAGCTGGTTGGGCTTTCCCAGTTCTTCACCCACCTGACACAGCAGATTATTTTAGCAGCAGTAGATGTACAACAAACTGAAAAATTTATGCTGTAGCTTCTGAGAGGTATTTATTCATTCAGATCATGGTAATTTTTTGAAACTGCTGTTCAGCAATCCTTTACTTTTTATCCTGTAATGTAATACATCCAAATATAAAATAGGACAGGTGTACAATTTTTATTCCATAGTTCAGCTTCTTAATTACAGTCCAGAAATTTACAGGCATGTGCTCTCTGTAAATCCTTCGAGCATGTCCTGAAAACATTATTTTAATGCATCAGTAACTTGGTCAGTTTCTACAGCTGTTGTTTAATAACATCTAAGCCAATTATCTCAGACTAGTCAGCACAGAAGTGTATGTTTTCATTTTACTTATTATAATGTATATATTACTAACTGTAGTCTATTGTATAATACTTCAAATGCACACATCTGAAAATATCTCCCCCATTTTTTTAGAGAGCTATATTTCGTAAATCACAATAACCAAATATTTTGACCTTGTTTCACAGAAAATTACTTTTGATTGACCTCTACTATAGCTGCCTATCAGCCCAGCTCATTTCTGTCTGTCTTGCCTACTGGGACATTGGACAGTGGTTACACAAAGTTGTCTCCAGTTCTTTTTGGCCCTTTATATATAGTTTGTTATAGTTGAATTGCCAGGAAATGTTTTGTCCTGAATGTTGTTTAACAGCAAGTGAAGGCTGTATTTCCAGACTCTCAGAAAAGTGAGAGAAATGGATATTTTGCAGGATACCTGCAGGAAAGTGTGTTTATTCACAGAGATGCCTGGAAAACACTCTGACCAACAAAAAGACTAGTTGATAAGTAGAAGCATCTCAGAGGCTCAGAAGGGACCACATATTTCTATGTTGCTAGCACTTTTTAACTGTGTGTGCATGTGTGTGTGGACTGGACTGCTGTGAGGTGTTGAGAGATGTGCAATGAACCACATTACCTGGAGAGTTGGGCAATATCAAGTCTGAGTCTGAGGTGGAAAACTGCAGATCAGGCCAAAGTTGGAAGGAATGTACCCCTTTCCAGGATAACAATTGTGCAGAACAATCTCCAACCCCAAAGAACAGGTTTATGTAGCCATGCTGCAGACCTGTATGAAAAACTGGCAGCAGAGGCCTGATGCATCACTATCCTTCCAGGTGTAGATTACCATGATGTATTTTGATATAGAGCAGTAGCTGCAATTTGGAGGCTGCTATGACAGGAATAAAGGAAAACAAACTTTAGAATCATAGAGTGATATGGGTTGGAAGGGACCTCAAAGATCATCTCATTCTAACCTCATGCCATGGGCAGGGACACCTTCCATTAGACCAGGTTGTTCAAAGTCCCATTCAACCTGGCCTTGAACACTTCCAGGGATGGGGCACCCACAACTCCTCTGGGCAACTGATTCCAGTACCTCACTATCCTCACAGTAAAGAATTTAGCCCTCTCTTTTCCAGGCTGGACAATCCCAATTCTCTCAGCCTTTCCTCACAGGAGAGGTGATCCATCCCTCTAATTAACTTGGTGACCCTACTCTGCAATTGCTCCAACAAGACCATGTCCTTCCTCTGCTGGGGCCCCAGAGCTGAATGCAGCACTGCAGGTGGGGTCTCACCAGAGCAGAGCAGAGGGACAGAATCACCTCCCTGGCTCTGCTGGCCACTCTACTTTTGATGCAGCCCAGGGCATGTTTGGCTTTCTGGGCTGTGAGTGCACATGGCCGGGTCATTTTTCTTTTGCATGAAACCCCTGTTCCTCGGCTAACAATCCTTTGGACAGTGCATTTGTACAGCCTTTACACTGCTACTCTGGTTTCCTAAGAACTTGTTTAGACAGGGTAAAACTTTTATCCATGTATTCTGGTTACAAATAAACTCTGGAGGTGCATAAAGACATACAGGAAACCCGTGAAAGGATTCTTTTCCAGTAGGAAGGAAAATATGATGTTTTACTGCCATCTCTGCAATTGTTGCTTTGACAATGGAAATCATTATAGATATTGATTTTGCTGACATGCTGGGGAATAAATTAGAGCCCTGTACATCTGTAAGCAAAAGCCTGCTGCACATTGGACAATCTCTCTCTTTTTGTAAATAAAGCCCCTCTGAGTCTCTGCAGCTTGACTAGAGGTTAACCTGTATCATGCATTCATCACAGATTACACATCCACTTCAGATTTGGAATAATGCCTTCAGTTAAAGTTGTTATAACCCCTTGGTGGCTTATAAAAAACACTTAAAAAAATAATTCTACTCAGTTTCTTGTATCCATATTAGCTCAATAGGGATAATCAGAAGTTAAAAACCTGAAGTCAAGAAGTTCAGCTGCTTCTAAACATTTGTACAATTAAACATTAAACAAAGTATAAAAATTAAACAAAATATATCCACTGAATAAGGTATTTCCTGTTCTTAAATACTCCCCTCTCTGGGCTGCACTGAATTTTGAAAGATGAGAAAGTAGATCATCAATGCAATTTTTTCCCCCTCAAAGATATTTGTCTGTGCTATGAGCTGTAACTCTTCCATGGATAATATCTGTAGTGAGACTGGACCATAATGACATAAGTCCCTTCTCCTCAGGTGCCTTTCTGCTCCCCATCCTCCTGCTAGAACAAGCCAGGTACCCCGAGGCAGATGAGCTTGAAGATCTGCCAAGTCAAGATCAAAGCAGCTTTAGTTGCTCTCATCTTGAAAAGGGATCTGCAGCAGCAGAAACACCTTTGGCACACACCAGAAAGATGGGAAGAAAGAGGACCAGTATTCTGGCAGATAGCAAGTTGGCAGAAGGGAAGAAACACAAAATAATTTTAAAAAATCCATAAAATAACTGAAATACATAAAAGAGATGAACACTGCAAGGAGCCATGAAGGCAGAGCTGCAAGGTTCTTTTTTTAAGAGCTGTATGAAATGTCTGAAGAGAAACACTTATCTTGATCCACAAAGGGAGTAGGCAGAGCTACTCCATACCAATCCAAGTTGACATTTCCTAGGAAAATTTAGCTAAACACTTTTCTTCTTTCGAAAATGCCTGAGATAGAGAGAAATACTAAATTAAAGTAAAAAAGTGGACCATAATGTTCTGCTTCTACATACCATCTATAAAGTATCCTCAAGAACATACACACATGCCTTTGGTGGAAAACTCAGAACAAACTGCAAAGCTTTTCTCTGTTGTGATCATGTATTTCACAATCAATACATTTCAGATTAGGCAGTTCTCCTTATTCTATATCTAATCCTTGCAAAAGGGCTTGATTGCCTCTCAGTTCCTGAATATTTGTGGTGGAAATAAACATGCAAGCCCTGCTATGAAGAGGTATCCAGAATTATCAGTGGCTGACCCTTGTGGGACATACTTCCTTAATATACGGAACTAAACCCGATTCCCACTTTTTCCCTTTTACCACCTATTTCCTCCTTCCTCTCTCAATTAAACTGCCATCTCCTAATCTCACCATTTGGCCTTTCACCTCCTTGAAAGCTCACAATTCTTGATCTTCTTAATCCAGGATCATTACTATCAATCACTCCTTTAGGCAAGTAAAACCCTTTTTTCACAGAGGGATGCCAGAGGCCTACAGATCTTTTGGGCTGATAATATTGTTTTAGTTCTGGTGCCAGTTGGGGTTTTTGACTAAACTGTACCTAATGGTATCTTTTGCCGATTAGATGCCCCAGAGGGATCAGCAGAAATTTGCTTGGACTGTGATTCCTTCCAGGTTGAGTCATTTAGTGGGGAGATCAAGTATTAACTTAATTAAATCAACTAATACTTTGATAGTCTTAGGAATCCTGCTAAGATTAATGAGGAGTAAGGTTAATGAGGACCAAGTTTTCCTTTCCTATGTCTTAGTATCTTTAAGATAGTACCACTCATCAGACTCACCTCACTGCAGCTCCCCCCACATTCTGTGCACTGTCCATGATACCTATCTCAATGTCCTATTCATCTGCTTCTCTAAAACAAATCATTCTGAGTGTTTTTACATCTTTTGCTGAGTACAAGCTTTTCTGCTGGCCCACTTTGCAAGGCTCCTTCTCATTCATCTATTCCCCGAAGCACCTACCAAAGTGGCTGCACAAAATAAACTTATCTTTGTATACAATTAGCCTACTGGACAGTGCTGTGGTAAACCCACTTTTAGGTAACCACAAATTATTATTGTTTTAACTCATGTCCTCTTTGTTTCCCTTGCCTGCATTGTTTTCATAAGGCCCACTGAAGCACCTACTGCACTGCCAAGTCCTGTAAAAAACCACAAAACCGTAATAAGATAACAGAAACCTTAGAAACAAGGAAAATCTTAAGGCATACCAGATTGCAATGTTTGAATGCAATTTTTCCAGAAGGTCTCCCTAGATTTTTCCCCCCCTCTGGCACCATGCTGTCCAAATGCTAGTAACACCACTTTCAGAAGTCCTGCCCCAGGAGTAGTACCACTGATATTAATAATACACTGAAAGAACAGAAAACCACTTCACAGAGCAAATGTATTTTCTGAATGCTGCTGAAGCTTTGGAAATGTGGTGCATTTCTCTAGCTAAACTTTCTCGTTATTTGTTTTTATGTATGTTTCTTACCTTTTAGAGATTTTTTTTTCATATGTTTGGATTTTCTTAAATCCAGTGCATTCAGAATCATAACAAGGAAATATGAGGAGAGAAATATTTCAGGAGATCTAAGAACAGATTTATGTATTATATGTGGTTAAAAAAAAACCCAAACTTGTCAGCAACTAATCACAAAATTCACTACATTTTTTAAAATTAAAAATCTTAAATAAAAAGCACCACATACTAAAGACTTAATAACTCTATTACTTATTCCTCTAAAATTTTCCAGTCGAAAGACACTATCTTAGCAAACTTTTAGCAAAGTCTCTTGGTACACTAGACATAATAGGTATTTTTCTTTGGGTTTTTATGTTACCTTCTGGTTTACATTTCCTAATTTTTGAAGGCTTTTCAAAACTTTCAGACAGGGCAAGATCCTGAAAATGTTATGTAAAAGCACTTTTGGACCCTTGTGCTCTTTTTAGGAGAATATGGAACATATTTGGGAGCGGGTTAAACAAACGAATAAATTAACATCACTATAAAAACACTATTTTTGATCACTTTGTATTGTTTTCAAGGGCTTTGAAATTATTTCCCTAACAACCTTGATGGATTAAAAAAGAAAAATAAAACCATTATCATATTCCTTTTTTAACATATATGCTGTGTTCTCTCTTGAAAGGTACTAGGTTATCAGCATTAGAGATGCTCTTTAAATAGCAAATGGATGCACCCCTGGTGTCAGCCACACTGAATGCTTGCCAGTACTGACTCCCTAAAATGCTTCATCTCCAATCCATCCAGATAGGCTAAAAGGGTCTCCCTCAATCAGTCCCTTGCAGAAGTTATCAGTAAAAATGCAAATGAATTGTGATTATGACCTTTTTTTTTTACAAAGGTAGCAACCATTCCTGCAGAAGTACCACCTATCTAATCAATTTGGTCAAGCTATTTATACACATTTCTTCTATGTGGCATAAGATTTCACTAAGGTCACTGGAGACATTGATGCCTGGTAAATTGCCAGTAATCAAAGGTTGTTAAGTACTTGTCAGCTTCCTTTCAAGCTTAGTCTATCTTTATCATGAGACAGACTTAGTTCAGACTTAGAGACCATTTATTCATAAATGGATCACACCCAGGAATAATGCATTATATCATTAAAATATCCATGCTGCTGCAGAAACATCCGTTCTAAAGCAATCTCATTTTTCTGAAATAAGACTGTGAAGGCCATAAGGCCAATGAAAAGTGAAGTCTTGTCGTGTCTCTGCAACAAGGCTACTCTCCCACACATTAAAGACTTTGTTTCCCAGCTTCTCCTCTCTCCTTTGAGCCCTGTCCCCCAAGGCCTCTATTTAGTTTAGATTCTGGAAGATATGCAGGGAAAGATGTGTTATTTCAGAGTTTTAGTTGCACTTGGAGTTTATTTCAGTTTTTCTCCAGTTGTAGTAGTTTACTGGGCACAAAAAATAAAGGTCAGTTAACCTTAAATGGAAAACATTTAGGGTAGATGCTGATGAACTCTAGAAGATACAAAGATCTTCTTTTCAGACCTCTTGATTAAAGCCATAAAATAATCAATCGAAAAAAATGGAAGCAAATAATTAGTTGGGGAAATCAGTATAGCTCCCCTGAAATGATGAGCCCACATTAGTTAATGCCATCTGTGCACTACATTTAAAATGTGTTCAGAACTACCTGGTATTTAAAAAAAAATTCTGTGAAGAAATTTCATAGTCTTTTGAAGAAACACGTGTTAAACGCGCCTGGAGAAATATGAGAGGAAGATACATCTCTCCAACCTATCAAATTGTTCAGAAGTTTATTGGCTGGAAAAGATATGGTTGCAGGAAGAATAAAAAGAAATTCTGAATGGCAAATTAGTAATGAAATATTCTTATCAGTGGAAACCTTTGGAGAACACCCAAGAAACACTTGAACTGAAAGGTAGCAATGATCATTTATTATTAATAAAACTTTTGTTGAAGGAGTCCTGTGCAAGGACTGTTCTCTCATCATCTGACTATTAGTCATATGGATTGCTTTCTGGACAAAGACTGCAAGAGTTTACAATTTGTGATCAGCTACAAGTAAGTAGAAGGCTTCCTTTGACAGTGTAAGGTGCTGTGTAATAAGACTCAACAAGGGCTGTAATAGGCATAGAATTTCTTTGCCCTAAGAGCAGCCTAGTTCCCACCAGACATCTCAAAATCAGACCAGTGAGATGCAGTCAGACACTGAACGACAAAACCCTACCAATCTGTTCTGGTTTAGCAATCCTCCTTTGCTTCTCTATTTTGGGCATACAGTGTTGCTTCCAGGAGTGACAGTTTGGGGCCAGTTACAATCAGCAGCTTGAGGGCTGCATTTATATTTGAGGCAGCCATTTTCTTCTTTTTCCAAACCCCCTTTCCTTATGATCAGGCTGCAAATAAATGATGCTATGACAGCTAAACAAAGTATCCTGGTCATCAATGAAGTATCCTCATACTGAAACCTTACTCTGTTCCTGAGCACACCATATCTTCAAATTAAATTTAAACAATACCTAAGCAAGCTCATTTATTTTAAAATCATAAAATGACAACTCTATAGACACATCCCTTTAAATTATTTGAAAGATCTCTCCAATAAGTTGCAGCAATTGCTCAATGTATTGGAAATTTCACAATTTCCCAAGTGCATGCATCCTGAATGCTGCAGGACCTCGTTCCCCTTCTAAAACTTCCATATGACCTGCAACTACAAGATGCTTCTATAAAATAGCACACTGGTACTAGAACCATCCTCTGGATGCAATCAATGCTCTTTGTGCATAAACAGAGCTTAAGGAGAAATAAACAAAACACAGTCACTACACTCCCTTAAAACAGGGTAGATTGCACATTAGTATTTTGGTTAGTCAGTCACCTCACCAGCAATCAAAATTAGCAGCTTAATTACAAATGTTATTTTTGGAACCTGAAAGGAGTTACAGCACAGAGGATGTGATCTATCTGCATTTATGGTGCTTTCATCTGTAAATTCATCTTTCAAGCAAAAGCCACATATTTACTTGATATAAATTTATACACACTCTTTCCTTGAACAATCTCAAAGCTATCAGTCATATTCCACACATCAGTATGAACTGAGAAGAGCAATAGACACCCTACCTAAAATGTTTTAGAGGCCTCTCTCTCTAACAGCTTGATAGATCTGAGGGACCCATCGTGATCATCAGTGTGATGGAAGTCTCTGTTACCCTGAATGGTGCCTGTGCCAAAAGTACCAAAACACTGTAATGTGTGACTTGCTTGCACTTCTTGTTTCCTCTCTCATGACATCTACAATACCATTCACTTGCTCGCTGTGGAATGTTCACGATTTCCATCGCAGATTTCAAAAACTCCAAAACCACCCAAGTGATTTCCTGTCAATTTTTCTCTTTGCTCCTGTGTGTCAAGAGCACTGCAAGATCTTTTAAGCTGCACTGCAGGGAGTCAACATGCTTTTAGGTGATGGCAGCATACCAGTATTAATTTGACTAACCTAGTTTAGCATGCAGTATGCAATTATTTCCCACTCTCCTCCTGATTTTTTTCCCCAGCCTATTTTCAATTTAATTTTTATGTTGGTAAATATTCTACCTTTAAAAAAGACAAATAGTCCACAAGCCTTCTGTTATGCTGCAGCTGCTGCCGTTATATTGGTCACCAAAAAAAAAAAAAAAAAAAAATCTCACCTTGTGTGCAATGGGATTTGAATCACAACTGCTAAATATATCATATATAGAAATTTGATTGCTTTACTTTATTTTTCCTGAAGGGGGAAAATGTGAGGGCAAAACCATACAGTTTATTTCATGCTTCACTACAGTGTAATTCTAGACCCTAAAATTTCTACCATTCCTATTTTGGTAATGAATGGAATGTAAAAGGGAGGTATTTAAAATTAATTGCAGCAGTTCTGAGGGTTAAACCTGCTTAACCCAACCTTTTATTAAGAGAATGTCAACAGAGCATATATCTTGTCTAGGGAATGCTGGGACAACATTATTCTTCTACCAGCATGTTTAATTCTAAAACCTGGGATTTCTTCAGGTTCCTGTAGGCATCATGCACACTCCATAAACCCATCCCAAATCACAGCGTCTGTTCTGAGCTACTCACTACAGCAGGATTTGACCTGAGAAACTCTAGAGTTTTGTTTTACTTTATTAACTTGGAGTACTTTTAAACAGTTTTTAAACAAAGTTTTTCCCTTGACCAGCAAGGGAATTTTCAGCCTGAAGTTCTCAGCAGCATCCGGTGAGGCTCTTGGCCAAGTTCTCCAGATACTGTATATCCACAAGGACAGCCTGCTGGCTCTTGCTGTGGCATTTTCTTAATCCTCAGAACAGATTTCCTGGATCTAGGAAATTTAATTCCTGACTCCTTTGACCCAGATGCTGGCAAAAATGTAGTCTGCAGTCTGTACGTAAATAGGTGTGTTCATTTTTTCTTTTTTTTTTTTTTTTTCCTTCTAGGAATTGGCCTTGCTGTTAAATTTTTCTAAAACAGTCATATTAATGTGTTCAAAAATCCACTGTTGCGTTTCAGATAAAGGATCACATCTGTTCATGAAAATCTTCTTCTCAGCTGGGTTGCAATCTATGCAGCTGCTGCTTACCGGATGGAACAAAGTTTTGTCCTACAGGAATGAAAAAAAAAAAATAGAATTAAGTAGCAAAAGCCAAATCATTGGAAGTGTTCTAATTTAAAGAACATGGATTAAAACAGTCCTGTTTGAAATGATTTTGTGGTCTCTGTGCGCTAACCCTGTGTAATAACAACAACTATTATTAGAAAGCTGTAGATTTTTCCCTTGGGCTATTATCCTTTATGAACGTGGGGATTCAAGAAAGAGGGAGACATCATCTGGTCTTTGACTAACAACTGCATAATATAATGGAAAAATAGAACGTCTTAGTATCTTTGCATACCATGTATTTGCTTGGAGCCCATTCAAATGTCTGAACCTGAAAAATTATTTTTTTTGGTTTTTTTATAGAGAAGTCTTGTTCTTGACATTGTTGTGTTTCTTGGCAGGGAGAGCTGTAAAATCCTCAGCTTGGTGAAGATGTTAAAAATGAATTATTAACTAAAGTGGTGGACAGATGGACACAGGATTGATCTCCTCATCCCATTCAACGCCTGTGGCCTTGCAAAGACCAGCCACTGAAATACGCTCTCTCTCCTAATAAGATGGAAATCCTAACACTGATTTAGCTCCAAATGGAGATTTTGGGAGGGTAAGCATGGATTAAGTTGCTTTAAAAAGCATCTTTATGATGATTAGTTTTATTAATTTTACTTCACAAAACTGGAGTGAATATTAAGTAACCTGATGTGAATCTTTGTAAAAGAAGTCAGTTGAGCAGGTGGTGAGTTGGGTAGCTTCAATGTATTTAGTTCATGTGGGCAAGTGTTTTGAGAAAGACAGGTGTGGGAGTCATTAGATGGTTTGAAAGTTTCCAGGGACTATACTGCATCTGTTGAAATAAATTTCAGATTACTCTTGGTAAACCACAGTCAGGCTTTTCCCCTCCATGCTGATGATGACCTGAGAGTATTTTTATATTTTTATCCAGGATGTGCCTGCATGCCCAGTTTGTGAGAGGGAAAAAAAAATCTACTTACAAAAAAATCAAATTGCAATTGATTAAAAACTCAAGCAAGTACTCTGAGTGCTGAGCGGCAATAATAGAAACTTCTCTTTAAAAATACCCTACATTAAAAAGAAAAAAAAGTATGAAAACAAACAGAAACAGCAGCTATTTAAAACCACTTTGAAAAATTGTGGGTTTTTTTTAATTTAGGAAAAATTAAATTCATTGATTTGTGGTTTGTGAAAAAATGGTAAAGTACAATGGCTCTTTTAAAAATTAATATATGCAATAAAGAACCAAGTCAAAAGTACCTTGTGCTCTGGCTGAGGGGGATGGTGTTACATCTGCCTTTCACACCGTTTTACCTTTTGTTTGTTTGTTTGGCCTTTCCCCAAAACCAGTGGATGAACATCCCCCGCCCCAGACTGAAATTCAGAGGGATGCCATCAAAGCTGACAGGACCAAATCAAATGAGTACAAGCTTTTCTCTCATGTCCTACAAGGAATGCAAGCAGGATACTCCAGCTTGCAAGAAGGGGATAACTGTACTGTATACAAATGTCCCTGCTAGGATGAGGTGGGCCTGCAAGAGCTGCCAGGCACCCTATGGGGTGGTGCAGGCACACACCTGCACCTTGGCAACTCCTCCTGTAGTAATAACAACTTGATGGAGCTGCACTGCCTGAAATCAGGACACAGGGACTGTGCCATGGCCACCCTGCCTGACGTGGGACCTTGAAGGAAGGGGCAAAATGGTTTTCCCTGCAGTATAGCTGGGCATGAGGACCAACCAAGCTATTAAGAAGCCAAAATTGAAACACTAGAAGCATTAATAAGATAGCTGGTACAAGAAGAAAGGAAAAAGCTTCAGCACAAAAAGTTGGGTACAAAAAACACTCCAGCCTTTCCAGAAAGCTAGCGGTCTTTCTTATAGAAATATCACAGGAAGGCAGTATTTGAGTAAAGCATTATTGGTGCTTTTATTTAGACAGTTTGGTTACCAGGAAAGAAGAGTGTCTTTTAACAACAGGGACGGAGTTACTACTCTGGAAAATCTTCTGGCTGACTTAGCTATATATAAAGGCCTATTAATTTATCATCTCAAGCTTATGCTGACTTAAGGTCAAAGCCTGTGGTCTTATCTTCCACTGGATTTTAGTGGAAACAGGTTCAGGACTTCAAGGGATAACAGTTGTGTGTATCCCAGAGAAGAACTTTACAAGAGAGATACATAAATTCCCCTTTGCCCCAATACTAAGAAACCACTCTTGTGGAGACATTTCTAACATCTGAAAACAGCAGAATAATTTTTTTTTCCTTCTGCATGAAGGCAAGCCTGAAGATTATTTGCAGAAGGAGAAACTCCTCCATACAATAATTGGTCTCGACAGCTCAGGGGGGTTGGTAATGACACACAAAGTCTTTTGTTTCTTATAGGTCACTGCTGTAACTATGGCCAATGTCAAGAGCAACTGGAAGTCATTATCAGCTGGTAGCTGTGGTAGTTTATCTGAAACTAGTCGGTAGCACCAGTGCAGTTTCAGCAGGACTGATGTCCACATGATAAAAGCCACTATCACTATGACATGTCTTCATCTGTCTGAGGGAATAATACACACACCTCCTGCATGATGAGTCAACTGACTCTTACAGTGTGTCCCTGCAGCTGTGAGGAGACTATGAGCAAACCCCTGTCTTTTGGGCACAGTTTTTGATGCTGTCAGTCTAGCATCTATCATAATCACTAGGCTCAGGGTAGAATTACCATATAATTAAATTGATTCTTTTTAGAGACCTGCTAAATCAGCCCTCTCTTGGATACTTCTGCTCTACAAATAGGAGTAGTGGGCCTGTGGCACATAAATTGAATCATACTTTATCAGAATCAGTGCACTACCTGTCAGCCCAGAATGATGCTACATTGAAAACCAGAGGCATATTCCTTCACTATGAGGAACAGAAATTTGTAGGCAGTGCTCATCATTGGCTCTGGCATGCTCAGGAATATCAAACAGAGCTTGGGAAGCTAAAGCCATTCTCCCAAATATCTAATAATTAGAGGTTATTTACTTTTATCTATCTAATATCTTACATTGCTCCAATATGGTGCCAATATTTTTTGTCCTGGCATTACTCACATTCTTCTACTTACAACCCACAGCAATGTTTGCAGTACTGCTTGGATTTATTCTGCTCCATTGCCTCTCACAGGGTTTTCTCAAAGGTATACTTGGCTGCAGACCAGTATTTCAGATTGCTCCTAAGAAAATTGATTACTTAATATTGCAGACTTATGAGACTTCCAAGTAGTGGCCCAGATGTAGTTTAAGCAGTATGGGAATAAGAACAGTTTTTTTGACACATGTTTATTAGAGGTAGTTTTGGCTTCATTCATCTGAAAAGAATGTGGTTTGCATGCTCTGAGACTGCACTGCAATGAGAAGCAAAGTGCATGTAATGGGGATAAGCTGTAAATTTTTTCCAGAGGAGCACTCCTTACCCAAAGTAAAATATTAATGTATTCTACTTGCCACTAAAATATTTAAGCTGTTTTTATTCACCAGGATCCAAAACCAGGTTGTTACAATTTCTATGCTATAAGAATATGGAATCTGAAATAGTGCTTCAAATTGCATTTGCAGCATTTTGTAATCACTTCACAGCCATAACTTTTTATCAGTGGCTCAAGGATGCAAATGATCATGAGAAGAGACTCATATTTAAATGAATAAAAGCTGCTTATCTTCTAGTTTTATAGAAAAAATATGACAGAATGATGAGAAATCCTTCATATTAGGCATCTTACAAGACATTGATAAGCAAGGTCTTTTCTCCTAAAGCATGAAAAGAATTTTTGGCAGGATGGATATATGATCATTAGGAAGCTACAGTTTCTATAAGTGGTGCAGAGAACAGACGAGAGTGGCTGATCTGCTCTCTGCTTTTTAAAAGGAAACATTTCTTTCTTAACCACATTATTATTCCTATTTATTTAGGGTGCAGATTCAGTAGCACACCATTCCCTAGGTAAAAGGCTCTAGCACAGATCAGTTTTTGCTTTGTAGGGGGGAAAACACTAAAAGTTCTATTGCCAAGATGCTTTCAAAGCTGGAAAAGGATTATATATTATATAAGGTTTTTGGAGGTGTAGCTGTACTACCAGAAATCTCTAATATAAATCTGCCCTTTATTTGAGGAAACAGACTATAGGAAACATTAAAAAATACTTACTGTGTAGCAAACTAAAAGTAAGCTTAAAGAAAACCAGATATATATAGTTCTATTACTCCAATGCAGTTTCTTAACTTGAAGGTTTATGCAAATTGACCAGCTTGTTTTCAGGTTAGGATTACAGTTAAGAATGTGTCAGTACTTCCATCATAACAAAACTTCGTGGTGTTTCTTGCTGAGACAGAAATGCTTGTCTTGCATTGAAAATTTTTATACAAGCCCCGTCAGCCTTCTGGAAATTAAAAATGAAGCTGTGCAGAGAATTTAATAAAACTTACACTGTGCATTTTTTTCCAAATGTCATTTCTTTTGGTACCTGCTATATTCTGTCCTCATCAAAGGTGATGAGCCTTACAGAGGGTAGCTGCAGACCTGTTTTTTGTCTTATTAACCAACTATATTAAGCAACAATGGAGTGCTAAAGGTATGAAAGCTTTTTGATTTGCAGCTTGGGTAGGCAAAAAGATAAACTGGAAGGGTTTTGAAGCAAGAAGGGATTATTATGGCATTATAAAAT
Organism: Oenanthe melanoleuca; assembly: GCF_029582105.1. Lineage (NCBI taxonomy): Eukaryota > Metazoa > Chordata > Aves > Passeriformes > Muscicapidae > Oenanthe > Oenanthe melanoleuca. Next base: position 34,773,947 of record NC_079337.1, on the reverse strand, counting down.
CAGATAGGCAGCAATACAACCACCACAATTTATATCCTCTAAATATCTGCCCCATACATTCTAACTTTCTCACAAGTAATACTTCAGCTTCAAAGGGATTACATTTCTGGAAAATCTTATAATGGACCTCGATTTGCAACCTAAATAAGGCAAAAAGCACAAGCTAATAAGCAGGCACTAAGAAAAAAGCATCAGGAGAAACTTATTTTTAATGGCTCTGAATTAGTTTTGTATTATATATATTTTTAAACTAGAAAACAGTATTGAGGTTTATCTGGCAATAACCAGTTCCTGGTACTTCGGCCTCAGCTTAAACAAGGTGAAGGGGAAGGCATAATAGTCAAAGAAAACTGAAGCATGTGTGAGAGAAATCCTCAGTGCTTCAGAGAAATCCTCATCCTGAATGGAATACAGAGTTTATTAGTGAAATCTTTAATCAAGACAACTTGCTGATAAACTATTAAAAAACCCTAAAAACAACAACAACAATAACAAATCAGTAGCATTGCCAGGACTTTTTACCATAACTGAAGCTCTGGCAGTTTCTAGCTTGACCTCCTGTTTCCAGTGATTTATAAAAATGGGCTGAAATTCAGCAGATCAAAGTAGTGCCTAAGCTGCTTATTTTTAGTTTATAAACTCCTGCCTCCTTTGGGCTTACAGCAGTGCTTTTAATGTTGGTTTTTTGTTTGTTTGTTTGTTTGTTTTGGTTTTTTTGAGGGAGATTTTTCTGCCACTTATAATCTTTAAAATGCAGTAAAATACATTTAACTCATGAGCAGCATGTCTTGCTGCTGTCACATTGGATGAAAATATTTCCAACAGTTCCTCTGTTGAAATGGCACAAGCATCTTGAAGTGCCAGAATGGTAAAACACCTTTCAGGGAACAGATCCAATACAGACACCCTCTGAGCTGGATCAGATCCATTTTCATTTAAATTTGACCTAAATATCTTGAATGCTCAAAAGGAACATATTCTAGAGAGATTACCATAGAATTAAATTGGAATAGGATGCGATGGATTTGAAAATAGAAATGGGAAAGCACAAGCCTGTGCTAAACTGAATACAGGCTTAAGATGGTCTGAACCTCTAAGATGCCCCACAGTGACTCTGACCTTCCTATAGCTCCAGTGCTGGTTTCCCTTCATCCCGTGACAGTCATACAGTGTGACAGGGCTGCTGTGCGAGATGGCGTCAAAGCAGAACTTCCTGGTGTGAAGTGGCTCCCCAGGGCGGATGTCTTCTCTCCAACCAAAGGTGAAGAGCTGGGAAAACAATCAGGCAATAAAATGCTAAATTATTAGTGAAAAAAGTTTAAAATAATACACAAAAGCTTAATGCAAGATTCCCTTTTCACATAGCCCAGATGCTGGTTGAACAAGGTCCTGCCTGTGTACAATTCAGTGAGGCCAACTGCCTTAATTAAAGTTCATCAGTGGCCATGTAGAATACACCCCAGGAAGGCACAATCCTTATGTCAGGGAAGGAAAAATTCCCTAGTGACACAGTACTGCAGAGAGGAGAGGGGTGATGCTGTATTAAAGCCTTTAGTCACCCCAGTTAAAGCAGCACCTGTATGCACCAGGATTTCAGCTCCCTAGGACTCAGAAAATCACCGTCAGGGATGTTCCTTTAGCTCTCATTTGGGTCTGAACAAGCTGCCCAGAGAGATCTTCCCATCACAGTCTCTTTCCTATGTTTAATGAGCAGTTTCCTTCTGTTTATGGGGGACACTGTTACCATAGCCTCTCTCAACTGTCTTCTTTCCCCAAACAACACATGTTAAATGATCTTCATCCTTCCACTGTGAAACCTGTGAGCTACAGACAGCTTGTCAAAGCCCTTTTTCTGACTGCCTGAGAGGAGTCATGGAGGGTCACAGTTAATAGAGGAATCCTTCTCAATTAGACACCAGCTGTCTGAAGTGATGCTGTGACACTGCAGTCTTTCAATCATCAGATGAAGGTGACAGGTCTGACAGCATCAAATTTAAAGACGTGGAGTGCATTTTCCTTTCCATGGACCAATCCTTGCAGAAAAGAGGTTGCAGGCTGTAAATTACTACCTAGAAGCTCTGTCAAGAGCTGTGAGGTTATTTTCTTTTCTTTCTTTTTTTTTTTTCTTTTTTGAGTGAGTGCTATTCAGCTTTCTGCATGACTTTTGATTTACCATAGGAAAAAAAAAGAAATGTTAACACTGAGAAAGTGAAGCTCTCTTTAAATGAGCAAACTTTGCCAGTAGAAACTGCTCAGATGAGATGGTTCATGCAGAACTGCATGCAGGCTCATTATCCAGAGAAGTAGCTCCACGTACTGAGTTCAGCTGCCCATACTGAATTCAGACTGTCTCCAACACCTCATCACAGCTTCCTTATGGCCCTTATCTAGCACCCTGCTTCTCCAGTGTGTACATTCCCTGATAAAACCAGCTATAAATTGAAGCTTAATAAATATCATGTGGGTCTGATCCTGAACAATTCTGCAGTGGTCCTCAGGTTTTAACCTTTTCATTGCTATAGTTATCTTCTTTCCATGGTCTTCCTGAATAAAACACCTCTTAAAAACACTGCATCTTCAGTGCTGTACCATCCTCTGAATACCACATTTGAAAGGTGTTACTGTCTCTTTTGGCTTATAGGCCCTAAATACAAACATATATCTGAATATTTACTGGTTTTTTTTACCATGTCTTATTGTAAGCTTTTGTTCTCTCTCCTAGCTGCTGTTACTCCCTATTTATATCTGCATTATAGGTTTTCTAGAGAGCGTTTTCGTAGTCTGTCTCTGTGTCCTGCTTATTTCTTCCATCTCCCAGAGTGCATTTTACATTTATCTGCAGTAAAATGCAGTGGACAGCTCTAACCTCATTTTCAAAGCAATTTCTGCTTTTCAAAAGGTTAAATCTTTTTCCACTTTTCTTCATGTTTCTTTGAAGCATCTTCATGGACTTCCTACAATAACTTATCATTTCACCAGCAAAGGCAAAGTAAGATTTGGTACAGAAAAACATTACACTGCTCTTTCTTCAGGAAAAGAGAAGCCTGAGACAATTTTCCTTTAACAAAAAGCCAACAAAAGCCATCTTCTTTATCTTATCCTTTACCTTTCTACAGACACATAATAAACCTGGAGTTCAAAGTGATGAATAACAAATACCTAGAGGAATGGTGTGGAAGAGTGCTTCTGTGATATTCTCACTCTCATTACTACTACTGCAGAGAGAGATTCTATTTTGGGACCAGCCTCATCTTTCCTAGTGGGTGGCTCACCAAATTTCTCATTCTGTGCATGAGTGGTGAGCTGAGGGACCAATTCTTGCTGCTCTCTGGACCTTGGCCTGAGGACTATTATGCTACTGAATGCACCAGTACACCTGAAAGAGCTCAAGGCAGCCTTTAAATCAGATCATACTGATCCAGACTATTCCTTTGCTCTTTCCACTCCTCTGTGGTTTCTGAAGACTGCCAAGGCTATGTCCTGTTTGCAAGACAAGACATGGTAATAGCAGGGTGATTTTATTCTCTTCCAATGAAAACAAAAATCTGTGCAATACTAGATCTCAATATTTAGACTAGCTTAGATTATTTTTCCTCCTTTATCCACCCATTTTTTAAAAACAGTATTAATTTTAAATCAACATGTATGTCTTCACGATAGTGACTATAAAAGCAACCTTGTTAGGGACAGGAACTCAATTTTAGGACTAAGAGAGAGAAGAAAAAAAAGGTTACACTTCTCTATGCACCCAATTGTTATTAAAGTCTTGCAATAACAGACACAACATGAAGGTGTACAATCTTTCCAATCTCATAATTCTAAGTTTTCCTCTTTTAAACAGCAATTTTCCTCTAGTTAACACTGAATCTGACCAGTATAAATATTATCTCCCCACTGCATAATGTCCAACAATGCTACATGTTATTAGCTGGAGCCCAGAGTATATAATGTTCTGCTTTGCCACCACTTGTTACTTTGGATTTTGTTGTTCCTTTGTTAGGTACAAACTGTGTCAGATTTTACAAGAAATGGCTGAGCCTTTTTGTACCCTTTTTGTACTTCATTCATTTCTGACTGTTTGTTGATTTGAAACAAGGCTGCACGAAATTCCCAGACACATTATTAACAAACAGCAGGCTGATATTCTTCACCTGCAACACATGGGGTTGCTGTTCACTGTTCACAGTTCCCTGCTGAACCCAAGAAACGCTCTGTCCTGGCTCAGTGGATGCTCATTCTCTTTTGCCTTCTCTCATACCAGAGTCTGTAAAACACAGCCCCATCCTCTGCATTTGCAATCAGGCAACCCCTCAGCCCTCATGCTTTGCCTTTTCATGTAGCTGAGCCCTGTCACGCACTAAGTGGAAAATACAGCTTTCCAGCTTCATTTATAATTGGCACAGGGCCTGAAGAATGACTGCCTGATAGAGCCATTGGCTTGGGACTGTCTATAGACAAAGGCCCTTTTGATGCCATTAATGCTCTCCAGCCTGGCAACGTCGCTCAATTACTCGCTGTCTGGCTGGGGTCCGTCAGCTGGCGCTGTGCTTTGGCTGTGCCATTATACTTGAGGGGACAACATGTGCCCCCATCCAAAGATGAAATACCACATTTCAGAGCTGCACTCTGGCTTGAACTATACCTCCAAGCAGAGAAGGAAGAGCTGGGCACTTGCTGAGCCACGTTAGAGATGGTGTCTGTCCAGCCATTCCCTGGCAAGGCTGGGGAACCTGATAATAGACAGTGATACCTGTCATTTTCCTTTATTGTTGGTTATCTGTCCAGCAGAGCCTCAATTTCCCCTGAAGCCAAAAGCCAGCTTTGAGAAAACAGATACGGAAGAATGCAGTGCCATGACATATCCTCCTGTCCCTTTTCTTCCCCTCTGGCTCTTAACTTTGGGGAAGTTTCCAGAAACCACAGTGACACTTCTCAGCCATCTCCTGTTACCAGAAAGCCTGTAAGCACCCTGCAAACCTTTTGACTGCTGCTAGCCCAGTGGGGCTTGCAAAGCCCTGAAGTGGGAAGTCTTCTTCCTCTCCTGGGGTCTGCTAAAGGCATGTTCCCCTGGCATGGTGCCTGAGACTGTCAGCTTTTAATTCCTGCCCAGTAACATGACATGAATCAAGAGGCACAAAGGATCATCTCTGTCTCGCACTGATGCCTGTCGCACTGGTTACACTAAGCTACTGTAGCTTGCCACTGAACTCTGTAAATTTATACCAGAAATTACAAGTCCAGCTCAGCGCCAATCCATGCTATTTGAAATATGATAATAAAATACTTGATACTTTCACCAATACTGCTAGTTTCTACTGGTGTATGCAGAACTCATGAAGGCAACAAATTCCGTGAGATATAAAGAAGGAAGAGGAGCTCTGCGAGGCTGGCCCGGGGTTTGACGCCCCACAGACGAGTGTGACAGCAGCACAGGGCTGGTCCTGAGGGACACCGGCCATGAGGGACACTAGCCCTGATGGGCACTGGCCATGAGGGGGCTGGCCGTGAAGGACGCTCGCCATGAGGGGCGCTGTCTGTGAGGGACACTGGCCGTGAGGGACGCTGGCCGTGATGGGCGCTGGCCCTGAGGGGAGCTGTCTTTGAGGGGCGCTGGCCCTGAGGGACACCGGCCGTGAGAGACACTGGCCATGAGGGGGCTGGCCGTGACGGATGCTCGCCATGAGGAGCGCTGTCTGTGAGGGGGCTGGCCCTGAGGGACACTGGCCGTGAGGGACGCTGTCCCTGAGAGAGGCTGGCCGTGATGGGCGCTGGCCCTGAGGGGAGCTGTCTGTGAGCTGTCTATGAGGGGCGCTGGCTCTGAGAGCGGCTGCCCCTGAGGGGAGCTGTCTGTGAGCTGTCTGTGAGGGGGGGCTGGCCCCGAGGGGCGCTGTCTGTGAGGGGGGCTGGCCCTGAGGGGCGCTGTCTGTGAGCTGTCTGTGAGGGGGCCTAGCCCTGAGGAGCGCTGTCTGTGAGCTGTCTGTGAGGGGACCTAGCCCTGAGGGGAGCTGTCTGTGAGCTGTCTGTGAGGGGGGCTGGCCCTGAGGGGAGCTGTCTGTGAGCTGTCTGTAAGGGCGGCTGGCCCCGAGGGGCGCTGTCTGTGAGCTGTCTGTGAGGGGGGCTGGCCCTGAGGGGCGCTGTCTGTGAGGGGGGCTGGCCCCGAGGGGCGCTGTCTGTGAGCTGTCTGTGAGGGGGCCTAGCCCTGAGGGGCGCTGTCTGTGAGCTGTCTGTGAGGGGGGCTGGCCCTGAGGGGCGCTGTCTGTGAGGGGGCCTAGCCCTGAGGGCGGCGGGCCCGTTCCGCTGGGCCGCGCTGCCCCCTGCCGCCCGCCCGGCGCACCGCACGGCACCGCCGCAAGGACGAGGCGCTCCCGGGAAGTTCGCCACGCTCTCCGGCAATGCCAGAGAATGGCATTGTCACCAGCCTGGCGGAGACGATTCATGCTGTTCCTGGGGCACACGTCGAGCACCGAAGGGCTTGAGGCTTTCCAGCTCTGGTTCTGGGATCTGAGGAGCTGGCGGGTTGAACTCCCTTAGTGTTAGCTTCACCTTCTGATTCTTATGAAGTCACTGTGTCCTTAGCACAGAGTTAGACCTTCAGATCCAGTCTGATCCCAAACGTTTCAGCACCCTGGACTACAGTGAAACATGGATTCCTCCGTAACCTCCTTCTCCCTTCGTGTCATTTCCCCTTTATTCTTTCAAAGGATATTTCAAGTCTCCCTTTTCTCTGCAAACAATTTTTTCTTCTCTCACCTTTTCATCCAACTTTTTTTCCTCCTTTCTTGTATCTGGCAGCCTCAGTATTCCTCCCTTCCCTTCCTGAGGAGGGTTTGTAGCTTTGCAGATTTTAAAGCCAGAGAACACTGTGATGGGTCCAGTCTGGACCATACGACTTCCTTCAATTAACTCCTTGAATTACTGTATGTCTCTCAGAAACAAAACAGAAAAATATTTATCTAGTCTTGGCACCCTATCCCCATGCAGTATCTTTGCTAGCTATCTGAAGGAGTCTTCCTTCAGCAACTTCCTTTTTTGCCATGTTGGCACTTACCTAAATTGAGATAATCCTTCAGCTTCTCGCTTTCATGCACTTGCAGCTCTCCTCCTGCATTTCTCAGTATCCTCAGAGCATGCTTTTTTGACCTCAGCACTTCAAATACCCCTCAGAACTCCTCTCTCCTGAGCTTTTAAGTTTTTACTAAGTGTCATGTAGGACTGCCAGGTCAATTTTTCTCCTCAGCATTAGGAATCTTTTACTAATCTGGGACCTTTTCCTGTGAAAGAGTCACTCACCAAATTTGCTAGTAAATGGTTAGGTTGTACTTTTCATCTGGATTCTGCTCACAGTGGAAAGACCCATGGCCTGTAAGTCGTGATCCCTTTCCTATGGCACTCACAATGAGTAAAAATTAGAGCTCTTTTCCTCCATACTCCTGAGAACTAATAGTTTTCTACCCAACCAACTGAAATAAAAGCTTTTTTTTTAGTCTTTATAACTCCTTTCCTTTTGAAATGCTTTTTTGCTTGCTTTTACCCATTTATCTCACTTATGCCTCATATTTGTTTAAAATATAACTGCTTGTTGAGATAAAAGCATTAAAAAAGACAATGACTGGAGCTGTGAAAGGCCTGGTACTATAGTTAAAATATTTTCAGGTAACTCAACCAAAATCAGCATGTTTTCATTACACAGTGCGGGAGAATGGGGCCTCAAAAAGATCTCTGGGCATTGCAATTCCTTTTGGAAATGAAGACAGCCCAGGTGGCTGTTGGAATTTCTGAGTTTATATTAAGGAGTACTTTGTAAAAGCTATTCAGGTCATTAATAATTCAGGAACTATATCTGCACGCTGTTTTACCTTAAGAAAACGGGAAGCCCTCAGAAAAGGTTTAAAACCTGGGAAAGAGAAGCAACAATGCTACCCTGATTTTCTGTTTGCACCATTAAAATACCTGTTCATGTGACCATGTTCGCTCTGAGCCGTCCTTCACACAGATGTCCAGCCTCAGCTCAGTCCCTGTGGCTCCGTGTTTGCTGTCCACACAGAGGTTGGCTGCCACGTTTCGAATCTGCAAAACCAAGCAGCAACACTTCACATTAAACTGGGCTGCAGAACTGAGCTTTCAATATCAGGAGGTTAGGAGTTTAGCTCTGAAGGATTTGAGATTAACCATCAGTTACGTAAAACTGATACAAATTACTTTTTACAGGGTAGACAGCCATGTTCTGGAATGAACTACTCTTTTTAGGAGCAGCTTCAGAAGAAGTAAAGTTTGAAATATTCTGCTTGACAAATGAAAGGTCGGTCATAGACAAAAAAAAGTACCTTAATGCAAAAAACTAAGAGAAAAAAAGTCTGAGAAGTTCAAAGTCTGACTGCTTCTTCCATCCTATGACAGCAAGAGGGATCAACAGTATAAGAAAGAACTGATTTCTGTATGAGCCTTTCCTAGGCATGGGAGCAGTCAGTATGCATTAAAAATTCAGGCATGACCTGTTCCAATCCATGCTCTTTGACACAATAACACCATTGTAGATAAGGTCACTCATTACTCCCTGAAGTGCAAAAAATTAAAAAGTACTTAAAAAATTCGCACTGAAACTTAGGCTTTTAAAAAGTACTTAACAAATCTGCACTGAAACCTAAGCTTACCCATGGAGGTTCCTCTTGCATGCCTGCTGCAAATGTTTCAGTGTAACTTGTTCTTAAAAGGAAAATCTTGTTCTTTAGACTGAAGCAACTGAGTAATAATTAATCTATGACCACCAGTCATATCAGTTATGTACTACTGCTGACACATTTTCTTTGAAACATTAGGTTGCAAAATAGATTTGCCCCCTGCCACCAAAAAGAGCAAAATCCTAACTTTATGTTGCAAATCCATGCACATTACTCCTTGAGTACCTTAGCTGGCTAGTTAAAAATCCTTTAGACACCTCCATAATGAAAGGATTTCTTAAAAAAACTTACCCTCTCAATGAGATTAACAGAAACTGAGTAATCAAAGTGCATGGAAACATGCACAAATTCTAAACGTATAACATATAGAAAGCAAGTCCATATTTTGACTTTCTTGACTTACTTTGCTCCTTTTTAAAAAGAAAAATAGATGCTGAATGGAGATACAATTGAGTATGCTTTTTTATGAAAAATACTTCAGAAGTCACTTCTGTTGCTATAATATACCATGCAAATGTACACTTTGCCATTGCATACCTGACACACATCCTAAGGATGGAAAACTTCTCAGCATTGCACAAAAACATTGAGATGAAGGGATATCCTTGTGCATGCAAGACACATGCCAGAGCTACTCTGCTCTTTTGATTGTGGAGGAGTGGGATTGAGTTTATTAACCATGATCAAGAAAGATTTACACAGATGGGAAAGCAAGAGGTAGTGAAAAAATATAAAAACTGTCATGCTCAGGAAAGGTTTCAAGAGGTGCATTTGTTTAGCTTAGAAAATCGCAGACTGGGCAAAAGATGGGGGAGCATCAGTTTGAACAAATGCCTCCAGGAACCTTTGATCCTTCACCAGAGCTCAGAGAAACATTAAAAAGAAAAAAAATTGGACCAGCCCAGTCCTAGGGTATTTTTTCTTTTTTCAATACAATAAAAGTTGCTAAAGATGAGGTAAAATGCTAGCTATTCATGCACACAACCAGATACAGAAATCCAGCACTGGGCAGCCCCACAGTAAAAAAGACGAAAGGTAATTAGTTCTCAACAACCTTCATTTTCGTATCACCCAGCAAAAGAGGCATGAAAGAATAATGAGGGGAATAGAATTTAATGTCATATTTTTAAAGTTTCATGTGAAATACCTTCTCTAAGTACATTTTTTTTGGAGAATGTTCAATCATTTCTCAATGCACTTAAATTTCCATTGTATAGATAAAGATTTCTTGGTCTAATAGAAAATTAAATGATACATCAGTTCAGTTATTACAGCATGCAAGTTAATTAAAATGGAACTGCTAACAATTGCCATTAATAATTGGGTATATTTATGTGATTCAGAATTGTAAAATGACAGTGAATACACTCCATGTCCAATTAATGCTTATTGCATTAAAAGGCTTTCGTAATTTTGTCTCGATGGCATCGCTCCATCCCAATCTCTGTCATTTGGACTGTGCAGTAAATGTGTTCAGTCCATTTCTGGAAAAGGCTTGAGCTGAAGTTACATTTAGTTCATTCACTGCTGGAATCTGTCTGATGTTCTTTATTTCCTCCCCTCTTCCCTCTGCTTTTGAAAGGTTTGCTTGAGTTAGTTTTTCATCTGTTTTTTTGCAGCTTACATGTTGGCTCATCCCTTTTTTGTTTCAGCCTTTCAGCTGCAGAGGGGTCATGGCTTGTTTTTTATTTTCTTTTTGTAATATGGCATTTCAGTCAAGTCTGTGCTTTTGTTCTCTGGCGCTTCTGTGTGGCCTTGGCAGTTGCTAGAAACTGAACTGAGCCATCATGCCAGAGCCAGAGCCATGGGGAACATTCTGCCAAGCATCAGCACCACACAGCCTGCAAAACCCCAAGATGCCAAGATGCTTCCATGGACAAAGGAAGGAAAGCAGAAGTACAGGGCATTTTTTTTTCTCTGCCTTTATACACCAATGTGCTTTTGAACTGCCTTGTCTCCAGTCACACAGCACAATGGATTTAGGATTTTTGAAGTTATGAGTTACAACTAGAAAACAAATAGCTAGTGATCCTAACACATTTCCAACATTCCTATTTGTGCAATTTTAAGACCAGGGATGAAAAGGAGACAGATTTTATCAGTCATGCAGGTAGGGCATTGAGTTGCTATGTACAAAACTTTTTTTGCTCAGCCTTAAATGCCATCATTTGTACACACAGATAAGCGTACAGGAAAATTATGCTTCCAAGGATTTCAATGTATGGACTGACAAGGATGGTTAGTGGTGATATTAAAGGCTGTTTTAGAATTAAACAAATTTTGACAAAAGCACAGGACACTATCTGTAAGTCATTATACATAATCAATTCTTGAAATTCCATCCTAACTCACTATAGGCACTGAAGTCCTTACAGAGAGCAGATGAGGTGTAGAAGCATAGAGAATACAGCTTCCTAGAGCCCAGCAGTTATATTGACCAATATTCTTTGATAATTCTAAAACTCCTCAACTTTTCCCAGGCAAATGAGTTCCTGCAAGACTTGCTGTTGAGGTAGTAGCTGATGTCCTGGCTCCTGCAGCCTTGCCCCACCTGCACTGCAGCCAGGCTGTCACCCAGGTACACTTAAGCCTTCACAGAGCCAGGGAGGGGTGAGCTGGAGCAGGAGAGCCAAACTCCCACGGGTTCTGGGAGCTGCCCTGCATGCTCATCATGACATGAAACTGTCTGTGCCAAAAGCAGAAAGAGGGGCAGTGTAGCAATCTAAAGACAACTGTATGTTCAGTATGGTCAGCTCTGAACAATAACTGTGGAGATGGTGTCAGGACAATCCTCAGGGATACAGCAACAACAGAAGCACCTTGTGCTATCAGTTTGTACAATACTCTCCCTGTATCTGATTTAATGCCTTAAATATGAAAATGGCTTTAACTCTTAGAAGACATTAGCAATATTAATTTATGTTACATTTTTTTGTCTGAGCAGCACTTAGAGGCAGTTTTAGTGCACTACTTACATTCTCAGATAACCCTAGGGCCATCAGTGTCTATGGATCAAATATGGAAAAATGAGCCACTTCTCCTCTCAACAGTAATACAGTAATTTTAGAAGTATTTATCCTTTGTGTGAGCCATAAAACAGAAAAAGTCAAAGGTAAAGAAGTCAAGCGCTGCCAAAAACCTTACTGAAGAAACATGGGACTCTCATTCAGTGTGACATTGATCCTGATAAAAAAATTGGAACAGTCCAGCTGTGCAGCACTCGGTCTGTGCAGGGTGGGGTTATATCACTTTTTTACAACAGATGTGCGACACTTGCTGGGCTCAGATTGACGCATTAAGGGTAAGAGGATGACACATTAAAAAAAAAGAAAAATAACTGAAAGAGAAGTTAGTGAGTTCTTAGGCTTTCTTCTTTTTTCAAATGTGCCACTTGACTTAATGTGAGACATTTTCATGTCAATGCTGTAAAACAGTTCTATAAAATCCATGAGTTTGGGGCTGAGAAAGGAGTACTCTCAGGTTCCACAGCTTAGCACTGCTGCAGAGACTGAGACACTTCCTCATTAAATTACTGAAGTTCATGTAACAGCAAGTGAAACTGAGATTAAATAATTCCCTTTTGACTGAGTAAAACAACTTTTTTTTGCACCACCTTGACTATAGAACTCATGAAATCTGAATTAAATGGCATTGCCTGATAGTATATGATTGATTTAATGTGAAATATGTTTTCAATGATATTGGAAGCTGTGATATCCACACAATATATTCATACTGGATCACAGCTTGTAGATTCATAAGTACTTCCTAAGAAAACACCTCATGTCCAATTCACACCTATTGTTTGAGGTAGTAGGACTTCAAATACATATTACAAATATATTATTGTGTCTTAGAAAAAACATGTATTACTGTTTTCAATTGGTACCAGACTTCCGAGTATATTCAAAAGAGTAAGAACAAAACCTAATTGAAAACTTTCCTCTTTTTCACAGTGGAAAAGAGTACATTTACCTCACTCAAACACAGAATTGACAGTCTCACTAACCTAATCTGTCTTGATTTGCTGTTACATTGCTCCATTGCACATATTTCAGATGTTACAAGGCAGAACAGATTATCAAGGGTATGTACACCCTGCCAGCTACTAGGACAAAAGGTACAAACACTTGTAAGAGATAAGGCCATGACAAGTTTAGGAAAAAAGATTGCTTTTTTTTTTTTCCAAATGTCCTTCTTTTCTATCATAAACAGATTTTTTCAAGAAATATAAGAGTCAGATTTTAAATAAATGTGTTGGCAAAAAAAGAAGAACTGAGCAGAGACTGTTTATGAGATGTCTGCTTTCACACCACATGCTTTTACTAGCTAGATATCAAATACTAGAGCCAAACTTGTCTGCGTACTTCATAGTTTACTCTTTCTCAGACTGGCATAGGCAAGCAGATATAAAGTATTTCTGAATGGAAGCAAAGGGGGTACTAAATGACAGTCAGTGTTGGCACAGACTTTAGGTGTGTATAATCAGCAAGGTTTCTAGAGCTCCGTGATTCTTACAAAGCAGTAACATTACAGTCTGCTTCCCTCTTTCAGCTTCTCACAGCCAGTGACCTTCAAGATTTCTCAAGGTCCTCTCAAGTGCCAACTGCACAGGAATGTGACAATCTCAGGAAAAACAAGAGAAGTAGGGCTGAAAGTTCTCTTCCTGTTGTTTTAGAGAAAGTATGTTTTAGACAAAAAAGAAAATATTTGGTCTTCACCTCCTTCCTAAGAGCTTAGTAAATGCATTTAAGGCACAGACTTCACACCATTGATAGGATTTTTACTGTTAAAAATACTTGGGTTTATGCAGAGATTATATTAATATTGCTGTAAAAAGAACTAATATTAGGATGACAAGCTCCTCCTCTTATACCCTCTTGATTGAGTTAAAGAATGTCCAGCTGGCCAGAGAAATTACACATCTCCTGATCACAGTCCTCCAAGGACACCCATGTATACATGAGAAAGATGGTGAAGGAAGATCACAGGAGCAGTCACAGCAATCTGATCCAGCCTGACTTCTACTGATAAATTCCTTACCTCTCAGTACACATTAATCTCATAAGGAGTGGGCAGCAGGACCAAAAAAGAAGAAACTTTAAAAACAAAGGAATTCATTATTGTCAAGAAGTAGCAAACAGACAGAAACAATTTATATACAACACATATAAATTGCAGTGTTTTTGAACATCTTTAACTGATAGCTTATAAATAAGAATTAAGGATTGCTAGTACCAGAGAAAGTTATTTTTTTATATCTCTATATCTTTATATTATCTTTTATATATGTGGTAATTTGCCTTTCTAAAAAGAAATTCTGGAGAATAGTAGAGGTACTCATGTTTCTAAGTCTGTGGTCCAGTCTTAACCACTGGGAATATGCATACTTGGGTCTGATCGTACCAAAAGTTTCAACTTCATCCTCTGGTTTCAAATATGAAAGTTAATCTCCTGACAGCCCCAAGAAAAACCTCCCAGAAAATCACAGAAGGCTAGAACTCACAGAACAGATATTCCTATGTTTTTTTAAAAAAAGTAGCACAATACACTGGAAGAGTGAAGCCTTCTTTATATATCTTAATGAACTGAGAGGAAAAAGCCCTCTCTGCACACAACCTATCCATGGAGTGAAACTGCTGTAGTTCTTGGGGGCAAAGGCCACAGCAATTTTTCAGTGCAACTAAGCAAGTAATTTCCTCTCCTGGCAGTCCTTGTGTTCTCATTTCTTCTGCACAAAACAAACTGTCAAAGCAAGGCTTGCTACAGCTCTGCTCTTCAGAGAGGTCTGAATGCAGAACATCTTTGATCACAGGTGGAGATTTGCTGTTTGCTTAGCCCCTGCTCTGAAGTGATGCTCAGATATTGGCTTCTTTTGTGGTTTCTCCCTCCCCTCATCCATCAATGGAGAAATTGTATTTGTCTGCTACTGGTACTCAGTGATGACAGCACCTACAGAATGCAGAGAACAGCTAAGCAAAATCAGTCATTTTAAAAGCAAAGTATCCATGTCTTGCTTGCTTGTCACATTTCTCGTGTGAGCAACCCTAACTCAATCTGCACACAACTGTCCTTGTAAGGACAGGAGGAGGTATACCAGTAGATATGCAAAAAACCCCAAGCAGTGACTTGAGACCTCCTTTTTACTAAGGTGATTCTCTGAATCTAAAATAAATCTGTGACATGCAGTCACAGTGACATGAGTGCTACATACATTTTTCTTCATTCTTGTCCTCATTGTGCATACATTATATGCCCTGTACACACAAAATTGTAATGAGTTGCAAAAGTAACAGTGATAGTTCCAAGACATGACAGTTTCTCATTTTAATGGATAGTTCAGGGATTGTTTCAACCACTGTGAACTTCCTTAATAATAACACTACTTACCATCAGGTTGACTCTGATTTAATAATTTTAATTTCCCACAATCTAAAATGTTAGATTCATTGATCTATTCCTCACCTCCCCCCAGGCAGCAGGTGGAGGCTCCACAGGAGGGTAATATTTGGGGACATCCCAAGCCACTGCAGCCATGAACCACTTGAAATCTTTACACTTGAGGTGCTTGCGCAGCTCCTTCTGGGCAGAGATGTCCCCAGTTGAGAGATGTCTGTACTCAGGCCGTCGCTGGTAAATGTACTCTGCAAACTCATCCATCCACGTCTCGGCCACTCGCTTCAGGTTCTGCGCGGCACAAAAAAGAGTAAACATTAATTTCTTCACCTTTTGAGGGAATGATATTCATAACAGGGAACATTGTAAACAAAACAAAACAAAAAATCAGTGTTCCACACAATTTCTAAGCTTAGCTGGTCTCATTTTTCAGTCTTAAAACCTGGAAAAGTTCCAGTAACCGTATGCTATCTTCATTACAGTGCTGAGCAAACACTACAGAGTATTAAGTACCCTGCTTTCCTGCTGGCTCTGTGAGAGACAGTCTTATGTCTGTTGAACATCTTATTTTCCTTCACATACTTTATGCATATTCTTTGTATGGGTTTTTGATTAATGATGGATGTTGAACACAAATTTCCTTTCAGCTGCTTTCATTGGTCCCTGCTTTTTCCCTGTTAGTTCAGACCTGCTAATGTGGAAGAACGGATCAAATTCTTCCTTCTGATGTATTTCACTTTGCATTTGAAAGGCATCTGAATTTCAGTCTGCCATGATGCTGCTTAGTCACCAAGAAATTCCTACCTAAATTTTAGGGTCAGGTCTTACAAGTGAATGTCTGGGGACAAGCAGCCCTGAAGGGGAGCTGGTCTAAAGAAAAAGACCTCCTGGGATAGGAGCTACAACTGTGGCTTTCTGCACTAACTCATCCTATGAACATGCCTAAGACTATTTAGGTTCCATGAAGCCCAGTTCTGGCTATGCTCCACAAAGTTTGTTTCAGTTGGCGTTTTATAGGAAACAGAATTACCTATTTTGCTGCATAAGAATTTATTTAAATTATAATTAATTAAATTAGCTGCCTCAAATTATAAAATAAATGCCACTGCAAAGAAAAATTCTGGGTAGACTGAAGAGATCTGTATTATTGTTATCTACCACCAAGAAGGGGGCATTTTTTCTGTATTTTTGTTTGTTTCTAAGATTCCTCCCGCAACTCATCCACACAAATTTATATACAGATGTTGTAGTGGAGCATGGGCTTTGCCTATTCTGCCACAGCTGCCCAATAACCTTTTATCCCAACAACAAAGCAACATATCTCTGGATAACATTGAGACACCAGAGTGTACTTATTGCTTTGTTTGTAAAAACAAGATAATCAAGATGTATAATATTCTTTTTATAGAATGTTAACTACAAAATGCTGAGATTCACTCTGTAATATGCTGGAGGACAATATACATCTGATTATCATCAACATAAGGTAATGTTTCTTTTCAGAACATTCTCTGCATCTAAGTACGCCAGATTCATACTCTGACTTGCCTTCAAGATTAACTGGAAAATTCTTTTCCTGAATTTTATTAATCCACATAAACAAAGTGTCTCTGAACTAATAAGGCTTATCTGAATACAAAGACAGCAAGACACAGAACAAAGGAAATACTTTTAGCTGACACTGCAAGATAAGTTTCTATGTGCTTTCTCTCTGTGAAGCAAATATGTTAAACCTGCAGGGATAAAGCAAGTAACATTAAAGCAGTGTAAGAATTCACAACACTCATATCCTTATTGAAAAATGGCTTGTGCTCCTCATAAGTTTGACTTGTGTTGTAATTTCATGAAGACCTAAGTAACCTTACAAGAAATTAGAATTCAACTGGGAACTGGGTAGGACACAGAAAAACCGAAAAAAAATCAAGAACCTTATCTAAATGACAATTTCACCTTTCTGGCATAACAACTGTAATATAGAAATTTCCCGACAAGTAAAAATAGTATGTGATGAGATTTTGTACATGAGGTGAAAAAAAAAAATTATTAGGAACATTAAACAAAAGCCAAAATAATGAAAATATATGTGATTTCTAGCATATCTTTCATTGCAATGCTGCATACCTCATTTACTACGATGCAAATGCAGTTTAGGACTGTTCTATAAAATAGTTTTTTGCAATCACTTCATCTAATAGGCTATTTTCATATTTTAAAACCATTTTACAAGAAGAGTCATATGGTAAAAGTACAATAAAAAATATTTCTTCAGAAAGAAAAATTCTAGTTAAGTCTTCCACCACCCCACCAATATTAAGAGTAGTCTCTGATGGACTTTTTTTCTTTAGTTACTTGGCTGCACTAAAAGGACTGCATTCTACTTTAGATGACTGTTACTGATAAAACATAAATCCAACAAAAGTCTTGATATTATACCTGGTCACTAGCTCAAAATTCTAATTCACCAGTCAAAACCTTTTTGTTTTCCAATAACACCTTTATAACTGTTTGGGTTTCATGTGTGTATGTGTGTGTGTGTGTGTGTAAATCCACTAAACACTACATTAAAAAAAGCGACAGTTCTTCCCATCATTCCCCAAGTATCAGGTAGGACACTCTGGACAAATCTATTTGAAACTTTGCTTCCCTGCTCTTCCAAGAGTGTTCTTCTCATCATATGCTAAAAATCACCTGTAATGAACTTGTATATTATCCTTACTATGTTTATACATTGATGTCATAAGCCAAACTCTTATAAGGCAGCCCTTTGAACCTTGATTTGCTAGCTCTAAATCTCCATATTACTTATGAACATGACCAAAAGGAATGTGTTCTGGAGTAGTGAGAAACTGTTTCTGCATCAAGCAAGCACTCAGCATCTAAACAATTTAGTTTTAAAGAGGTTTGTTGACCTCAGTTAGCCTGGGATAGCATTTCTTACCCTTATTACCACTATACAAGCTCAGAAATCACCATACTTCATTTTAATATAAATGTGTCCAGACTAGTAATAAAACTCCCCATACTTGTATTGAATGCAGTCAGGAAGAGCTGCTGTACTGAAAGCTGGTTTGGTGCTACCTTGCACAGAAAAGGCAATCATTTACATTCTTATTTAGAATGTGCTAACCCACCACAGAGAACCTCTTAGGATCCTAACTCTACTCTGCAAATTATGGCAGGGAGCTGCTGGGCTTTTACTCATCCTATCTGAGGAGCACCACCAAAATGAGAGCCCTCATCCCTGAGCACTTTAGGCCTACCAATCAAATTACTTACTGCAAGGTTAGGATGTGATTTCAACTCCTTTACAAGTCTTCCAGAGTTGCCATTCCAGTAATCTGGGTGGATGTCTGACATAGTGGATAGAGGAAAGAGAATGGTCACTTCTTCCTTGCCTGACCCTTAGATGAGGCTAGATATGATCTGAGCATATCATATAAGCCCCACTATTGGGAATGGTTTTGAATAGCTACCCAATCTTGACAGAGTCTAGCTATAAAACAGGCTTTAAGCAGTTTGACTTTGATATGATTTTACTCTGTCTGTGTACAGTGCCACAGAACTTGCATGCAAAAGAACTTCAAGAGCCTACCAGATTAGGTCATATTTTGTGAATGTCTTACAGCATCATTTAAGCACTCATTTAATTTTCATCATCATGAGAGAGTTGAGTTTCAGTGAAAATAATCCTCAAATAATTTAGAGTCAACAGGAGTTAGATTTGAATCTTGTTGATTTCTGTCTCCTGTTACTATTTATGTAATCATCTACAGAAAACTCCATTAAATGGCAGTTTCTCAAATGGCACCAAATATCACTATAGGAAGTACCAATCTTGGCATATCTTTGTGGTAGATCACTCTTGTGATCTTGTGGTAGATCATTCAATCTGAAAATCTCATGTAAATGCATGTGGAAAGGAAAAAATGAAAACTAGAATCATAGAATCATTTAGATTCAAGCTGACCTTAAAGATCATTGAGTCCAACTGTTAACCCAGCACTGCCAAGTCCACCACTAAACCACGTCCCTAAGTGTCACATCTATGTGTGTTTTAAATACCTCCAGGGACGGTGACTCAACCACTTCCCCGGGCAGCCTGTTCCAATGCTTGAGAACAAGTTTCTACAGCTGAAAATGGCGTAGCTTAGCTTGGTTGACAAATTCATTGCAAGGCTACAGATGTCCAGATTGGTTACTCTTAATAGGAAAAAAAAAAAAAAAAAAGGAAAAAATTAAATAAAAACAATTAAATTAAGATCAATTAATTATGAGTTAGTTACATTAATTGACACACAAAATAAAGAAGTCATAGGGACTCTAAATGGACATCTGAGGAGTTTCTCAGGACCTATCCAAGAAGACCAATGACATTGGTCTTATGTAATTTTCAGTGAAAAATTTCTGTATGAGAATAAATAAGGCCCAGTGGTATTTCAGTGGATGTGTATTTCTATATGTTAGGTTGTAACAGCTGTCACAAAGAAACTGTGAGATGAATACAACAGTGACAGCAACCACACGGAGTCATCAGCTGTCATCAGTTGCTCATTTATGCATTCTTGATATAATTTTAATCACTGCTACAATTTTACTCTCTGGTAAATTCTTTACCGCTGGGCTTATATTTAGACAAGATTTATTTAAGTTTATATGAACTCACACATTTAAGACTGTGATTTTGCTTTGTATTTTTACTCAACAATAGTCTACAAGACAGTTAGTTACAATGTCACTGATAAATGGATGTCATGGTTTAACCTCAAATGACAAGTAAGCACCACACAGCCACTTACTCAGTCCCCCTTAAAGGAGTGGGAGAGAGAACCCAAACAGTGAAAGTGAGAGAACTCAAGAGTTGAGATAAAGGCAATTTAACAGGGAAAAGAAAAACTGTGCACACAAGCAAAGCCATCCACCTCTTCCCATGAGCAGGCAGGTGTTCAGCCATCTCCAGGAAAGCAGGGCTCCATCACACCTAATGGTGACTTGGGAGGACAAACACCATCACTCTAAACACCTCCCCTTCCTCCTTCTTCCTCAGCTTTATACACTGAACCTGATGCCATGCGGTCTGGAATATCCTTACTGTCAGTTGGATTCAGCTGTCCTGGCTGTGTCTCTTCCCAGCTCCTCACCCTGCTTGCTGGGGTGGTGGTAGAACAGAAAAGGCCTTGACCCAGTGCAAGCCCTGCTCAGCAACAGGGAGAATATCTTTACATTGATAACAGTTTCCTGCACTAACCCAAAACACAGCCCCATACTAACTACTCTCAAGAACATTATCTCTATCCCAGCCAAAGCCAGCGCCGTAGACTTCAATAAAAGAGTTTAAATCAACTTGACTGGAAAAAGAGAGAGACAAATGAGGACTTCTGCACTTGAAAAAAGAAAATTTTTTATGGGCCATTTTGTTAAGTGATTAGGGTAGATTGATTTCTGCAATCAAACGATTGTCCCTTTTTTAAGTGTGTCATTTTAAAGAGACGTGCTATTACTCAGTGAGAAGAAAGCAGACACTGGCCATGAGAACAGCAGGGTGAGACAGGGACATGTCAAAGGATAGATCCCTAAATGTTAGCTTTAAGCAAAGTTTAACTGGATTAGTCCTAATATGGGAGGGGTAGTTCCCATTTTGTCACTGTGGCTGGTGTGCTGCCTTGAGATGACAGCACTCGGAGAGCTCCTGAGCTATAGTGCGAGCTAGCACACCTCCATCCTCTAGTGCATCTTAACCAATTAACATTTTAGATGCAGCAGAGGGACTAATATAAAAATGTAATTCTTAGTTTCTCCAGATGTTCTAAAGATTTTTATCAGGTGTCACTAAAGGAGAACAATGGTTCTATTATTTGTTTCATTTCACCTGCATAACCTGTTTTTTCTGCTTTTGTGTCTGTCTCACTGCATGAAACTGACCCTGACCTCAATCAATAGACTTTACTTTTGTCAATATAAAACTAGAACATTTGAAACCTGTAATGAGATCCTATTGTCCTTCATTTAATCTGAACATTTTCCAGGAAGCTGGATGTCACCAGCTGGTATTTGTCACATGAGCCAGGACATCAAAATCACTTTCAATTACGTCAATCAAATACAAATCACCAAATACAAATGACTGTATTTTGGTTGTGAAATGTAAGGGGGAATAGTACTCTTTACTTGCCAAGAATAATACAACAATCTTGGCAACAACTGACATATTAATCCTACTAATTTAAATTTTTCTATGGATTAATATGCCTGAAGCAGGAGGGTACAAAATCCACTTTTCATAAGGAGAAAAACAATACCCTCAACTTTGTGCAAAGGTCCTTCCATCAGTGTCAGAATACAATATTTACCATTTCTGTGTATTTCTACAGCAGAAAAACAAACAAAAAAAGCCCATTTCCTGGACACTAACCACAGTCTTGTGATGTTCATGTTTCAATACTTTAACCTGCCCACATCAGTTAAGCCTCAATGGGGGGTTTCATACTTTCCCCTTCTCCCCTAACTCCCTCTTATTTTACACAGTGCTACTGTTTGTCAATATTTCCCTTTTTTGGGTATCTCATTTTCGTTCTTTACACATAACTGTGTTTAAAATTTAACTGGGTTTCATATCAGAAATATTTATATAAAAAACCCCAAGGACCAGCAAAACCCAACTAAATAAAGAGCTGTCTGCAGGCATAAAAGAAAGGAGTCTGCATGGAAGACAGTACTCTAACTGGGTGACAAAGCTGGTGCAGATATAAATAAATATTCTATGAGTTAGCACAGCTGGCAGAGAGGCAAGAGCCTATTTCTTTTCAGACAGTAGTCTGCAAATACCTAGAACTGAAATTCAGTCAGTCATCTGAAACAGACGTCATCTGAAAACAAACAGGATTTCATTCTCTCTATGTAAGTCTGCATCTCCAGCAGGTACACAAAAAATAAAAATTTAAGATCCATGCATTGGAAAAATCTATACTTCTTGCTCACATGAGGCTAATCTGCAGAGTTTGGGGGCAGGGATGTTTCCAGTCCTAGCTCCCAGCTCTGTGGCTGTGAGGGAGCTGTGGAACACAGAATGGCACTATAAGAAAATCTTCACAAATCTGCTGGCTGCTGCCATGCTTGTGTTACAGACCCATAGAGACCACAGCCCATCCCTGCAGCTGAGCCTGGAAGAGTTCAGGAGTTTAACTCCAAACAGTTTCATTTAGCCTAGTAACTTGGGTTCCATGGCTGGCCTACAGAGTAAATACTGACAAGCAGCTACCACCACTTTGATGTATTTACTGATCAAGAATATCTAGTTCTCCATCTTCTTCATGATCTTTTTGGATAGCTAGGATCTCTACCTCATTGTATTCATTAGCTTAAAAGCAAAACTTCTATTCAGATTGGCAAAAACATAATAAAAAACCCACAAAAAACTACTTTGCCTTTTTTCTACACAAGGATTAGAAGATCAAAGAATCACAGAATGGGTAATGCTGGCAGAGACCACAGTGGGTTATCTGGTCTGGCCTCCCTGCTCCTGCAGGGTCATCCTAGAGCACATGGCACAGGATTGTGTCCAGATGGTTCTGGACAATCTGCTCTGGTGCACTGTCACCCACTTAGTAAAGAAGTTGTTCCTCAAGTTCAGGTGGAACTTCCTGTGCATCAGTTTCTGCTCACTGCCTCTTGTCCTATTGCTCAGCACCACTGAGCAGAGCCTGGCTCCATCCTCTTGGCACCCTCCCTTCAGATACTGACAGACATTGATGGTCACCTCTCAGTTGTGAATTCTCACAGCTGAACAGGCCCAGCTCCCTCAGCCTTTCCTCATGAGAGAGATGCTCCAATTCTTTGATCATCTTTATCGCTCTCTCCAGGAGCTCCACATCTCTCTTGTCCCAAGGAGCCAAGATTTGGGCACAGCACTCCAGATATGTCCTCACCAGGGCAGAGTAGAAGGGCAGGATCACATTCCTTAATCTGCTGGAATGTTCTTCCTAATGCACCCCAGGTCACCCTTGGCCTCTTGGCCACAAGGTCACACTGCTGGCTCATGGACAGCTTGGTGTCCACCAGGATCCCCATGTCCTGTTCCACAAGCTGCTTTCCAGCAGATCAGCCCCAGCCTGTCAGGTGCCTGGGGTTTTCCCCTCCCCAGCTGCAGGACCCTGCAGTTGCTTTTGCTGAATTTCAGCTGGTTCCTCTTCCCACCTCTCCAATCTCTTGAGGTCCCTCTGAAGGGCTGCACAGCCCTCTGGGTTATTGGCCACTCCTCCCAGCTTTGTGTCATCAGCCAACTTGCTGAGGAGGCATCTGCCCCTTCATTCAAGTAATTTTGAATGAATGAATAAGTTAAATAATCCTGGACAAAGTGACAGGCCTCCAACTAGACCCTGTGCCACTGATTAGAACCCTCTGGGATCAGCCATTCTTCCTCATACAGGCAGCCCTCTATCCACCTCATTGTCCACCCATCTAACCAACTCTCCTTAAATTTGCCTATGAGGATATTTTGTGAGACAGTGTCAAAATCCTTGTCAAAGTCAAGGATAATAATTTAAATATGTTCTTTGGTAAGTACTCTGTTTGAGATCTTAGTTTAATTAATTTTAATGATGAAATTATTCATCTCTTAATGAAAAATATTACAATGGAAACATTACAGCTGTATTGTGTAATAATCACAGTTATCATATATTATAGCATTGCTGTTCTAAGAAGGTGATTCCTGCTTGATTCCTAAATAATGTGCCTGTTCTAAGCAGACATTGCACTTGCCTACTGTGGTTGCTGAATCATAATTGACTTTTCTACAGTATTTTGTGCTACAAAAGTGCAATCAGTGTTCCCTGAACAGCATGTCACACCTATCCATTCGCACTCTGGTCACAAGAAAATCCAGCCATCAACTGATTGTCCAGATTTCTTAATCTACCTGGATAAAGAATATAAAATGTTCGTGGACCACTTTAAGAAACTCCCAAATATTATTTGCAGTTTGCAGGAAGAAAGTAGACCAAATTGTCATTATATTAAAGAAAAAATTGCAAATGTGGCCAGAGCACCAGGTAATATAGTTACAATAATTTTCTTTGAAGTTCTTGTTTGAAGCCACACAAAAAGGCTGAGACAATGGTTCAGGTGGGAATCTGAGCCCATCTTTACCAGTTGAATTCCTGAACCCAAACTCATGCAAGTTCCAATTCAGGGACACTGTGTAATGACAGAAATGTCATTGTGCTTGTGCCTGATGTGTCAGATGATCACAGTACTGTGGGATCCTATGTGCTGGCAGGCAGGGAGGAATTCAGCTTAAGTTTAGGATTCACCACCCTGCTGGGTAAGCATTCAATTTGAATTTCAGTGGGATTGCCCTTCCCTTCAAAAAGGCCTAATATGCTAACATTCTGTGGTTAATCCTAAAATGCTGTGTAAAATACCTGCAAGGAAAAGAAATTCTGTAGATATATTTTGAAACTTAGTTCATCTCTGCATATCCTATGGAACAGTGAGATTTTACTGATATATTTCTGACAGATTCATAGAACCACAAGTAGGGAAAAAAAAAACCATCCAAAAAGCAAACAGAAAATTAAGGAAAAAAAAAAATAAATTGAGATACACCTAGAATAGAAAGCAAAGAATATTCTGAAGTCTAATTTAATAGGTAACTGGCTAAAAGTAAATGGCTTAGCTAGAATTTTTAAAAGGGAAGCAACAATCAGAAATACAAAAAGCAAACTAAAATAAAACAATTCAGCAGGTTTTAGGATCTGGAGGTTTGCTTTCTAAACATGCCTTACCTAAAACAAACAGGCAAAGTTAGTTATTATTTACTGCAGTTTTGTGCAGAGATTGACAGGTTTGGAATGAATGAATAATTATGTGGTGCTTCCAGGTTATAAAGTGGAATCAGTGTTGACATCTGCATGCCTATTAATATTTCTTTATGTGCAATTGCCTGTAAATTCAACACTGAGTGCTTCTGGCAAGCAGCAATATCTTAAGATATCTTCAGACAAAATATTCAGTCTTTTTATCTACATTTGATTGTCAGAATATGTTTATAAATGTACTATGCATGTTTATGGCTTCCTCTAATTTTGCTCGGAACCACCAAACAATATTACTGTTTTATATGTGTATGCTTTTCAATTTATGTGGGATATGGCAGAAACCAATATGCATAAGCTTTCCAAATCTTGAGGGACAGATAAGATAGAAAATTTATGTCATGATCCATACTATTGTGTGTGGTACAATAATGGTTATATAGTGATGGGGAGGGGCAACAAAGTTTTTGACAGGTCTCTGATTTCCTGGTATTTCCATACGTGATCCTCATGCCAGGTTACAGCTTTCAAAACAGATACTGAGATTAGAGAAGTGTTACATGGCTAGCTGAAACTGTGTGCTGAGACTCACTGCTAAAAAATAAAGAGAGGTGAAATCCCAAGGAAAGGTAAAATGCTCACTTGAAAGATTATGTTTTAAGGGTAAACATTAGTTGAAACAGCTTGAAAGGAAACCCATGGCATGATTTGGGCTACGCCTGAATTTGTCTGGAAGCTCTGTTCTCTTCCTAACTCTGGTCCCCATTTCCCTTATGCTGGTGCTGGGGAATAGGATGGGAAAATTTTTCAACCTTTTATGCAATATCTGTACAAGGGGAAATTAACCCCTTGATTAACAAATGCCTCTTGCAATCATTCATAGAATCAGAATTGGGCTTTCTAGGGCTCATTCCTTTGTGAACTGCATCTCTGGCACGCTCCTTTAAACAGCAGAAGGTGGAAAAGGATTTAGTAAAAACTTTTGTGGAAGCTACTAGTAATGAAAAGTACTGCTTTTGTCAGTGGGGATAATATTTCCAGATATTCTTGAGTGTGTTATTCATTATGTATTTGAACTAGAAGGGAGTTTTAGATAAAAAACTCGTAAGGCGTAGATTATAATCTTTGGATAATATGACATTTGGAGGATAAAGCAAAGACAGTTGAAATATCCAGGCCACTCCTGTGAATAGTAGCCTAATGTTATTTTGGCTAACAGCTGCATTTAGGGCTCCCCCTTCTTGTTGGGGAAGATTAATCTGTCCTTGATTTTCTTTTTCTGGTGAGGATGAGCAAAATAGAGTATTTTTAGATTTAAATTTATACACAATATGAGGGGTCAAGGACAAAATTCTCTTCCTTGGCTAGTTATTGAAATAGACCAAACAGATGCTCTTGTGTTCTAGTTAGCCTTGATGCAATGCAAAGAATACTATACTGGAAAGAAGCTGTGAATCTGAGAATTCGAAGTTTCTTTAAGTGGTAACTGGATGTCACAAATTTACCTAAGCATCATGTTTTGGACTGCCACAACATAGAAAAAACTATCCATTTTTTGAATGGAAGGATAAGAACCACCACTAGATCTCTTCCCACAAGTTACAGGGTAATCAGTCTGTGCATGGGCAGAGATATAAGTTTTATAACTGGAAATGTTTTTCAGTAATATTTCATGAGTGATTCATTGAAATCAAGGTAAAAAATAGTACAGGGAGGCTGCAGCCTGTGGCTACCTGATGGTTGTAGGTATTCCCAGTGCCATCATGAAAGCCAGTTCTGTGCTGAATGGTGCAAGATGCCAGAAGTACAAAGAGAAATTACTGGATTTTGCTCCTACAGGTAGTGCATGAGACAGCCTATTGTCTAATGAGATACTATGTGTTGTAACAGAAGAAAACAGAGACTGAGGTTTGAATTTCTTATTTCCAGTTTTGCAGGGAATATCATAAATGAAGCAGTTTCATCCAGGCAAAAATCTGGATGGGGCAACCTGACAGGACACAGAGCTATACTTAGAGAAGATATTAATCTCACAATTTAGTAAAAAATCTGCCCCTACCACTAATCCCATTACTGAATTGTGTGTCACAGTGTCTGCACTGATGCCCTGTTAAGGCAAATTCTCCTCTCTCTAGCCAGCTGTCAGGCAGGCAGCCTCATTTTTCTGCTGCAGTTACTACAGCAAGCCTGGTCCTGTGGTGCTGAAACCAACGATATCTCCCCCTTAAAGCAAGAAATTCATTCTTTTATTCATACCACATTTTCATTATTAAGAAAAAACTATGATTCATAAAGTATTACCCTATGGCAATATGCAGACTTTAATATTAATGCTATTTTATATAAAGAAAAATCCTCTAAACCAGGAAAGATTAAACTCAAGCATGAATAAATACTAGTATCTTCCTGGAAGCTACATCTGTGCCCTTCATCTCCCATCTTTTGACATCCTGTGAACATCTCCAGAAAGTTACAGAACATTTTCTCTTGAGCAAAAAGCCCCTCATGGATATGAATGTGTTCTGTAGTCTTTGAGAAATGTCTAGAGGTCTTGTAATTTCTCACTCTCTCAGCTCCAAGCTGGCTGTATTCCACAACCAGATTTTACACAATAATCAGACAGTCGCTCAAATAATTGTTACTCAGTCCTTTTGCCTCAGAAAACATCCCTTCCATGAGATTCTGCCTGTTCTGCTGACTGATAAGAAAATGTGCATTTAAATTGGTCCTGCTTATAAAAATTATGACTGACAACACTGTGCAATTTGAGAACCCCAAGCCTTAGGTTATTCCTAGGTTCTTTTGAATCAGCATGAAACATGCTTCTGTGCTGAGATGTCCAACCCTGTAATTTTAAGCTTCCATTTTATTCTTGGCAATCTTATCTCTGAAAGGCAGAATAACTGCAGTAATTGCACATCTCATTTCAGAAAAATAAAGAAACATTCATTTTCCATTTTAATAGTTTACTGGAAACTGGTTCACAAGGAATGAAGAGACTGATAATGAATGAAAATGGAAAACAGCAAGATGCAATTACTCACCCGTGCCAGGCTGGTTCCAGAAGGGACTTTATATGGAACATACTTTCTGTAGATATGTCCAACTCGAGAGCATGGAACATCATACATGCCACCTCCACACATCCACACCTGGAAAAGCAGACAGAAAGCAAGTAAAAGAATTATTCCTGGAAACAAATGAGGGAAAAAAAATAAAGCATTTTAAATAATGTGTATGTGAAAATAACACATCATTCTGTGCTGACCCCTCCCAAAGTCATGGTGGCCTTCTTGGCATACTGGTAACTGGGATATGGTAATGGGGCAGACTTTCCCACCCAGAATCTCACTGTGCAAAAGCAGAGTATGTTCAAAAGAAAATCATAAAAGAAATAGAAATAGAAATAGAAATAGAAATAATAGAAATAGAAATAGAAATAATAGAAATAGAAATAGAAATAGAAATAGAAATAGAAATAGAAATAGAAATAGAAATAGAAATAGAAATAGAAATAGAAATTAATACTTTGGGTTGGAAGAGAGTTTAAGTTTGGCCACTTCCGTTGTGCTTGCCTGTTTGTGTTACAGTGGGTATATCTGCCTGGTCCTGGAATTCAGCCCCTGACTGACTCTGCTATTCACAGTGTGAATGGAGAAAATAGGGGTTAGAGTGAAGGCCTGAATTACAAAGTGATTTATTTAGCTGCTTCTTATGGATCATTTGTGCATCAGTCCTTACAGTCCCTTAGCAGTTAGCCACGGCATCCAACTGAGACCTGATAATGAAATGTTTGAGCATCTAACCTCATTACACTAATGTAAATGTCTAAGGAACACTTGAAACCACTGAAAGTCGGGCTTTGTCCTTAAATTCCATGGATGCTGATGTGCAGTCAGGTGGAGCTGAGAGCTCCTTGGGAAGCTGCTGCTCACTACCTCCCATCACAGAATTGACTAAGCCTGGGTAGGTGCCTCTGGACACGTCATCTACTCTCCTAGTGAGCACAGTCCTCCCCAGGAAGGAAGTTTACTGGTGGATTAGGAATGGAGACCCAAATGAATGCTCTGCCTTCATGCCAAAATAGCTTATTACCACTCAGACCAATCTTGCACGTAGTTAAGCCATGTGGACCTGAGGATCATCTTCTTCTAAAAAAACCATTTTGTAAAATCTGCCTCTTTAATAAACCTTGAAATACTCACCTTTTTCATGTCACTGGAAATTGTGCATAAACATAGTAAAATATAAAGGCAAGAGTGTTAAAATAATGTTACTCCCTTTTCTAACAATATTTCCTTTGTGTGCTACATCATTTGTACTGGTTTTAAGTGTGAATTTCCTCTCTGTGGCTGTCTTCAAACAACCCAGTGTACCAATGAAAGTGCAGATCTGTGTTTACTATTTGCTCTTGTTTTCTAAATGGAGGTGCCCAGACAAACTATTACTGTGATTAATCAAGGCTTCTTAGCCTTTGAAGAATGGACAGCATGGCAGTGTGACTCAAAGGTCAGCCCCAGCACAAATTTAAAAGACAAGAAAGCACAAATTTTATATATACATATAGGCCAGTATTACTTTAACTGAGGCACTGAGAGCTGCAGTAGACATATATTGCATTTCCTCTAAAGCAGTAGGATAACAGCTAAAAAAAACAACAAAACAAAACCCCAGTCAGATATGCTGAGGCAATAACAAGTGGGAGGAAATAACACTGTGTTAGGCTTATATTTGATAGATATAAAACCTGAAAATGCTGTGCTGCACCTGAGGTATGCCGTGCAGGGTAATTGAAATGAATCTTGGGCTGCCTCGAAGGACATTTAGCAGCTGTTCCTGTTTATCTTTCAGTTTCAGAATGGTATTAAAAGCATTTTTTATATTTTCCTGAGAAGATCAGTTCTGGCAACTTTGCCTTTAAAATGTGCATTTTTATGTCACATGCACTAAATACAAGAAATTGGGGAATGACTTCTGTGTTAAGTATTACAGACCTCCAGTATGCCATGAAAGAAATTCAGGTGGTGTGGGACATTTGGCAAAATTATATCAGAAGGAGTAAAACTCTCAGGATCGTTAATGTCTCCTTCTTGCAAAAGCAATGAATCTGGTCTGCAGCTGAGGTATAAAAAACAAAGATGAAACCAAAATAATGCAATTCCAGCTTGGAAAGATCAAAGGAGTACTTTATGTGTCAACTAGAGACTATCTCACAATTTATCTTTATATGGCTCCTTCCAACAATGTTGCAAAACACTTTATAGGGCGGGTTGAAAGCAAAAAGCAGGCATTAACACAAGCTTTAAAATAAATTAAGCTGTGGTTATGTGGCTTTGTTTCTGACTGGAGTTTAGATGCCACAGATGTATTTTTTGGCTCTGTTCTACAGCTCCTGTGGGATTTTGGGTGAATCACTCCCTTTTCACATTACTTCTTTGTCTTTTAAATTGAATTCTGCCTTCTCCTGTGGTTCCCCCCACCTTATCTCTTTGGTTTATGAGTGAACCAGCCTGAAAACTACCTGGAAAATGTAAATACTGTGCATGCAAGACTGAGATTCCAACCCATATGCTACACTCTAGCCATAATTACTGTAGCAGAGACTCATGATTTTTGAGCAGTGGAGGAGATTTTGCTGGGGAAGAGTAACATAAACTTCCAGCAAATGATGCCAAGGATTTAGAGGGTACTGAATGGACTTTGGATTAGGATTTAAAACTAACTGAGAACTATACTGCTGCTGAGAGTCAGTAACAAGGCTGACAACTGCGAGAGACATTGAAATGAAGGGAAAATGCAAACAGTAACCCGGTGGAAGAGGAATATAAAATATTTCATGCAAAGACGACAGCTTGGTGCTCTTCATATTGTGCAAGAGGGATGGATTACAAACAGGAGAAATGTATTACAACAGTGGGGCTAAAAAAGTTGTACAAAATAAGAATATAAAAGTTTTATGGGATTTTTCAGTCACTCCTCTTGAAATGTAAGCTATAAAGAAAAGATTTGGCAGTTGTAGAAAAGGAGAAAAAACAATATTTTTCTGTGAACTTTTACATGCAGTGAGAATGTTCTTCTAAATGAAAAAAAGTTGAAAAATAGGATCACTGACTGCAAATTTACAGTCAATGGGCTCACAAATTGCAAAACCATTTACTGGAGGTGCAGTGGGATTTCCTGTCAGGAAATATTAAAATTGTACCATGTAAACTGGGAACTGATGACTGTGAGTATTTTAGCAATACTCCCCAGCACCTCCAAAATTCTGAGAAAACTGGCAATATTCCACATTTGTCAGTCCTCCATATACATTACAACTGCACTGACAAGTGTTAATGCTCCTCCACTCCCTATCTCCTGCCAAGACTGACAGCCGTGGAGGGAATTAATGATTATGATGATAATCATGATAAAGAAAGGGATTAATGAACTTGGAGGTGTGTTTTGGAAAAGAGCAATGAAGAGAATTTGGAAGATGTATTGGCATGGATAAGGATAAAACAACTGTAGATACAGATGGCTACCTTCAAGATGCTGGGGAATCACCACTAGCATTTTTGTTAAGGTGTGATTTACAATGCCTAAGGGATGCCTAGTGCAAAGGATTGCACAGGGTTTGCATGGCCAGGTTTTGGTGGCAGGGGTGGCTTCTGTGAGAAGCTCCAGAAGCTTCCCTCAGGTTCAACAGGGGCAATGGCAGCTGGCTCCAGGATGGACACAACCCTGTCCAAGGCCATCAGCAATGGTGGTAGCACCTCTGGGATAACAGATTAAAAAGAGGGAAAAGTTACTGTGCAACAGCCAGAGAGAGGAGTGACAACATGTGAGAGCACCAGCTCTGCAGACACCAAGGTCAGGGAAGAAGGAGGGGGAGGAGGTGCCCCAGGTGCTAGAGCAGAGATTCCCTTGCAGCCTGTGGTGAAAACCATGGTGAGGCAGCTGTGTCCCTGCACCCCCTGGAAGGTTCATGGTGAGCAGAGATCACAGAGATCCACCTGCTGCTCCTGGGGGACCTCATAGCAGGTGGAGTGGGACTAATCCTCTCCCTGAGGAGGAAGGAAAAGCAAGACAACATATGATGAACTCACCATAACCCCCATTTCCCATTCCCCTGAGAGTGAGGAGGAAGACAAAACAGGGAGTGAAGTTGAGCTTGAGAAGAAGGGAGGGGTGGGGAAAGGTGTTTTAAAATTTGGGTTTATTTCTCATTGCCCTACTCTGATTTGATTGGCAATAAAATACTTTTTCCTCTGGTCAGTTCAGCTTTGCCCATGGTGGCTGGTGAGTGATCTCTCCCTCTCCTCTTTATCATGAGCCTTTTGTTATATTTCCTTTCCCTTACTCACATGAGGAGGAGGATGTTAGAGCAGCTTTGCTGGGCACCAGGTATACAGCTAAGGTCAATCACAAGAGTTCAGGAAACACAAGACATTAGTATCTTTTGCTACTCTGTGTTGTGATGATTACTACATAGTCTGTCTAACAGATTTATATGTAGGACTTCCCAAAAAATAGTTTTCCTCATTATTGTGAAGAGATGTTATTAATCAGGTGAGTTCCAGTGCTTTGGCAGCTTTCACAAGTCTAGCACACACTGAAGTGTACTGCCAGCAAGATGTCATACACCTTTATAATCTAAAAAAAATGATCCCGATGTTGCCAAAGAATAAAATCTTGAAGACTTTCTTACATAAAAATTAACCTAAGAAACTATTTAATGAACAGGTCGTATTTTGAGACAGTTTGTAGCTGCATCACCACCCAGAGTACTCAGAATAATTGTTTGCCAAGCAAATTAATGTAAGATATGGCATTAACACAGGGCACCTGTCTGACAACACTTTCACAGTCCATAGATATGGATGCTCTAAGAGTAAATTGTCATCTCTAGATTCACTCAAGTGAAGCCAAGGAAGCTGAACTAGTCTGGTTGTCTGGCTTTATCACTGGCTTTCACTGACTTTGGAACAGTTTGCAAGTACACTTTCTTACCAAGTTTTGTGAACAGATCTGGTAAATTGAACTGTCTGGCTAACTTGTCCTCATTTAAATAAATTTTAAGATGATTGAATCTGTAGCTACAGTAGAATCTGCTGAAGCAGAAACCTTTCCCAAACTGACAGTGGTGATTCTGACATCATACACCCCAGTTCTTTCTGTTTCTCTCTTCCACCTCTGTGATTTTTTTTCTAATTTTTTGTTATTCCAAACCAAACAGCAATCTTTTTTTTTTTTTTTTTTTTTTTTTTTTTTTCAAATTTACACCTCCTAAATTCTTCCAATACGAATTTACTCCTATTTGTCAGTAATTTTTAAAGACTATATTTTTCTTCTTTTAACACTAGTAAGAAAGGACAAGGATCCTAAGGTCATTATATACTAATAAGATAGATCCAGAGATATGACTGAAATGAGACCCAATGTGACACAGCTGCCTCAAAAAAAAACCCAAGCCTCTCACTTGAACAAAACACACAGGGTCAATCTGGTTTCTCAATTTCCAGTTGTGTTACCATGGTTTCTATAGAAAATCTGCAGAGAACAACAAGTATATTCTTTGTGAAGATGAAAAAAAGGAATATTTGAAATAGGATAATAAAATCATGGGTGATCTGTCAGAGACCATTGTGACAGCTACAAGTAACTATTTATATTTGCCTGTGAAACAATCTAAATGGACATTCTAAACATATGGTCTAGCTATTGAGTTTCCCCTGCCTTCCTGTTTTATTTTTCCAATTTATAAAAATGATTTGGAGAAACATGAGAGTAAGCCAGCTAATGCAAAACATTTTGCAGTTCTTGGAACTCCTGTAAAGACAGCCTGGAAAACCAGGGCTGGGTAACACTGCACATTTCATTCAATAGAATGGCCTCAGCACTGTTTTAATTGCAGCTGAAACTCAGATTCAGCAAGATATCTGATATTAGTCATGGCTGACATGCTAAATTTATTTCAAGAGCTTTACACTGACAGAGTTTGGAAGTAGGCTGGAAAGATCCTGGAGCTAAATTTGAATTGTAATTTCAGTTCCAAGCTTTATCCAAATACATTTGACTCAAATCATCTAAGTCATGAAACTCTATCAGGTCCTTGAAAAACTTTGCAAGTTAATGCCAAGGTTTTGCATGAGGTAGAATTTTTATGTCCTTGGGTATACTGGAAACTAAACTCACTTTTCAAACTTGGACATGTTAGTCCTCAGCAAACTAATACAAATGCCTGTTTTACATGTAGAAAGTAACAGGACTTTCAGCTCTACATGTAAATGCCAAGAAACTGATTTCAATACACATGTCCTCATTCAGGATATGAGGGTATATTCTGTAACATGGCTGGTTGTACATAACCTGAGCACTTGAAAACTCCCCATATGTCATTACAACTACTTAAATGCAATTTAAAAAAATCTGCTTTGGAGCAGCTGGCCTGCAGACAGCAGCTCATGGGAGCTGAGCTGCTCTAGTGATCCACTGCTATTGAAAGGAGTCAGTCTTTCTTCCTATGACTTTCTCTATTTCCACCCATTTTCTTGAGTTGGCTCCAGGGGACCCTGTTCCCAGAGATGATTAAACTTGTTGATCTGGACAGAAAAAATTATTCCATTTTCTTTTTTTCTGGATTAGTTCTCTGTTGGCTTGTTCAACTGAGAGCAACTCTTGAGCACAAACACAGCATCTGAGCAAAGGTAAGTAGAGAAGACTTGATAAAAGGAAAAAGGTGGGACTTCATTCTTTGACAGTGGTAAGCTACCATGTTTTCAGAGGGAGCTACACTCAGTGTGATTTTTGTATAGCTTCTGGAACAATTTTTTATGGCACTGTGGAACTTCCTAATAAAAAGAAGTTTGTATTAAATTAATTTTAGTTTAAAAAGACAGAAGCCCAGATGAACGAAAGGATCATGATAACACCAGCAAGGAAGTATTCTGTAAAGTGGCTTGATGACTTACCTTAAAGGAGATTTCATACTGCTCTCCTCCCCATATTTCTAATCCTGGATCATAGCCTCCCAGCTCCCAAAACCATTTCCGGTTAACGGCAAATAGACCTCCAGCCATTACAGGAGACCTGAAGGATGAATAAAGCAACACAAACAATGATGAAGATGTTTGGGCCATGTGTGTGTGCCTCTGGGTGTGTTTGCATGGATGGTGTTTGGATTGCAAAGCTATGAAAGGCATAGAGGAACAGCAGTGTAACCAAACAATATTCACCTTTATTCATCCAAGAAGGGGTCTAGATGAGAAACAGGCAATGTGGCAGATACAGAGAATGATAGAACTCTTTTTTTAAAAAAAAAATCCCCAAAAAATCAAGCCCAGAAAACCAATAGCCCCCCCAAAGTTCTGTTTGTTGCTATGTAACAGTGAAAGAAAGGGACTCTGGAAACCTGCCAAAGTACTTAATGAATTTCAGCACTCCACGTGAAGTAATGTGCATTTGAAAGTGAGCAAAAGTTTTCATTCATTTCAGTCTCATAGGTGCTGGCTAGAGAAAGGCAGAAAGGTGAAAGAGGATGGCTGAAGAGAAGCAGTTGGGAGTTAAACATCTGCTTTCCTAAGCATTTAAAACTCCTCAAATGTGTCTCACAGTGGTAATGTGATTTATAGGCAAATAATTTGCTACGCTTCCCATGTTCCATTTATTTCATTAATAAGTATGTGGAATTTTCTTCAATTAACTCAGTCTTTTTCACAGACAACAGAGAAAACAAATGAGATATTTAAAGTTATTGTTAGAGAATAATGACAAAAACATATTTTAAATTTATAAGCAGGATATTTGTACTGGAAAACAAGCATTTTCTCTTTTCATTTTCTTTCAGTACCAAGAAGACCATGTTTCTAATGCAGTAAATACATTGACAGCTACATTCATGCTGGTGGCTGGTCAGAGGGAGAAGAAAAGATAAAGCCATGGGAGGAGACCTGGGTGGCTTCCAGGCAATGCTTCCTTAGCAGAGGAAGCATGAACTGACATGAAACTGGGTCCTATGCCCTGTGTCTTGTGACAGTGAAGCCTCAAGGGAAAATTATTCCATCCTGGGGCATTTTTGTTTTGAATTACTGCTGGTGGTTTCTTTGGGGCTATGGAAACAGATGGTATCATCCTGGAAGTCATGACTGGAAAATAAAAATTTCCCCCTTTGCCACTGGTTTAGGATTTGGCAGTGAACTTGGGTAAATATTTCAGGAATCCATGCATAAGTTAGTTTATTGAAAAGGACATCATGTTAATGGAACATTCTGCCATATTTTCTCTGCCTTAACACTTTTTTATACTGTTGTCTTTTATCCAAGGCAGTAGAGATGATAAAAGAGCAAGCAAACAGCTGAGTGGTCTCTGCCACCATCAGGCAGCCAGTGAATCCCCACATCAAAGTTAGAAAATTATCTCCTCATTTGCATTCATGGTAATGAGAAACATTATGAATCATTTTCCTTTCACTTCTATATGGTAGCTTAAAAAAAATAATTAAACTACCCATTTTCATGACTCTTACAGACTAATTTCATTTTCCTTTAGAGATTACATTTTTAAAAGCACACAGAAGCTTTGAGAAACAAAGCTTTGTGAAAAAAAACATCCAAACTGGCAAGGCTGTGTGCTGTAACATACACTGAATGCTAATACTTTTTTACTTTTATTGACATTTCATATTTCAATATTGACTGCATTTCCACATATGAATAAATTCAACGGAGATTTTATTAGAAACCTTCCCCTGAGGATTCTGACTACTACAATACATTTTCAATTCCTTACAAAGTAAATCTAATTACAACATGTCCTTTTTGACTTCATGTTTTAAATAATCAAAACAAAATGTCATTTTATAAAGAAGGACTTACATAGAGAATGCTTATGACTAAACTGCTACTGACAGAAGAAATGTAGTCCCAGAAATCACTGGGAAAATGCAGGATATCTATAATTCTCATAGATACAGTATCTTTCCTAAGCATATCTCTCAGTACAGTGAATAGCCTATAAAAAAGGCAATTGCCACAGCTAAATCAGATGGAAGATAAAAAAACCCAGAGACTTAAAATTCCAAAATAATTGGCAAATACTTACAAATTATATTTGAATCAACAGATTTTCCAGTGATAAATACTGAGTAACAAAACCCCTTGTTCTTTAGATGTTAAAGTTCAGAATATTTTTTGCAATTAACAAAACTACCTAATGACTGGAACAGTAGCAAACCCATATTTTTTGCATTTCCTTAAAAAATAAGAGAAGAAATTGAATGCAATGTTGCCCCATTAATTCATATTCCACAAGATGTTCTGACATTTGTTGTTTTGTAGGAAGAGCAATGAAGAGGAAAAGCAGGATGGCCTTTTGGTTTTCATTAGAGTGGAATTAGTAATAAGCTGTGTGAAACTGAGTGCTTGGCACAGCATGAATTCCACTCCATGTCACAAGCAGCTACTGCTGAACAGGCCTCAAATTGTCTCCAAAATATGAAGACAAGAGTCCAGTCTTGCAATTGTGGCCAATATGAAAAGTCCTTATACATCAATTGGATCACTTACACAGATAAAAGAATTGCACTGGAGTCCAAAGAAGGAGAATTAATCTCTTGTTTAGTGGCTTCTGTATAGAAATGTCAAGTACAAAGCTGTGTTTTTAAAGGTAATTTCTTCATGAAATGTCCTACTCAGATTCTTAAACAATTAGACTTATAGCATATTATTATGTGAGTAAATACAGTGGAAATCCATAAAGTCATTATGGTCAAAACCTTAAAAGGACAAATACTCCTAAAACATCAGAAAAGCCGGAAGGGTAAGGTTGCTCAACTTAAAAATATTTGTAAAAATCCTTCCACAGGAGAACTACTGCACAGAATCATTGAATATAAATAAAGGAACAATATTGAAGTTAAAGCTAGCTGATCGAAAAATGGCTCAACTGGTTAAAGATTTCTGTACTGAGATAGAAAAAGAATTTAAGTTAGAGTGTAAAACCTGTCCCCTAAACCCCACAAAACTTGCTTTGTAAATAGACTGAGAAAAAGGCAGGCAAATGCTTCATGTGAAAAGACAGCCTACAAACAAAAAACTGCACAAAAAGAAGTGTAACAGTAGCTCCAACTGTAGCCAGCAAATATTTTTATAACTGCTTGCAATTAACATGCAGAAGAAGGAAAGAGGTAATCTCACCTATTACTTTTCAAGGTAAGAGAAAAATGACATGAACTTCAAGGGAGTGAGAAGCTACTTGCATTAGAAACAAATGTGGTATGTTGCAAACAAGTGAACTGCATAGCAGGGTTTAGAATCATCACAATGCAAGAGTGATACACACAGTGGAACTAAAGGATTTGTGAAAAGGGAAGAGGAGCTTTGACAGCCTGCAGAATGAAAGTGAGAGAAATGAAAATGGGAAAGCACTTGTGCTGGATGACATGCACAGCAGGTACACTGATAGGAACCACCTGCCCAAAACAGCTGAAACTTGGCCATTACAATCAAATCCAGGGAATGGCATGTATTGCACTGTGCAGCTCTCTGTGTAACCCAGACTGATGAAAGGCTCTGTGCTGAACTACTGAATGCTGGAGAGAGGAGTCCATCTCAGACAAGCTGACCTTCAGTGCCAAACCCACTGGCACTTGACACAAATACACGGGAAACAGCTCACAGCACGAATCAGGACTAGGTGCTGCTGACCTTGTGCCATCAGGAATGGAATGGAAAAGGAGGAAAGAAATGACTGGTGACCTACTGAATGCAGCTTTGAGCTAGGCTGCTGCACTTTTTATAATGAATTTCTATGTCTTGTTAAGCAAGAAGTGTCCCCTCACTCTAGTGATGCCACATGAAGGCAGCTCAGGAGGGGAATAAATTCAGTTACCTTGCTTGGTGATGCTCCATGTCCTCTCTGCAGTGATTCCTGATTCTGTATCAAAGATTCATAAAGCAAATAGCAGAAGCTGACACTAACCTTAGATAAAAGTTCTAAAAACCTGAAATTTAAAATTTTATTTTAGGACTTGGCTACTCAGAGGAAGTAAACCAAACTGAAGTTGAGTTGATCAGATGTTAAGAAAGTGATGTAGGTTAAGAAAATAAAAGACAAAAATAAAAATTTAGTGGTTGCTCCACCTAAAGACAGTTTCTATACTGTGCATAGGAAAAGATGTCAAAGTAGCTGACATGAATATTGATATGTTATCCTGAATTTCTCAAGAAGTTAAAAAAAAAAAGTGGAATATTTTATGCACTTAATTCTCTAATCAAATATAATTAAAATGTATTAAAATGCATTTTTAAATGTACCAACTCTTTTACATTTAATATTTCTGTAAGGTATTGTTTTATCTTTTATCCATTCTAACAACACTACCCATTTCAATGTTTATAAAATCATTAAGATTCAGAAAGTAAAACCTGTCTCTGTGACATCACCCTATGGCATCTATTCTTTATTTTTTAACTCAAGTGTCCCTTTTTTCTAAACAACTTTTACCCTAGATAAATGTATGTAAACTACCAGTTCAAATGAGCATTGTGCTGAAACATGTAGCAGCCAAGTTGTATTAAACTTAACTCCCAAGTCTCTCTATTACATTCAATTTTTAAACTCCACTTTTGTTTGGGAAATATTAAGATAAAACCCCATTCTTCAAATGGTGAGCCAGAAAGCTGTGGAGAGTCAGCTACAAAGAAACCTCTAAAAGTCCTTGACTTTCAGTTTATAGAAGTTTCCACTGTAATTTCATTACACACTCTTATTTTTCTTGCCACATGGCTAAACTTCATTTAAAAAATTGCATTGTAAAAAAGCAATGAGTCCCTATGTGGGTGATGAGCCCTTTTAGCCTTTTTTCTCATATTTAGAAAAATTAATGAAAAAGAGGTGAGCTGGGTAGAGATGGAAGACTCTGAAGAAAAAGTTTCCTCTCCCCATAATTACCTCTCATAATCCAAGGGAAATCTGTCTGAATTATTGTTAGAGGAGATCTACAGCACTCAAACTAAGCAGGTGGGTCAGCACAAATGAGCATCCTGAAGCAAAAAGTAAATGAAAGTTTCTGGAAACATCCTGCAGGCAATGGTGCTCAGAAGGATAAAGCCAAGGAGCAAATTAACAGCTGGAAGTCATACTTAAGAGACAAATCTAATACACAAGCAGTCTCACAAGATTGCTGCAAAAGCAAGAAAGCAGAGCTGAGAGCAGCACCTCAGCTGAGCCATGTTCATGTCACCAGGAGGGATGGATCTTGGACACACGGAGGTCAACAGCAGCAAAAAATCCTTCAGTCTATTAGCAGGAAGTAAGAACTGCTGGAGAAAACAAAAACAACCTCTGGACACAATTTAAAACAACTCTGTCAAGTTTGGCACCTTCTCATATTGATGGGTAATATCTGAATTAATAGTTTTCCCTTGAAAAGATAAGCTTTGAAAATTAAATGTAGAAGTAAAGATAAATTGGAGGCAAAATAGTATCAACTGTCCCTAAAATAAAAATTTTAGGTTTCCTGGTTTTTGCTGACCTTTGATTTGATTCTATATTTCTATGAATAACAATAGTTCACAAAATCCCAGCACTATCTTCTAGGAAGCTCTCTCAGAACATATGGGGGCAGTATCTGAACAGAATTTCTACCCAATGTTTCCTTCCCCTCTTTAGACAGAGAGATATAAACCAGGGCTTACCTTTGCTTTATAGATTTAATTAAGCCCAGTAGAGCACCATAAGCAAAGTTTAAACTCAAGGAGAAATTTTCAATGTCATTAAAGATAATAAATGATTCCTTTTGAAACATAACCACTGGCCTGAAAATAGGTTATTTTAAAAAGGCCTTTAATTCAGACTTTGTCCTCCCAAGACAGATTCCTAGGTTACAAATCCAATCAGTTAGGGATCTGCTGTCAAAAGTTACAGGTGATTTTGACTAAGCTACTTGGATTACTATAGCCCTGTTTTCTAAAACTCTATAACATGAGGTTTTAGGAATGACTGGTGTGGAAAAGCAGCCCTTCTGATAAATATGCTATGTGCTATTGTAAAGCACCATGTGCATATTTTGGGAGCTTTGAGAAAAGACCAACAAGGCAGCTGAATTGCAATCACCACCACAAACTCCACACAAAAGCAAAGCCTTTGCTTGCTCCAGATCTCCTGCAGTATTTCAGGCTCTGGCTTTGTTTGTGTGGCACCAAATTGATTCAGGTGGGCAAATGAGAAGTGTTATTAAAGCACTGCAAGGAAATGGCTCCTGGAGTTTCACAGGTTTTTCTGTTCTGTTCCTGCCACTGTTCACACCCCAGATCAGACTGAATAGTTAGTGAAGGTGATTTCCAGAACATTTCTGAGTTGCAAAGATTTGGAATAAGTAGAAGTGTAGTTACAATAACCTTCTCCTGATTTTTTAGCAAAGTCTCTGAAAGTTCTGCTGCCTTGCATCCTGATAGCTTTTCTTCAGGGTCCCACAGACCACCCCTGGTGACTCTGACTCAAGCAGACAGAGCTGTCACACTAGGCTAATCAGATGAGACATAGTTAGTGATCTGCCATGGAGCTGAGGATGTTATTCCTTTGATCAGTTCTTCCATAGGACTGTCAGCTAGTGCCCTCACTCTACCCTTATGCACAAGCACTGCTTCAAACACAAGCAAGAATTGGAGACAAAAGGTAATTTTAATATTTCATTTATGTCTGTCTTTGGGGATTAATTCAGAAGCCTGAAAAGATTCCATGCTGACAGGGAGGGAGGCTGGAGCTTGTGTAGCTGTGCTATTGCTACAAAAAGCAGCTCATCCATTTGCCAGTGGTCAAAGATTTCATGAACGTTAAGTTTTAAGAGGGCAAAAAAAATTATGCCTGAAGAGGCTAATATGCAGGCAAAGGTATTCTGGGATCCTGGAAATGTTCTCTTAGATGCATCATTGACATTTATTAAAGCTCTATAATTTGCTGGTTACTGTATTATGGAGGGTAATGGGGAGCCAGGCATTAGATTTCTCCCAGTCTGCACCAGAGGCACAAGAATATTTTCTTGTAAAAACTGTGAAGCAGTGAAAACAGTTTTTCAAGTACAGAACTGACAGAAAAAATACTGGAAAGTACTTCTCAATGGAGCATGAAGGAGCTGCAAACTGATGAGGTCGAGCACTTGATTGTCCCATGATAGCATCTACTTCTAATTTGATGTTGTAAAGAGGGACAGGCTGTGGAAAACCAGAGAAATGAACCTTCCTAGCTTATTATCAATTGCAGTGAAATTAAGCTAAATATGTGAACTCTGCACCTGACTTTGAAGGCAAATACAGATAATCAGTTTGCCATGGAGCTCTGCTAATTTACACAGCCCACAGTGGAAACTGCTGAGCAAACCACACTGGTCTCAGAGTTGGGAACCAGAATCTCTACACAGTGCAAGTGAGACAGCCCCTCCTTCACCCAAGGAGTTGCACACTATAATTCTCTTCTAGCTGGAAGGTACAGGATACATTTCTAAGATCAGCTAGCAAAAGGGGACCTTTGGGAGCAATTCAAAAGCAGGATAATGGGAGATGATTTGGGCTCAGGCTGGACTGGGTACATTGCTGGCTTTTAGGTGACTCACCAACAGAGACTGCAGCTGCCTTGCAAGCTTTTTCCCTGCTGGATCTGGAAGCTCACACAGCCCAGATACTCTTGTGCCAGCACTGTCCCACTGCCTGCCATACAACAGCACATGGATCAAGGGGGGCCACCCTAACCTGTAGAAATCTATAAGGAAAATACTGCAAGAAAAAATTGAGAGCTGAAAAAATAACATATAAGCAATGTAACTACATTAAGTCAAGATTCCCATCTCCAGAAAACTTGCTTTTAGAAATAAAATTATTTTGCATTCATCTAGACTAATAATATATGAAAAAAAGAGTGATGGTTATTTTAAGAAGCTTCTCAAGATTTGAAGAAATTGATTTGGGCAATCAATAATGCCCAAATAATTTTAAAAATTGTGCTGGAGATAGTCCTATCACTACAGAATTACATTAGAAAGCACAAAAAAAGGTGTACCAAATCCTGAACTGGCAGGAAGGTAAGCTGAGCAGTAGTAAGAACTCTTTCAAGTGGTGAGAAGATCAAAGAATCTTCTGGGTTGTAAGGGATCCACAAGTAAATGGTCTGTAAGGGATCAAACACACAACCTTGGCATTATTAGCAACATGCTGTAACCAACCTAGCTAATCTGACCTAGACAGGCTTTATTGTTAAGAGGTTACCAAAAAACCACCCCCAAACCCACCAAAAACAACACAAAAAACACAACAGAAAAAGCAAATCCTTAATCACAAACAATCAGAAAAACCTTTGTCAGAAATGGCAGGTACAGACCCCACTGAAACTGTAATTTCACTTGATCTCCATCACTGGCCACATTCAGCACCTCAAACAAATGGGATCTATAAACATCCAGACAATTACTGGCAGATAGTCTCATTAGGTAGATGGTATTCATAGAGGGATTGGTAATACTGTTCTCAGTTTACAGACTACACAAAGAGGGCTCAGTGCTTCTGATTCAATGGGTTTCTTAGCTCCTCTGAGAAATAATCCAAATGCAGATTCAAAGGTAACTGAGGATTCTCTTTAATGCCTTCAGTCCTCACTTTTCCCAGCTTCTCGGCCTCAAAGGTGGAGGCTGTCCTTGGGGTCACAAATTAAATCCCAGTGAGAGGCTGAGGTGCTGCTGTCAACCCTGACTTGGTGTCAGCACACAGATGGGCTTCAGCTCTCAGACCACCTGTTTCCCCCCAGGAGACAACCTGCTCCATCTGTCCAAAAGCTTCTCACCATGGGACATTACTTTAGCCCCACAGATACTTACATCACCTTTGATTACACTGCAGCAATCTACCCTTAGCCTTTGAGATCATCATCCTTTATTTGGTGGCCAGGGTCAGCACAGATTATAAAATCTGTACACCTCCAAAGGACAGAAATCTTCTGATGATGTGTGCTTATACTGTCATTATAACCTTCTTTCTTTTTGATAACTTGATCTGACTCTCCTGAATATTTGGCTTTGACCCTGTCCTATGGCTCATTCCCTAACTCCCTGCCTAAGAAAATTGGCCAGGTTCCCTGAAAACCTCTCAGGGGATGCTTCTCTCTGCAGCTGGTGTGAACTGGGGAGCATGGATCTCACCAGCAGGTTTCACTCCTGCCATTTACTTTTGTAAATAAAAATAATCCCTCACAACCAGCTAAACAGAATGGAGAACTATGATGCCACTAAAACCAAGATAACAAATCTGAATATTTTGCTAGAGAAAACGTTTTCAAATGTTTCACTCATCTCCAGCTAGCAGAAAAGAAGAGAAGAGAGCCCATAGAAAGTGTAGAGAAGAACAGTA
Organism: Oenanthe melanoleuca; assembly: GCF_029582105.1. Classification (NCBI taxonomy): domain Eukaryota; kingdom Metazoa; phylum Chordata; class Aves; order Passeriformes; family Muscicapidae; genus Oenanthe; species Oenanthe melanoleuca. The sequence goes on along the minus strand of NC_079337.1, from coordinate 34,729,688 downwards.
GTTAGGTCAGTCTGACATTTGTTGTCCTACATTTGTGAAAATATTTTCCTAAAAACTTCAGTGGTACAACAACACAGAATCAAACTTAATACACACAGTAAATTGCTGACTGTCATTACCAGCAATAAGACAGAAGAGTTATGGCTGTAAAGCAGCTGCTGTAGCATTTGTAGCATTCAGCCATGTTCTGCTGTCAAGGGAAAAAAAAAAAAAACTAATGAAAGATTTAAAGGCAGAATGTTATGCATGAACCTTCTTAGACTTGCAATTAAATACAAATTGCAAAACACAAGTACATTATAAAACACAGAACTGCAGGTCAAAGATTGAAATCATTAGCATTGACAGAATTGCATTTAAAGCTTTCATTCTGAAGCTATACACAGGATTCTATCTTCTAAATGCTTCACTTACAAATATAAAATGAAACAGTACACTATGAACATTTTCTCGTCGTAACTATACTTTAAAAGCAGAACCACGCTTCCACCATGTTATTTCATTAACAATTAATATTAGGAGCAAGTGGGAAAGCCAAACAAGCCAAAGGGAAAAAAAAAATCTGCTTTCAAGTATTGCTAAAAGAATTCCATTCATAACTTAGTTTTTTATTAGTGATGAGGCTTAATCTCTCTGTAGAGGCAGAAAAGTGACATGGCCACAACTAAAGGCTGTTCTGGGCTTAGTCAGATTCCTGAAAACAATTTTCAATCACTTGCAGGTGCAACTATTCCTAGAGGCTGAAACCTGCTCTACCTGGAAGGTACAATTTCTTGACAAAGAATAATAGCAAGAAAGAAAGACTAAGTGCATTTTCTTAGAAGAAGAATGAGCTTCATAGAGGTCAGCATTTTGTCTTCATTGCTTCTGCTTCCAGAGCAGGGTGAACAGCTTCAAGCAAATCTGACACAGCATGCTCTGCATTAGCAGTTTTCTTCCTCCATACATCACCCTGTCTGTACCAATACCCTTTGGATACCTTCCCATTAATCTAGGAGTGGTTTATACACCTGTGTTTTCCAAGGAGAAAACTCAGCTCCAAATCCCCATGCAGAAGCAACAAAGCAAGCTTCCTCTTCCTGCATCACAGGGGAGGGATTCACCTTGAGACTTGATTTCACTTCCTGGGGGATTTAATAAGTCACAGAGAAATGGAAGCAAGGGATGTACCACTACCACCTGTTTGGGGTTTTAAAAGTTTTTAAAGACACACCCTGTTTGCTGTAGGACACAGACTCTAATCACAGACAGAATTACAATTACAATTAAAATTAATTAGAATTAAATTCTAATTGCCACCTGAAGTGATGACTAAGAAGAAAATTAGGAGAAAGTGAAAAAAGTCTTCCTATTTTTGTTTCAGTAAATTGAGCAACTCTGAAATTACACAGCAGATGAGAGCACAAGATCCATGTATGCATTCCTGGTAGTCCTTCAAGATCATCATATTATTTGCCATACACTAATAATAAAGATGGGTGCCAGGCAAAACTCCAAATGAATGATGTCATTCTCCACAAACTCCCATTCCCATGAGCAATGGTGTCCACATGATGAACACTGTGCAACTGAGCCAATATTCCTTCACCTCTCTGTGGAATAATGAAGTTCACTCCACTGTCAAGATCCATTCAGAGCATGTGTGCATGCATTTCATTACCAAGACAAAAGCCAACAGCCCAGTATGCAGCAAGAAATATGTACCATATTCTTGACAAATAATGTATGTGATAAAAAGCTCCTGTTTCAGAGAAAGGAATATAATCAAGAACATTTTTTCCCTGCATGAAAGATTTTGAGTTCACTTTTCCAGCTACAGTTCTATCGATGGAGCACAGCTAATTTGTACTCTAGGTGGAGACTAATGTAAGATCTTTTAAATGTATTTTCTAATAGGAAGTCAGCATACAATATATTGCAGTAAGTAGTAAAACACAGATATAATCCATTTTCAGGAAGTGCATGGCTTGTCTGCTGATGGAAATAATCCTTTGAAATACCAATTCTTGCAAAAAAGATGTTTGTTTAGAAATTGATACATCAGGAGGGCTTTCCTCAGTCACTAAACCACTCCAGCTGGGCCTCCATACTGACATATAATACTGAATAAAATGTTTTTAGGGCTATTATATAGAAAGCCACATTAAAAACAATTAATTGAAATATTATTTCACACATGCCCCTTAACTTTGAATATATTGTTTGCATTTTTCTTTGAATTGCTGTACAGTATTAGAAATCTTAAAAGTTTCTCAAGTTAAACATTCTCTGTTATTTTAAGCTTTGCAAACTGACTTTATCACAAAAGGTTTCATTATTATATTATGTTTCCCTCTAAGGAAACAAACACATAAATGAAGTACATCAGTGAATTAACAACACTCCTCCCTCCATCTCAGTTACTAAATTAAGTCCCTTGACTGAGCTGGAGAGTTCAACAATTACTAAGTACTTTTCTTTGTGGAAAAGCAATTTTCATAGCAAAAAAACCCAAAACTGTACACAAGTAAACCACACTGCTACCAAAGTTTTATATAATCCTCTGTAAAATATTAAGGGCTGATGAACTTCAGCCAAAATTTTCTCCTTGATCATGTCACAGATTGCCTTTGCCTGATGCAAACTTCAGTGAATAAACAAAAACTGTGAAAAACCTGCCCCAGCCTTTACGGGAACAACTCAATGCTATCCTTTTTTTAATTACTTTTTCCATATCAGAAAGATACAGTGTCCTTCCTCTCTCAGTCCTCTCTGTCCTGAAGTTAATCTGGAGTATCCAAATGACTATTCCATGGTTCCCAGACATGGTTATCCTTCCTGTCACAGTGCTGTCTAACCAGCTGTTTGCATTCATGCTTTAAATTTCTCCTCAGCTGTGGCACTCTTTGCTTTTTAGTGCTGAATTTCATGTTATTTCCTTCTAACTATTTCTTCAATTTGCCAGGACCAACCAATACTGCATTTTGACTATCTTCTCAAAGACTTGTAAGGCCTTGCCAATGCTAGCTTTCTTGGGGTTTAGATATTTATTGTTCAGATAATTAATGAAGACACTCAACTAAGATGTGTGGTTCTGCAGGGCCATTTCCCTCACGGACCTGCATCAATATTTGAGACAAAGTCAGAGTTTAACATCAAACCACTCTTTGACAAAAACTTCTTCTCAGCGTCTCAAGTGGTCATCTGATGAAAAATAAAGATAACAAAAATGTATCCACACTCTGTCAGCTTTAGAAGAAAGAAATACTGGCCATACCAAAAGCCTTGGGAGGGAGATCACAATCACTGCCTCCCTATTATTTTAAATAGCCAAGTTCCTAATACAGTTTAAGGTATCTAAAGTATTGCTGCCCCCAAAAGGGAGAGAACTCCCTGCTCATTCCTGCCTCACTCCCTGATACAGCCTGCAGGTGTGTGGTCTCATCCCCATGGAACAACAACTTTATCTTCCTCAAACTGCTGAATCCACTCAAATACTAGAAAATGAGACAATTTTCCTGAGTGTAGTGGGTTTTCCTGAGTTTACATGGCTCCTGGAGGTGGGTGTTGTAAAGCACAGGAGGCAGCACCAAGGCACCAGTGTGACACTGTCCCACAGCAGGAGTATCCACTCTGACCCAGAGGCAGGGAGCTCATTCTATCCCTGTGTCTAAAGGCACCACATCCCCCATCAAAGAAGGAAATTACAGTTCTATGACAGGGTCACTCCCTGACAAGCCCATATCAATATTTTTTATTACATTTTAGATCACTGAAAGTACATTATTTAATATTTTTTACAAATTTTTGATTCATGATCAAAGAGAGCCTTATTCACTTCTTTATGATTACAAAATCACAGAGGCATCAAGGTTGGAAGAGCATTTCAGGATCATCTAGTCTAACCATTAACCCAATGCCACCACAACCACCCCCTGAATTAGGTGGTTTAAACACAGATTATTCTATTAATACCATCATCCTTTTCTTTTCCCTTCTTCTCTCATCCAGAGTGAATCAATAAACCTGTCCTAAAACTTCTCAGCAAACATGCATAACCTTGCACACCCCACAAATCCTGGTCCTCACACCAGATCAGATTTACAAATCACTGGGGTAATCCCTCCATCTGCTGTACCTGGCAGAGTGCTCCTGAGAGCATTCTGGATTTTAGGCTGCTTCTGACACCCCAAAGAATATTCCCCCCTTTTCCAGCCACACTGTACCAGCAGTTCCATTGGCACCTGCAATGATGCCCAGATCTGCAGCTTTCTGGGTGCTTGAAATCAGTCACACAATCACTCCAGGTCTGGAAGAATCTGGGGCAGCCACAGACAGCACAACCTTCATCTCAAATAACTTTTCCCTGGCTCACCTCCTCTGCTTGTTGTTGTTGCTATCAGAGTCCTACCTCCAGGGCAGGAAAATGTCTGCAAGGTGCACTCAGACTGGTGACACTCAGTATTCCATGTGAGAACACCAGCTGGAGTGTCCCTGCAGCCAGCTCTGACATCACTCCTGCAGGTAATAATATGGATGGATGGCTAATCTGGCTTTAAGCCTGCCCTCCAGGATGTTTTACTCAGGCAGCAAGCTTACTTCTGACAATGATAAAACATAAGAACTCTAACAAAACGTTTGACTTTATGCCAGGGTTTCTGATTCTTCTCATTTATTTGTAATAACACTGACATTTACATTCAGAAATCCCAAATTCAAAACACTTTCCGTGTTGAAATCAGCTTATGTTTTAAGCTTATAAAATATTTGCATGCACTTTTCTCTGAGCATCTTTGCCACTCAAAATTATTTCCTTGATAATATTTTGAAATTTATCTTCAGGGATCAGAAATTCCATATTTGAACTCAGTATTAATTCATATTTGAATTCAGTATTAATATCTTCCTGCTTCAGTAGGATGCTTTTATAACACTCAAACTTGCAATACAAATAAAAGCTTTTAGGAAAGACCCTCTTTAAAATCTTCTTGTGAAAGGCCAAAGAAACAAGAAGTAAATTCTTGTAATTAAGTGCACACAGAATTAAAATAAATAATTTTCTTACTTCATTCCTTAAAATTTTGTTTCAATCCCAAGAAGTGTGTACATTGTTTTTTCAGAGACTTTCAAGGGTCCATTTTAGCCAGCAGCTATCTAACACAAACATCTGTCTTCTAAAGGAAAAACCAAAGTGTATTCACTTGGCACTGACCAAGGACCAGAAAGCCAATTTCTTCCACATGCCTCAGCCATGGCAAAGACAGAGGTTATGTATTCTGCACACCTCAGAGCAACTCTTGCCATAGATTAGAGAGTCACTATCATTGTCAAGAAAGACAATGTGCTCTTCAAACTAAACCAGCCTCTTTTTATTGAATGGAAACCAGCTGGGAATACTCTGAGTGACCATGAGAAAAGCATTAAAGCACCTAGACACTTAATCAAAAATTTAAGAAGCTCCCAACCCTAAAACATCATTCCTTTTTAAGAAAAACACAGCTCCAGCAGTAAAAGTAGTAGATCAAACACTAGCCAAACATTCTCATTATCATCTTGGTAAGAACTAAATTAATTTCAATTTCCAAAAGAGGTAAGGCATGGAAAGAGAACAACCAAAGTATTTAACACATGGAGAATGGAAGGGACTTTCCTTCTGTCTCTCTTAAAAATGAGGTAGATGGAGGATAGGTCATATATCAGCATTAGTTTGAGTCTGTCTGTTTTTACATGTCTTGAAAGGTTTAACTTTTGCCCTGTTTCATACCATAGGAGCTTTGGTATTAATCTGACTGAGACTAGGATGTCTTCTCCAGAGTTTTCCAGCCAGTTTTCCAGTTTTTCTTGCAGGTTCCTGTGAACTGTAGTTGGTATTTTAAACTGCTATTCAAGTACTCACAAAACAATGAATATATAATTGGGACATTTCTTTTTTCTTGTTTTTACCCATTGCTTAGCTAATTATGCTCCAGAGACACTCACTGGCTAAGCAGCAGCAATGCTGAATAATTCAGAAATAAGGAATATCAATGTGCAGAAAGGCAAGCTGTCATGAAAATCCCCAATGATCTGTTTCAGCTAACAGATCTGACAGCATGTCAGTGACCAGCCCTGCCTCTGGCACTGTGATGAGCCTCTACTGCTCCAGCTATTGTTTTCATCTGCAGATTTTCTGTGTCCCAACAGGAGACTCTCCAAAACACTGCATTCTTCAGACTGAATTACCTAACTTTGAAAAATGGATTAAGGACACCTAAGTTTACTTTTTCCATTACTATGACATCTCTGGAAGGATGTGTTTAGTGTTAACGTCACTCTTACAGGGACAAAACCCAGAGAGACACAGAAAGGCTCAGAAGGGCACAATTGTCCAATGTAAATATTAACAGGCACTCTCTTATGGCTAACACCAACTTCATTTACACAAACAGAAAATGTACAAGACACCAGAAATTTCAAGGTGCATTTTGAATATCAAAATGCTAGTCATCCCTGTCAGTCTCCCTTGCTAAATTTGCTTACTAAAATCTTGCTCACCAGTAGCATATGCTCATCTGTGGGTTTAAGAAATTTCAGAATAATCAACTGCTATAATTCTTCCCTTAAAATGTAGGGTTTTTTTCATGCTATTACACATGCAAATCACAATACGAAAAATCAATTCCCAAAAGGAAATTAGTGCATTTACATTAGCTTTTTAATAAAAAAGGATCTCTGTTAAGGTAAGGTGATGACACCAAGGAGATAAAATTAGGTTTTAACTAAGACTCACATGGACTGCATCTCCCCCAGACAGACTAGTTTAAATGTAGAGATGTTAAGTGTTAGATATATTGAGATAGACTAAATAACTCAAAACACTCCTCTTCCCAACATACAGGATCTATCCAAAACACTTTTGACTTCTGCCTCCAGCTTTACAACTATTCTTAATTCTATTCCTAGCTATGATGTTGTTGCAAATAAGAAAGGAAACTAAAAAGCTATGTTAATTTCAGGCTTCATTAGAAATGAAAGTGAAAAAAAAAAAAAAGGCAATGCTTATTGAATGAAAATGGATTCAAGTATTGGAAAAGCAACATCGAAGTTCTCAGAGAACCTTTCAAGTACATCTCATCTTGCTGCTCCTCCATACACTTTGAGTCCATCACCACATCAGAGCCAAGACTGGATCAATTGAACATTTGCAAGAATAGCTGCCCCAGGTATCTGAGATATGCAAGGTCAGTTTGTTCAGGGATGGAGGAAACAAGCAACAGTTAAGCTTTGGAAAGGGCAAACATAACTTTAAGATCCATTAGTAAAGATCTTTACAGCATATACAGCTCAGGTGCTGAGGACTGTATGTAGTATGATGCTGCATGCAAATCTGGCCTCCACTTCTCAAAATGGAGATGTGAAAATAAACTTGGAGCTGTGCCAGAATCACCAGAGGAATTTGGAGCTTGTATTTTATGAAAAGAGGCTGCAAAAGGCCAAGGAAGTGAAGATTGAAACAGGATGTGAGTTCTCTTTAGCAACAGACCAGGAATTATCTAATAGATCAAATATTTTTACACAGCCTGACTGCTTAGGATGTTCAATTAATTTCCATAAAGACCAGCATCATCTCTGCTGCTGTCAAGCTGCAGGAAGACCTCTTGTCCTGCAGGTGTTACTGCTTTTTGGGTTGAACTCCATATCTTTGTGCTTTGACCCCTTCTCTTGGGGTATTTTCTGGTTTTCCATTATGTTAGGAATGTCAAAACATGCAGACACTCAGAAATTCATTTAAGTTTCATAATTAATTCTTCTATTTTAGTCAAATGAAAACATTCAAAAATCAGCTATCTTGTGAACTACAGAGATTGTCTCACTAGGTAATTAAGGTTTCTGCTGGTGCCTATTGTTTACACATACAAAGCAAAGTACCTTTCAATTTTCTTTCAGTTATCTTCCACATTTTTTAAAAATGGGTAATAGCTACTTTTCCATTCAGGACATGCTCCTGTTTTGTGTTATTATTAAAACTATTTGAATAAATTGTTCAGAGAAAAAAAAAATCAGAAGAAACCTTCATCATTTAGCATCTGAATTCTAACACTGCTGTCCTGATTTACACAAACTTCTGCAGAAAAATATATTTAATTCTAAGTAGCTCATTCTGGTAGATGCACCTGATGTGATATCTAGATCTAAACTGATCTCCCCACAATTAACATGGTATGTGTGTGTGAGTTACTATTACTCAGCCCAAGCAGCAGATTTCCAGTTCAATGTGCACTGTACTGTATTTATTCTTTATATGACTACTAGGACGATTGTGTACTTAAAGATCCTCACAATAGTTAAGATTTTACCAATGTATTTTTAGTAGGAAGCTTTCTGAAGCCAGAAACTTGCTAATTAAATGGAAATTAAGTAGAAATGCCAGTCAAAAGATTTTAAGGTGGTGGGAGACAGGATAGCAGCTTTCACAGGTGAATGCCCCATCATAAAGAATAAGAAAGCAAAGTCTAACTAAGTTAGACAACTAAGGTATGAAAGAAACCTGTGCCCTAATTTTCTGTCTATTTAATGTTCTCCCATTCCCCTCTGGAAACGTGGATGAAGTTGCAGCATCTCAAAGACAAGAGAAGAACAAACAGAACCTATCTGAGGGTGCAAGGAGATGATATCCTGACTTGTGAGGAAAAGGAGGAAGGTCAGCTGGGACTTGGAAATATTTTGTAACCAGGACCAAAGGCTACAAGCAAAATAAGGTCCAGGGTTGCATTTGTCCTTTCACAGATGTTATCATAGTGGAGAGTCATTGTTATCTATGATTATCAGCTTCTACAAATAGTTTTTCTCTTCCTCTACTGCTACCAATGGATGACACTACTCTGAAAGAAATTCTCATTGCCAGTTCACCTTGACTTTGAATTTTTGGTACCAAATTTCAGCCTGTTCTTTTTGCAAACTTCTAAAATGACACTGGGATGTTTTTCTTTGACATTTTTTTCCTTCTGGATGCAGCACTAATACTGATAATCACCTGATGGGTCATCTGAGTGCTCTGCTACAAGACATTTTTCTGTTTGTCTTTTAAAAGATTATTTCTCTACTGCTATCATTCTTGTTATGCTATTAACCTTTATTGAGTTACACAGGAATAACTTTCTATAGGTGTACTGTGTACTTGGCTGTTGGATGTACTCGTGCATTCCCTCTGAAAGACAGACAGGCAGGCAGGTAGATATTTTTCCCTGATTTAAAAATTCTGTCATATTTTCATTATTAAGACTGAAGCTAATACACATAGGTCAAGAAGTTTAAAATCAGTAGCTTCATTGTATAGGTGGCCAAACAACTTAGAACAAACCTCACCTGAAAACTGTGGCTATAATTGAATTAGAAAAGCTTTTAATTAGTCAAAAACACTACTTGGATTTCATTTAAGCCAATATTTTAAAGGGACTTTGTCATATCAGCCAGTAGGTGGAGATATAAGTCCAGTAAAAGCAGAAAACAACTATTTGGCAGACCTTGATACAATTGAAGGTTTCTGTAATACAACTTAACCGAGGTTAGATTTCTTAATAAGTATTAGATTAGACAGATGAAATCTGTCTGCAGTTAAAGCCCATCTATCAGCCTTCTTTGTCTTACAGCCTAGGGCCAGCTGTGCCTGCAGAGCTTAGGAAACTTTCATATCCAACAAACTATTAACAAAAGTAATCAGCCAAAAAGCTAAATAGGTGATGAAAAAACACAATTTTTAATACACAAATATGTATATTCAAGTATTTTTAAAAACTTGCTAAGTATCCTGCTATACCACATTAAAAAAACATGGCAATGTAAAAAAAATATAGTCTCAGGCATTCCAATACTCACATTTTGCTAAGTTTTGAGTCCTTTTATGCCTACAGAAATTATGAGCATGTTATTACCTTCCAGAACATACACAAATGTTTTTAAAGTATTACCACTTCCATTAAGATGGTCACAATACTCTGTCTTGGCATTAAAATTTTATTAATCTATTAAATTACCATTATAGGAACTCATACTGGAAAATTGGTTGCAATAGCAATAATACCTTGTGATTTACAAAAAACACACCTCTTAACATCACTCTTCTGTAGAATAATAATATCCCTATATGTAGCAGAAAGGGAAATGCAAGCAAATGCAGGAAGATAAGTGCAAAAATTAAGGCAATATAGTTTATACTCAATGTTTATAATAATTTCTTTGTTTTGGTTATGCTGTTTGGTTTAAGGTCAAATGAAAACACCCCTGAAATAACAGGGCCCATATGATTAAGGTGTATTGATTAATTACATATATATGACAGACAAAGGACTATTTGTCTTCCCTGAATGCCCTTTGAACAAAGGAACAAAGATTGTGCTTTGAGCAGTTTTGCTGTTTAAACTGTCATTCTGTCAGAAAAATCACTACATGACAGGCTAGGCATTAAAATCTACTGCAAAACAGAGAGCTGGGGACTCGAAACATTTCCTGTGGACTGAGAGCTTAGGGTTTGTTCTCCTTCAGGGTCCTCTGAGAGTCTCTTCAAAACCACTGCCCTGTCTGAAAACACTACTCCAAACTACTTTTTACCCTGCTGTTTACCTTTTCCCTGGGTATTTAGAGAGGTCCTTCACATGCTTGCGGTGCCTTGAAAAGGAAAATTATTGTTACTGTTCTCCCACTGTGCTCTTCCTGACTTGTCACCATCTCTCCACTCCCAATTCACTGCATGCCCACATGTCATCTGCACTCATGGGAAAACAGAGTGGGTATTTGCCCTAGCATGAGGGAGTTCTGCAGCATCAGCTGAACTTTCTGCTGGAGAACAAGGAGAGTGGAGGGCATGGGATCTCCTCTCTCCTTGCAGGCATCTCATTCTCTGTAGGGGGCAAATGGACTTCTGTAATTTCATGTCTACAGTGCCTCTCCAGCACTGAAAATAACACTGATCCACCATCTTAAAAACAGAAAACTTCACAGGGGTTGATTTTCAAATTCACTTGAAGAGACATTTCTGTGCTGTTTTCCTTCAAACGAAAGAGGTACATTTTGAAATGAGTAAAGCTTGTACAAGAATCTTGTTCCCTGACAAAGGATACTGTCTCTGGCAGTTTATCAAAGAACTAATGTCAACTCTTTTGAGTCTCATTTGTTTCTGGTCTATCAAGAGACATGCATAGCATTTTATAAATAACCAACACATTAAATTTCAGAGTGTTTATCTTAATTTTCACTTCACAGGTTGCAGGAGGCATTTACCTCTGCCTCTTGATGAAAACTTTTCTTTCAGCTAGAATAATGGTATTTTGGTTATTTACATGAAAATGATACAGATGCTGTTTTTTTCTGGGGATAATTCAGAATAAGGTGCTCATCAGGTCAATACCTATACTGAACTCTCCTGTAAACAAGATATATATTCACTTTCCTTTTCTCACTCAGAGATAAATAATCTGAAACACAGATAAACTGTGATTTCTGCAGTTACAAACTGCAGAAATATGGACAGTACATAATTGCTGTCACAGAGCTGCAAAACCTGCTGGTATCCTATAACCCAAAATGAAAATGGAAATTGTCTTGAGGTCATCTGCAGGCATTGCCCTGTACCTGATTCAGTTCAATGTTGCATTAAAATCTGCCTGATGCAATTCAGGAGCTCCACGGAGTGGAGGGCTTTGTGCAGAACTGGATCAGGTTGGATCATGGGCCCCTGAAATTCTAGATCTTGATCTCAAGGCTGGAAATGGACCTGAAGTGGAAGCTGCTATTGTGCTGTAAATCAGATGCTATCTACAGGATGTGGAAGAATTCTTTTGTACCATTTTATAAAGGTTTGCTTAGTAGGAAGCTGACAAATTTTTGAGGGCCACAGTGTGGTGTACACTGCATTTCTGGCTGAGAAAATGGATTGTTGGATAGCCAGGGACTTTGCATGTCTCAATTTCTGGCGTGGATCAAGAAGACATTATTATAATCAGAATTTGGAACAGAATTTGCCATTTGCACAAACCTCAAGTAAAGCTCAAGTAACATTGCAGTAGGCTGTAAACAACTGGAGGGTTAAGCAGAATAAAAATCTTAGCAAATTGGAGAAGTGAAGGAAAGAAAGGAAAAAAAGAGAAAATTCCAAATGTGCAGATACAAAATATCACCCTGATTTATGGATAATGAAGACAGATCACTCTTTTGGACATGGAACTGGAAATAGATATGAAAATAAATGCCTTGCCTTTACACATGTAAAATCTGAATTACAAGAGGAGGATGATGAATACTTGGCTAGATCTGCAGAAAATGATGTGGAGGTTATACCAGAGCACAAGCCTGGCATGAATCAATACTGTCAGAGAAAAGTAAACAGGAACAGTCTCTGAGAGAGGCAAAGGTAAGACTTTGGCTGGTGCTGTATGTTCTCCTCTCAGTCTGCAGAAGGGCAAAGATAATCATTGGAGATCTAGGAAACATTATTTATTAAGAGAAGGAAAGAATATCATTTACTTGAAAATGAAAATGAACTTATCTGAGTCCTCAAGTACTTAAAAGCTCTGCTCTCACTGTACAGTGTATGTGATTTAAAATTTGAAGGGGTTAAAGCCGTGGCAGGAAAGTTTCTGTTCGGATATTGTAAGAATAGTACTGAAACACTGGCTATACACAAATTTCTTTCCCATCTCCTCCTTTTTCATGCTTCCAGCACACATTGCTGTGGCAGCCTAATTTTTTCACAGTGGAAGCCAGAAAAATCTCATTACCTCAGGGCTACACGAAGATAGCTGGACAGGCAGAATTATTCCATGCAGAGTCAAAAAAATCAGAAGGTATATATTGGCAAGTGAAGCTGCTTCTATGTCATGCTTAGTTGATCTCTGCCTCTGAAAAAAGAACCATGGGCATTGGAGAAAAGCACTGTGATACTGTGGAATTCCTGCAGACCTCACAGAGCAAGGGGTAAGTGGCACACACATATCCCACCCTGGACAGATGTTAAAGAGTATTAATAAGCCTGGGCCAATGGGTGTGAACTTGCATCAATGGACAGATCTGAGACTGGTCTGGCACAGAAAAATCCCATAAAATTAACTGGTTCAGCCTTTGTGCTTTCTTCTGTTGGAAGCAACTGCAGCACTAGATTGAGATTTCAGACAGCAGCGGATCACACTTTAAATAAACCACAACAACCAAGTGGATGCAGAGGCTGCTCCAAAATTTATGATGATAAACACTATCAAATGAAAGACAAGGGTGTTGGTTTTCTCTTTCTTAGAACCAATAGGTGTCACCAAATTCTGCATGAAAGTTCTGGAGAAAATGGCTTAAAATATATATCTAAATAAGAATAGAAATAATTGCTTTAAAAGGTGATTTATTTTTCTTTATGGAAAACTGTTTAGACTTGATTTTATAATTTTGAAAGTGAAGCCATCTGTATCAACAGTATGGTGATAGTTTTAAATAGCTCACCTGTACACACTGAGCAACATAGCTCTGTCTTCTTCTTGGCCACCATCCTAGTCTTTTTTATGTAAAGATATATTAAAATCATGCCCAGAAGCCACTCAGTTTTCTAATTACTGGTAGTATTCATGACCCATTCTATGAATCTGTCCCAGCATATGGGCATATAGACTGTCAAGTTTCAAAGTTAATACTTGTGTGAAGTAGCAGGCTAACAGCTCTAGAAGCATTATACTCAAGATGTTTACATTTTTATTATGATTATGATTATGATGCCCCAAGTATTAAAGAAAATTGGAACTATGACTTTAGGCATTAGGAACAAAATTAGTACTCTTTTGTCTTGGGTAGCATGAGCCACAATGACCATTTCAGTGAAAGGCTGTGTATCAAATCTGAATCTACCCAATTCAATAGCACTTAGAACTTGATTAGTGATTGATTTCCTTGATTGAAAATTAAAATTAAACCAGTAGCTGTTTATCCTTGATTTTTTTTCTTTTCTTTCTGACAGGTTATATTCTCTGTAGAGTGCTCTCCTCTGTAGTGGTCCTCAGAAAATGTACTGGTTGTACAGAACCTCTACACTGCAATTCTATTAAAGGCAGGAGAAAATGATTCAATATGAGCATATGCATACTCACAACTTCTGTGTTAGTGTCGGTATCTCTCATTGAAAAAAATTCTGAGATTTCAAGGGGCCATGGGTGGATGACAGTTTGCAAAAGCTATTTTTATATCCACTATTGTTATCTCCACTAGCAGTCTTTTACAGATCATAGCTTGTCAAAACAATAAATCAAGACTGTAACTTACACAAACTCACACTGGTTGGAGACTGCTTCACTGTGGAATAATGCCTTTGCATAAAACATTCCTATTGCACAGTTCAAACCAGTAGATTTTACTCAGGCTTTAAAAAAATAGATGATTGTTTCTGGTTGTGAGAGGTTTTATGAATATGTTTATAGGCAGAAATCAGCCATAAAAGACATAGGCTATAAAGCACTGGGAGCTATAGAACAGAAATCATTGTCCAAAGCACTTTCTGAACTTCAGGAAACGATAATAAAATTGTGAAAGTACTTGTCAGATTTGAAATGCAGTCTTAGCAAAGACTTTCTTTGCACCAACATGTTGTAAAAAGTATGTATTTAAATACTGAAAGTAAGGAGCTGCAGAAAAAGAGTATTTCTGAGAGCATATCAAATTCGAATAAAAGAGCATCCAGATGACAGTTTGCAAAATAATAATGTGATTTTAGGTACGCAATTCAACAAAAAATGACAAGTAACCTTCCAATCTTACACACAAATAGCTACATTAGGGTCATAAATTACATTCAAGGTTGAGAGCCTGTGATGCAAGGGAAAAGAAAAATGTACTGATCACCCAATTTTATCCCTTGAGCATGTCCAAAATTTTACCCAAAAGTACATCCATTAAACCTAAGTGGCTCCTATTACTGTGAGAGCCTTGTGATGGTGGAGTGATTCTATTTCTATATTATAAAAAGGAAACTCAGTACAAGAACTAAAATGTCAGATGTTACAAAGTTGTTTCTACTTGCTTGAATAGCTCAGTATTTGCAAAACCACTGTCGCAGTCCTTTGCTAGAGTTACATGACTCTTTGTTTCCCTTCAGGGAGGTCTGGAGACCACAGCTCTACACTGGAAGGCAAAGAACCCTTGGAGAGAAGGGAGTGGCCACACACCAAAACACTTGTAAGTTCCTCAGATAGGTGCTAGGAGTCCTGGCACCCAGCAAACAGCACAACACTTCTCTCATTGGTTGAATTTTCTACCTTGAGCTGCAATTCAACAGCAGTGGTGTTAGATCTCACCTGCACCTTTCTCTCCTTCCTGCATCATAAAGTTACACCACCATAAAACTGCTCCAAGGAGCTCTGCAGCCTCTTCCAAATTGTTTTTTGAGTTGAACTGATGTTTTCTCATCTGGTAAAAGTATGTTGCAGCTGGCATGCAAATGATGCCAGTTTTAAGATCAGGCATGTGATAACATGAATTGATGTAATGTAAGTGCTGCCAGGAAATAAAGAGCCGTCATCCCCAGCAGGCCTGAGCATATCAAACCTCCACTTTGAACTTCCACAGAGCTTTTAGCTCAGACAGGCTATTAAATCTTATAAACTGACAAGCTGTATATCACAGTCCATTTTAGTAACAAGGTTATCCCATTAGTTTAAGTGGCGATTGCTTGGGTTAGGCAAACTCTGCTGGAGACCAAGTGGCCCATGGAAAGGAACAGCCCCAGAGGAGCGTGATCTTATGTCCCAAACCTATGTGTCCTCTAAGGACAAGCTCTCAAACCTCTGCCATGACAGAGGAACAAACCAGCAGGAGATAAGCCAAGATGACCCTTGCCACACAGCTGATAAACATCTCTGGTCCTCCCAGCTTATAGACTTGAATAAAATGTCCCAAGTGATTTCCAATTCTGCTGAAAGATCACTGATCCTGGGATCAAGACAGTGAGCATCATCATGGCATGATAGTGATTCCACAATTGTCTGACAACTTCCCACCACACATCAGAACAACAATTTGAGTTGTTTGCACAACCCCAGATGCAGCAGAGGAAAAGAGCATGAAGCACCCTTCAGAGTATATTCAGGTAGTTGTACACAAATTGCAAGACAGAAATTACTACAGTCACTGTGATGATCTGCAACTGGGACAGATGAATTGAATGGAATATAAAACCTCTGTTGTTTCTGTGGCACATGAAAAAGGGAAATCAAGTAGTTCACAGACTTAGTGTCTGGATGAGGAGGCAACCTTGTTAGAGGAGAAATCCAGCTTCCATGCCTACAAGGATTCAATATGTCCTGAAAAATAGTCACACAAATCTTTCAAAAAAAGCTAATCTTAAAAGCTACATGATATCCATTTATGGAATAGCTGTTAAACTTTCCTATACGCTACAATGAGCATAGAAAAATAACCAATAATTCACATGGGAGCTTTGACTGAAAATACATTTTATATGGCTGCAGCTCAGTTCAGTAAAACCTATGGGAAATTTGGCATGGCCAATGACAAACTATATGTGAACCAAACTGATAAAATTTGTGCATGAATGCTGCCTGATCCAAGTGCAGTTACAAATTTGTCATATTTGTCCCCCGTTGGTGCTAGTACATCATCTGTACCTGAATTTGACACTGGAAAATTTTGAGAGTGTTTTACAGTCTTAAAATCATAAAGATCAAGCCAAATCTTGGTATAAAGCTACTGGTTGTGAACAGCTGCAGAGGGCCTGAGAATGGGCAAGAGTGCACATCAGAAAAAGCTGAGAGCTGCAGTGAAGCTCCAAGTTCTGTCACAGCAAAGGATGGAGATGTCACCTCAAGTGGCACTGCAGGTATAGGAACAATAAATCATGACCACACTCACACCACAAATGGATGAGAATGTCTCTTCTTCACAAAAGGGATTTTGACCTGGAAGACCATGTTGAGATAGGGAGAGCACCTAATCAAACTGACCACAGTGAAATACAATTAAAAAAAAATTAAAACATGGGAAAAGATTAATTTCAGAACACTAGCTGAGCTGGCATTGGAGCTTAGTAAGATTCGTGCTTCTGTCACACCAAGAGCCTACCTGTCAGCACTTCAGCTGGTTGTGTCAGCTGCAAACACACTGCTGGTGTCTGCTGCAGCAGTGCTTTGATCATGTGCAGATGGAAAGCAAATGTACCATGCAGATAATACAACAACTGCTCTTAGGTCTTCTGTAGTTTGATCTGGTTTTATGTACATTATTTCTTAGGCTGATGTGACCTTTTCTGCTTCATGCATATACTGTGTTGGCATTTTAAGTGAGGGGAAGAACTCATCAGCACACTTTTTGGATGGTGCATACATTATTTGCTGGTGTTTTACTAAAAATGCTGGCAATTTTCCAGTTCATTAGGGATCATCTCAGATCTGACTCTGCTGGCAAGAAATAAAACTATTATGATGCCAACAGTAAAATATTTAACCTAAATGAAAAAAAAAAATCCTTACTGCTTACAAAATAGTAGCATAATAATTATGGTGCTGGCTGTAGTAATTTCTAGTTTTAGTGCATATGTACCTAAAGGAAAACTGTTCTATATCTTTTATTCCACAGAAGCTGTCTTGGTCAATTAAGTTACTGATAGGTAAAAAGGTTTGCAACATTTACTGCATTTGTTGTAAGCAAGGTATTAAAAACTTGACTCAGCAGAGAAGGCCCTGGGAGAGAAGCAGTACTGACTTTGTATCAGAAAATAATCTTTCCCCTAAGCAAAATTCATCCTGATTATCTAAAACATATCTATTCCCATTTGCCATTTTAGGCAGAGGGTGCTTTTAAGCCAGCATATGTTCCTAGCTCAGCCAGCCTTCAGTCCTGCTGGCATGTGTGGGGACAGACACGATGGCTCCTTGTGCAATGCTGCTTTTCCAGCTGCATTGCTCTGATGTGCATCCTGTTGTGGGGAAAACAAAGGAAGACTCTTGCTGATTTGTGTAAGAACTGGGAAGCCTTTCCACCTGACAACCACTCAGATTACAGGAGATTTATAGGCTGCATTGTACTATATGTTGTTCCTTGAGAAGCCATTAATCTGCCTGTGTCTTAGGCTGGCAGGGCAAGATGGGCATCAAGTGCTGCCAGGCTGAATGGAACAGCAGCTCATGCAAAACCACCACATCTATTCTGTACTGCACAGAACCTTGTCTTTCTAGAAAGGTTCCTGTGAGAGACTCCTCTTCAGTCTCTCTTGTCTTTGTGACAAGGTTCTCCAAGATGCATACTACAAACTGCAAATGTGAAACAACTGATAAGCAACCCTGTAGCTACGCTGGCAATAGAGGAGTTTTACTTGCAAACTTTGAATGCTGAACCAAATTATACAATGGCTACTTTCAGTAAGTGCCAAGAAATTACAGCTGCTCAGAGGACCAAGAAGACTTAGAGCAATGGAAGATCTAGCAGCTCTGGAGTGTTATGTGTTTGCACCAGCTGCATCTATGTTGTGGAGCAGTGTGGCAGGGTATCTTGCCCCTCAGAAGAGCTTATCTGTGTCTTGTTAGCTGGTGAAACAACTCAGGGCATCTCGCCCTTCACAAGAGCTTGCTAATTGCTGAAAAAACTCAATCAAGACAACTTGTCTTGCAGTGACTTATTTTTGACACCATGGAAGAAATGCTTCCAGCTGTCAGTAGATACCTTACTGTGGAAGGGAGATCTGGAAAGATAAGCTGGAACATCTGACTGACAGTTCACTTCACAAACTTTAAAAGCTGCACCAAACTTTCATAAAGGAGAAATCTTCATGTTCCCTGGAAATGTGTGGGGCTTCTCCCCACAGCTGGGATGCCTATTTTATGGTGACTTTCATGGGAGGTGAGTGAAAGCACTCAATCCACTACCATTATTTTGGTGGTAAATTACATTGACTCCTAATCCATAGTAGTTCTTTGCTAGCTTTAATATAGGCACCTCAATATTGTGCACTATTTTATGTAATCTACTAGTTCTCTTTGTTTTATACTGTGTAATAAGTAACTCTGTTTAATATCTTTTGTCTGCTATCGCCTATCTATTCAATAAATAACTCATTTTATAATAAACCTGATGTGCCATCCTTAGAACTTGCAGGCTGGAGTAATTTTAGGTGTGGGCCATATTAAATTTAAACTTCTGCCAAAAATCTGGGGCTTGCCTGATTCTCCCACCTGATCAGTAACAAGTGGTCACATTGGCACCTGATGCAAAGTATTCATTGGCACTTATGTTAATGCAAGATGGAGACTGAAGGGCATGGATGGAGATAAGTAAAAAGGAACAAGTAGAAGAATGAAAATGAGCCCACAAATGTCACTCCTCCCTGCTGGTCATTCCCTGGATATTAGGGTCAGAGACACAGGTCTTCTGTTGCTATTGTTTCCAGGTTTTGCTTTGGGAAGGGGAGTATGCTGAGGTTTCAAACTGCCCCTACAATGTGGAGGTTCAACCAGGGCTAATGGCAGCCCTGCTGGGATGTGCCTGTGTGAGAGGCCTGGAGACTTTCCCACATTAGAGCCATGTCTGTCTGTCTGTCCTTTCTCTTTTGATAAGGATTAATCTAAGGTGATCCTTACACGAGAATAATTGTAAGAAAAAAGGATGTATTTTTGTGAAAAGATAATTTCTGTGAATGAGCTAATTCTACAATACTGGGATCAGAGGCTGCCTTATCCAAAACTATTTACAAATAATTTTGACACTGTTCAGGTTTGACAGGTCTTTGTTTAAGTTACATCACTGCATATACAGCAGCCATATCACTGCTTATGAACAAAGCATCTGCTTGGTATAATGTGGAATAAACTGCCAATGCATATATTGCATCAACTTCCAGCAAATAAAACCTTAAATTAAGTTTCTGTGAAATAAACAAAATACCTGTCATTGCAGTCATTTCTTGTCTGATGCCAATACTTAACTATAATTATGTGCCTGTCTCTTAAGTACAGCCACAGTGCCAGGTTGCGTTTCCAGGCACAGCCAGTGAGTTCTGCAAGTTGTTGCCTTGATCTCTTTTCTAGCTTTCAGGTTTTATAAACCTGTATAAAAGCTGTATTCTTCTGGCACCTTTCATTAGCAGAAAGCAGCCTACATGGAAATGTCTGGGCTTGGATTCTGCCACAGTTACATCTTCTGCTCGCCCTTCTTGACGCTCCCACTCTTCCCTTTAGCGCTACTTACTCAAAGGGGTCGCTGGGATCAGCTCTCTGGAGCTCTGGAGGAATCGGGATTCTTTTGTAGTACATTTCCCAGTCAAAAGCTCCTCGCATGGCATCCCCCGCCTGGGCCTCGTAGCCAAAGTGATTGTGGTCAATGACATCGATCATAGGGCACACGATGGTTTTGTGGTTAAGTGCAATCTGGTCTGAAAAATGAAAGTAGAAAATAGCAAACGGCATGTCTAGTCAGGCCATCTATCGTATCACTGCAGAGTGAATCCCACAGGCTTCTCGTGTTTGAGGATTGCTTGCTTTGTGCCCTATGCCCCCCCCAGTAATTTCATTTTTCAAATCTGTATCAAATCTTTATTTAAAGTAGAATTAATGCAGTTGGGCAATGATTGGAAGTATTTATGGTTCTTTAAAGGGAAGCACATGCCTGTGGTCATCTGTATTTCTCTGACATTGCTACTCTGAGCTGTCCCCAATCTGTCAGCTATGGAACAAGCCAGCAAGCAAATGGTAAAAATACTCCTTCATCTGTGGGGACTGTGTATGGGAAGCCCCTGTGAGAGAGAGATTTATTCCTAAATGTGAACCTTGGCCCTTGCAACCATTCAGTCACTGTTCCTGTGGCTGTAGTGTGCATCAGCTTTGAAATCAAATGCTCCAAATTAAAGGCAAACTCCAACACAAAGAGCAAAACAGGGCTTGTGTCCTCTTTTTTATACCAATCTTTGAGTTATAAAGAAGGCTCCACAGTATTATTCTTACCTGCTTTCTAAAGAAAGGACTTTAGTTTTGCCTTAAAAAAATTTAGAACTGTGAGACTAAATCAAATTCCCATTTCTAGCATAAGGTCAGCTGGGCCTGAGTCTGCTTTGGTGAATCCTATTGCTTAATCCTATAAAGCTCCTCTGAAAAGAAAGACAAGTAAAGAAGATAGGCCAACATCAAGAACTAGGCAGAAGAATAAAGGTTTGAAATGAGGAAGTACAGAGAAAACCTGTAGCTGTGTTGACATAAAAGGACAGTAAAAAACTACCTATGAACCCTCAAAAAAACCTCTAAAATCTTAAAAATCCAAGTATAATAAAGCTTTTTCTCCAAATGGCAGCTTAGACCCTTTACATTATATAGTACACTTTAGGGCCTAGGTGGAAAACTTTTTTTTTTTTTCTTTTTTTTTTTTGGTTTTGTTGTTTAGATTTCACAGATGCTTGATAATACCCTAAGAAAATCAGAGGGCTGAGTGTGGATTGAACACTTAGATAGGAGGGCAGGTAATACTGGTATAATGATTAATAATACAGATTTTTGCTTCCATGCTTCTGAGGGACTAGAGTTAAGAAAAAAAGATTATTTTCACGAAACATTGGGGTCTTTATATTTATTCTCAGAAGTTTAAGTTTAGAAACACCATCCAAATCAGGGATCAATGCTGCTAGTGAGAAATTACTGTGACTGGAAGTTCAGCGGGTTTTTACATCCTTATCCTTTAATAGTGAAATAAATTTAAAGCACAGGTTCTCACAAAATTCTAGAAAACTCATCTCAGAGATAATGGCTGCATTACTGTTGCTATTGCCAAATGTAATTGCATTCACTGGCACACTGTATGGTGTTATCTGTGATCATTACATAAAGTCACTTTTACATAATCTCTTTCCTGTGATGGCCCTCCTAATAGTTATAGGGCTTATAACAATCTGTCTCTGACCCCCCTCCCCTTCTAAATTGATTGGAGTAGAGAAACTAAATGGGATTGATTTGTCTAGAGCAGGTCAAAGGTAGACTCATAATGCTTTAGCATCCTTTTCTTCATCTTTAAAAGCTGCTGTCTTTAAATACACTGAAGGATTTGAAGTCTCCAAGTCATATGCAGAGATAGTCATGGAGAATTTATTTCAGCAATGCTCAAGCTCAATCCCAGTCTTCATTCTGCAACTCTCATGAATTCTGTAAGTATGATGATGCTTACCTGCCTGTTATAATGTGTTTCTGCAGAACTTGCTTCTCAGCCTCTAAAATATTTTATAGATAAGGAATCACAGAAAAATCCCGACTTTTGATGAAACCAGGGTGTTTGTAGTTGTGCACACCAAAAGACAAAGCAACCAAACTTGCAGCCTCAATGCTTCCTTCAGTATGCTTAAAATAATGAATTTCACATACATACTACTTAGGCTTAAATGTAGCCCCAGTTTGAATTTAGGAAACAGAAAGAAAAGGCTGTAGGGCTCACTTCAATTTTACAAGTGTGGTGGTATCACAGACTTAGATATGCAAACATGCTGCTGCCTTTATCAGCCACTGCTCTTTCCTCCACCTGCTCCTAATGCCAGACACTGAAAGCCACAGCTGAAATGCTTTACAGTTTCTCTTCTATTGCCTTTACTCCTCATCCCCTTACAGATTCCTACTGGTCTGAAAATATCCATGCATTATTTCACTGCATATATGCTTCAGTTAAGAGAAGAACAAACAGATAAGCATCACTGTACATGCAAAAATCTTGCAGATTTGAGGGAAAACATGGGAACAAGAGGGGACATTGCTCAGAGCTTTCTCCCAAGAAATTTTAACCAATATATATACATATATATTTGAATTCAGCACTTTTAGGATCAAGCAGAGTAAGCATATATGACAACAAAGAGAAGTTTTCTATATTGGATGAGTCACTATCTCAGAATATAAGTTTTATCTCTATGAGAAACAGATATCCTTTTAATTTCAAGTGCATTTTTCAAACTGGGTTGGATACAGTAACAATGCCAAATTGCAAATACTCTTATTTTTGCAATTTTTCAAAGCAAATATTTTTATTGTCATACTTAAATACTTGATTACAGTTAGTGACAACATTTGAGTGACTCAGCAACGGGGTTGAGCCCTCAGCTTCTCCTCTGTCAAGCAGTACATCATACACATGTTGTGAAGATGGACAGCAAGCATTTTGATAACTTGCTAAGCATGATATATTTTTAATTCTTAGTCAGGAAAGGAATCTGTTTTAACAAACCTACTTCTGGTGGCCTGTGTCACCACTGATCTACTGTCCATCTCTCCTCTCTTGCCTCTGCAGCAACATCAGCAGAAGGAAATATGTGCCTGCACATTTCTGGTTTGCCACTCGAGTTTCTTACCTTCAATAACTGTGTAATGTGACTTCACACTGCACTAACCTGTCAGCTGCTGGAGCCCAAGTCACATCTTTCCTTCTGCTGAGGAGTGACAACAAAGAGCAGTGTTTGCCAGCCTTTTTACATCACTGCCTACTTAGTGAGCATCAGTTAAAACTCTCTCATATCTCAGAGTGTCTTACCTAAGCTTAAGAGCCCATTTAAGCAAAGAAAAAAACTAAATTAAGCTTAAAGAAATTAAAGGCATTTTATATTCATTTTTTAAGACAATAAAACAAAGGACTGCAAATGAAAACAACTGTGGTTCAGCTCCACAAATCCATTTAGATACCCTAAAAGTACTGAAATAACTCAGTCTTTCTTTGGGCTAAAAACAGATAGTTAATTCTGAAAACGTAAGTTAGAAACTTAAATAGCTCTGAGAACTCTTCTTTAAGTGATGGCTCTTGGTTCCTCATCCCCCTCCCCAATCTCTGACTTTCAAGGTCTCATTTGGAACAAAACCTGGTTTGGAACAGTGGAAACTGCTGCTCCTCTCAGCAAAGACTTCCAGACCAGAGCAGGGCTGAGATGTGTACTTGTTGAGGATTTTTCACTACACTTGCCAGATCCAATCAGAGCTAAACCAAGACAGCTTCAAAGCAATAAACACTCCACATGTTGTGGTTTCCCTGAATGACTTGCAGTCACCAGCAGTGCTGAGTGAATCACAAAATGTAACTTCTGATAAACACTTGAAAACATACATTAGTTTTACTATTATTAGCAGCCAGGTGTCATCTGATTTCAGTACAGTAAATATTTGCCATCTAAAGATTGTAAGAAAATTCTCTTATTCCTTTAGAAAAACAGGGCACAAGGAAAATATACTAGATGTCTGTTCATTTTCTATTTGCCCTTTATGTAATGCTCTACTTTTTATTTCAAAACAAAACAAATTTGATTCTGGGCTTCAGTTTTCCTCAAGACTCATTTCTAGGTCCTCTGGCTGGTATTCTACTATATGTGGAATGAGAAAGATCTCATTCCTCTTGAAAACTGAGGGGCAATGATGCAGTTGCTCTCAGTTTTCTGATTTGAGGCTGAGGGTTCAATACCCATCTGCAAGCTGGCTGCAATTATGACTCCTTTGTTGCCATTCTATTTATTTTTCAGTTTTTACAGGGTGAAATCTAGCTGGATGTATGCAACAGATTATATCTCTCATGTGAGATTACACAGGCTAGAGGATCAGGCCCAGCCAGAATGAATTCATGAAAGTCTGGTCCTGTCTGACCAACATGAACTTCTATAAGCAGGTAACCTGCCTAGGGGATGTGAGGAAAGGCTGTGGATGTTGTCCACCTGTAAAGCCTTTGGTACTGTCTCTCACAGCACCCTCCTGCAGAAGCTGGCAGCTTAGAGAGGTGCACTCTAGTGGATAAAACAGTGGCTGGATGGCCAGCCCAGAGAGTGGTGGTGAATGAAGTCAAATCCAGCTGGTGGAAGACTGGAAGTGTTGTTCCCCAGGGAACCAGTACTGGAGCCAGTACTTTTTAACATCTTATGATGATCTGGATGAGAGGATCAAGGGCACCCTCAGTCAGGCTGCAGATGGCACCAACTTGGATGGGAATGTCAATCTGCTGGAGGGCAGGAAGGCTCTACAGAGGGATCTGGACAGGCTGGATCAAGAACTGAGGCCCTTGGGTCATAACAACCCCCTGCAGCACTATGAGCCTACAGATGCACATCTGGGAAGCTGCCCAGAGGAAAAGGGCCTGGGGGTGCTGTTTGACAGTGGCTGAACACGAGCCAGCTGTGCCCAGGTGGCCAAGAAGGCCAGTGGCATCCTGGGCTGGATCAGCAATGGTGTGGCCAGCAGGAGCAGGGCAGTGACTGTCCCCCTGTGCTCAGCACTGGTGAGGCTGCACATCAAGTGCTGTGTCCAGCTCTGGGCCCCTCAATACAGGAGGGATTTGGGGTGCTGGAGTGTGTCCAGACAAGGGCAGTGGAGCTGGTGAAGGGTCTGGAGCACAAGCCCTGTGAGGAACAACTGAGGGAGCTGGGGTTGTTCAGCCTGGAGAAAAAGGCTCATGGAAGACCTGACTGCTCTCTACAACTGCCTGAAAGGAGGTTGTGGTGAGGTGGGGGTCAGTATCCTCTCCTAGGGATAGGACAAAGGGAACTGGCCTCAACTTGGATTTCTCTCTGCTCCTTTATGACATTGGTGCTTCACACGAAGACATGGAGGTTATTTATAAAAATGCAGATGTTGTGATTGAGGGCAAGGGGGTAACAGCAGGAACAACAGTACGCATGATTTGATATGGAAGCTAGGAAGGATAAAAAAAGGAATTTTGTGCATTATCTTATTACTGATCTGAAAAGAAACTAGTTAATAGTATTTTTCTTGGTCTCTACTGATAGCTCATTAGGAGAAGAGCACATGTTGCTGCAAATGCTTTATCAGCTTACTGTGTGGCCCAAGAGTCCTAACAACAGAATTCAAGGAACAATAACCATTAATTAGTGAATCCATAACCTTCTGTGTACTTACAGCAGACTTTTTTAATGAATACAAATTTCTTTATTAGGCAACTCAGAAATTTTCTTTGGTTATTGTAGCAAAAAGCACTCACTTTGCAAAGAATATATACTTTGCATGTAGAAAAGAGAACATTTCTGCGTAGAAAAGAGAACATTATTTCCTGAAGTGAAATCCTAGACTACAACAATTGATTCTTTCCATTTCTTTAACTAATGGAGCTTTGCTGGCTGCAGCTGGAATCCAGCAAAGCAGTCAATAGCAAATCATTCTTTCTGAGGTTCCTGTTGTGAATGCTATTGCTGTTGGACTTAACACTGAGGCCTAGGATATATTTACAGCAAAAACTGTTTTAATGCAATGTGTAAAACTAGGAAGGAGTACAATACCTTGATAACAAATCTTTTTAGGTGTATAGATAAGGACATAGCATTATACTAGATATAATGGTGTATTTAGTAGTAGTAATAATAAAATAAATTGTAACTATTATAAGCTAAAGCACTACTGCAAGATTTTACAAATTCTTTAGTCTCAGGAAACAAAATGCAGCTGCTCACATTTCTTGGAGCTCTCTCTCATACTGACACTTCAGACAGATCAGACCTGCAGCAGAACTCGGAACACTTTGGCACAGTGTATGTCCTGCTTACAGGGGGACATCATTCAGTTGTTGGTTGCATGTTCTGATTTTAATGTCTGAAGAATGCTCAGGCACTTACTAAGCAAGGGTGGCAGCCAATTCACGTTGACTTCGCAGTGGGAATCCAGGAATGTCAGGACTTCTCCTCGAGCCAGCGAGGCTCCCAGCAGCCGGGTCCGAATGAGCCCTTCGCGTTTCTTGGTGCGCACGATCCTCACCTTGGCAAACCGCACCACGTACTCCTCCAGCTTCTCCTTCAAATGCTCTAGAAAGAAGGGCAAAAGAAGTGTCACTGCTGCCAGGCCTGGAGGAGCCACAGGACAGGTTGGTGTACAGCCTGCAAGCTGCTCATCTATTCCATCTCCAGTCACCTCGAGTCTTCCAAATTCTGCCACAAATCCTCCAGAGATGGTTCAGAAAGTGCAAATATTCTCTGTTTTATCACACAGAGGAAGACACTGACATTTTGCTGCAGTTGCTACTGGCAACCTGCCACCCACAATATAATGGCCAAAACAGCTGCAGGATACTCATCCATTCTCTGGCTCCTGCAGCCCAGGGCCATATAAACATTCTGGCCATGTCATTTTATAAACAGTGTCCTTTCCAAGTCAGTTTCCTATATCAGCTTATTATGAAGAACTATGCATGGAAAAAAATTTTAAAAATAAAACTAGCACAATGAGGTTGTTTTTGTAATGGGAAGGGAAGCAGAAATGAAGAAAGATCTTAATAGTTAGATAACAGCATGAAGCACACAGACAGCTGACTTCCTAATAAAATTAGGCTGCAAATGTAGAGTAGTTCATAGGTTCTCTGATGTGCAAAATGTGATTCTATTTGTATTGCAAAACATCATCTTTGGGAACAATTTTTCTTCTGACAAGAAACGCACGCTAGGAATCATTAAAAAAACCCCAACAACAAAAAAACACCCTACAGTCTTGCCTCTTCTTAAATACATCTAAAACACAAGTCCCAGTCTTTTGTCTTTGCTGCCACTCATTATTTTGGAAAATGATGATTAAATTTCATTAATCAGGGGAAAAGGGAGAGAAAACCCTAATCTCTAATAATGAAAACTGTTGATAAGCTACATTTAGTGATGCTAAGGATTGCAAGCTAAGTCTCATGGAAATGGCTTTGTCAGGTCATGCTTGCTTCTGATACTAATTCTTTGGACTTTTATGGACAACACAGGCTTTGCTCTTGTTCTAACATCATTACAAATTGTAAGAAGTTTGCTGTGGACTAGCGAAAAGGATTTCCATTTAGCAGTATCCTGGAGTATATAATGCTGACACTCAGATTTAAGGCAACGAGCAAACAAGTCACAGCACAGACAATACAGGATCTTGTGTAAAAATAAAATTAAGCTCCAGTGAAATAAAGCTCCCTCCACATGTCTCTTTTAATCTTGTTTATTTCCTAGCAAACAAACACATATGACTTTGCAAAGCTGCCTGCAGATTAGGAAGAAGTAGAACACTGATGTGTATTTAGTGGAAGAATACTACATGGGATGGTCCTCCGTGCTAAGGAATCCTGATGCACAGTGGCATAGAAGAGGGACTGGGAACATCACACTGCAATGATTACAAAACAGGTTGAGGCTTCTGGGAGGAGAAACTCAACACTGGAGACATCCTGAGTCAAGAGAGAGGTTTGTGCTCATAGGACTGCCTGGGAGAAGTACTAGGTCAAGTGAGGAAAGCCAAGTCTGAGACAAAAATAATAATAAAAAAAAGAATGATATTCAGATAAATATAGAAAGCTTTTGTCTTCTGTGGCTAACTGTAGAATACACATCTAAATTCCCAAATAAGAAGGAAAGAAGTATCCCTTTTTCCATCCTGTTCACTATTACATACTCAATAAAATCCCAACAGTAACAATGTCAAGAGATGTTCCATGTCTTGAATGGTGGCTTTAGTATGACCAATCATATTCACAGGACAAGGCCTGTGTGCTACTCTGACTCATTTTAGCTACCAGCTGCAATTCAGTTTAGTGACTGAACTGAGGTTTATTCAAGCCCTGGATCATTTTGTGCCCACAGGCAAGACTGTTTAAAGTGTGTATTTATTGAACTGTTTTTCTGTTTTTATGAGCTCCATTGAGACTATTCCCATAGTGCAGGAATATAGAGGAAGGGAAATAGACCTTAAAAACAAAGATACAAAGACCTTGCAGGTAATATAAGAAAGTCTGTTCGGGCTGTCAGTCTGGATTTTTTTCTATATTGTAAATTGTATCATCTAATAGCCATGAAAAATGAAAAAGCTCCAAAGTGACAGGTTATTACATATTTCCAAAACAAATCAAATCTAATCAGTTAGGTACCATAGGTTCTGTTACTCCTCAGACACCAGAAATTTCCTGCAGCTCTCGAAGGTCACTTAACCCTTCTCCTTTTCCACCCACAAGTCTTCAGTTTGTTTGCACTGAATAGTGCACAGGGACCCAGCACCAAGAGCAAGGCTACATTGCTGCACATTGTTCAGACAAGCAGTAAAAAAGAATTGAGTTGCTCAGCCAGAATTCACCTCTCCAGCTCTGGAAGCACTCACTAAATGCCCTGGCTATAGTACAAATCCCCCATCAGCACCTGCCTACCCTCAGAGATGGATTCACTGATGAGACTCTAGCTGCATTATGTGTCAGACATAACTGCTTTACTCTTCCCTGTTTCTAGGCAGTTTCTCTCTTTGTAGGTGAAGGCAGCTACCAAGAAAGCACCCAAATGCTCTAAAATGGAGAGAAGCAGGAGCCTCACTTGGACAATCCCAATTGTTTGTGGTCTTGGTAGGCTCTTTGGTGCCTGTAGGCACATGTGAGTTGGGTCTTCACTAGCTGGGTGTCACAAGGGTGAGGGTAAAGCCCTTACAGCAGGCACTGATGATTAATTGAACTAATACAAACTCACCCTTTTTGTGTGTTCTGATTGTTATCGCTTGTCTTGAGCCAAACTGATTCACTGAAATTCAGTCTCACACAAAGGAATTAATTTCACTCATTCCACATCTTTCAGTGAGCAATTCTGAAAGATGAGTGCCTATCTTCTCAGCAAAACACTTCAGGGAGAGATGATGTAAACTATCAAATTATGGTACATTCTTTTTTGCTCTTATATCAATTGCTAAATAACAATAGAGTTGAATAATATGATTTGATTGCCATTAGTTGTATTGGAGCTTGAAATCTATTAAATCAATGGTAGTTCATACTGAGATTCCTTACAAACTCAGGAAAAAGGTCTCACAAATTTTAAATATTTTTTTTTCTTAGGCAAGGAAAATATCTGAAATTCTGTGGAACAAACAAAAGCTCTGTACCAACTTTCTCCCTCTCTCTCAGACAGTTCTTCACACATTTAAACAGCATGTTACCTGATTTGTGAAGAACTGCATTAAAACATCCAGCACATCTTTTGATGTCAGGATTACATATCCCAAAATTATTTTCATCTACTTAATTAGTCTCATGACCAAATTACTTAATTATTTTCTGCTTGTTGCTTAAGGAACAAGTCACAAAAAAGCAGAACCACACAAATAAAATTTGCACATCTTGTTTGCACAGAATTCTAAATGCATCCTCATTTAGACATAACTGGAAATAGTAAGGAAGAAAGCAATAGTAATAACTTGTGAATTTTATAGAGCTTAGTTAGACAAGTGACAGTAAAAGATCAGGTCTACATACAAGCCAAGTATATGCATTACTAGAGATATGTAAGGTATTTAAATTTTTTTAAAGCAGTTACATGCTGGTACTATCCTAATGGTAAGTCACAACATAGGCAAATAGAGGCCTGCAACAATACCTACTGTATCTTTGCATGGAAGGTGGTTTAGGAATTAATTTGGGAAAAAATTCTCAATAACTACAAAAAAAACTATAAAAACATCACAAAGTATTTAAGTTCAATGACCAACTCCAATATGGTTGTGAGAATGAAAATATCTTAAGGTGAAGGAAACAAATTCCCTTTTGCATCCATAAGTAATGATGTTTTAAACTTAAACCATTACAACAGTGCTTGCATACTCTAATTTGTCCTGCAGTCTTCTGGTACTATCTGTTTAAAATTTTACCAATCTCTTAAAGCAAAAATGAACACAGAGTAACAGCCAAAGACAGTAGAACAGTAGTAGTTTTTAAGAAAACTGTAGTGTTTTCTACTACTTCTATAAATATTAAAAAATTTCATTTTGAACCACATATTTGATTAACAATCTCAGTGTTCATGATTACTAACAAATTTAGGTTTTTAAGATCTTTTGTTTTGCCAAACCTATTAGAATAAGCTTCCCCTTTTCACAGAACTCCATGAATTTTCCTCACAGAAGAGAACACCAAATATTGTATTTCCTATAGTACAACTGCATTTGCTCACAAATCCCAACTGTTTTGTTGCTAATATTATCTCCAGAAGAAGAGCATCACACACAAACCCTGAACATATTTGCCATGACAATAGAACAGAGAGGTAGGATGGTTTAAGTAATATTCTGTAGTATTATATAAATTCCACTTTCAGAGTTGGGCATGAGAGAGAAGCCAGTATTTAAATTCTACAGTAAGCTATAAATGGTACTTTTTACATATAAAGAAGCCAAAGCCCCTTTCATTAGATATGGGGAGCAAATATCTAATTTGCAATCTAAAAGAAAATACATCATAGTTTTCTTTACAGTGCTGATCAAATGAATCCCTGAATCATAAGTTTGACATATGCCAGGCACCTGCTAGGGCAAGAGCTGGCACAAGCAGTGACAAATAAAGAATAATGCATGGGCAGGCTGTTTACAGGCTGTCACTGCTCTGACAAGTGATGATAAAGGGAAGCATTATGTCTCCTACAGTGACAGCCTGTAAACAAATTCTCCATTGTAATTGTTCTGTATGGGCCTCCTCCATCTTAATTTAAAGTCTGGAGAAGTATTTCTGAAATAATAGCAGAGAAACAATAGCTTGGCCATAATAATTAAAGATCTATTCAAGCAGAGTAGCCATTTACATCATTTGGTGCCCAGAAATAAATTGGAAACCAGAGTTCTGTCTTTGTCAGGAAAAAAATCACATAGCAGTAGAAAGCAGAACAGAAATTCTCTCATGTTGGGATGCATACAGAAAGTATTTCATTATCACATTAGTACCCATGTAACCACGTGACAAGAAATGTTCCTCCAGGGTTATTGAGAATGCATTAAGGGAGACTTAAAAGATTACATGAAAACTATAGCTGGTCTTCAGGATGTGCCTGACTGCAGTATGGACCATGAAAAAGGAAGAAAGGTACAAAGAAAATAAAGCATTTTGTTAAGCCCCACTTCTGTCCGACCAGGCAAGTCCACCCAAATCTTTGCCTGTAACAGAGCCCTTCTCCAGTTCTGTAGCACTTCAAATTTCTGTTCAAAAGTACCAACAATTTCTGTTAAGGATCACTGACCAGCAAATTACCAAATAATTAAGGATAGCAACAGAGTCTGCTAAATGCCTGGATAAACAATTTGAACTAAATCTGTTTATTTCTAACCTGAACCGAGAGATATGTAATTACATTCCATGCTCTGCCATTCCCAACATGAACCATATGAAAATTGTCCAAAAAAACCTTATACTAATAGAAAAAGTATATTGGCCTCTCCTGTTATCTCAGCACAGGCATATGGAAGGAAGTAAGGTGGCCAAAGCTATAGTAGTCTGTGGCCTCAGGTCAGCAAAACAATAGAAAAACAGCTATTTCTCTTGGTGAAAATTAAAGCAGTAAAATGGCTATTTTGCCTTGCAACAGCCACAAGGCTAGCTTCTTCAGGGCCAGCTCAATAAGATTTTTTTCTATCTTTTATATTCTCTGGACAGCAACAAAGAGCTTTGTGCCAATATGCACATACAAACCTGCAAGTACACTTATGCACCCTCTGTGGCTCTCATAGTGAGAAGAGCCTCCATCACCTTATCATGTCCCTTTATGCAAGATGGGATTATCTTCCCAGGTAAAATTAGCAAGGATATCCCCCCATCGTTTCCTGAAGCCTTGGGCATACCTTTTCCCCAGAGCTTAATCTTTTGATGACTGACTTAAGCTTGACACAAAATACATAAATGAAAATGAGTGGCCTAAGTTTATTCAGTCATTCCTTGTTTTCTGCTGCAATTGACAAAATAGCCCTCTCTAGTTCATTGCCATTCTTTTTACTTTCACTGCCTGTATGTCAGCTACCATAAAAGCAAATCAGTCTGAATAGAGAATACAAGGTCAGCCTGTGAATTTGGGTACATCATATTCCTTTCTTCTAGTTTCCCTTTAAGTTTCTTATTTGAAGAATGTTGATTGGAAGTGCTGGTTAAACATAGAATAGTTGCACAGTCTACACAAGGTCAGCTGCCACTTTTCCCAGCCAAGTCAAAGTCTAGAAGAAGGACAAGTCCCCTGGTTATAACTCTGGGTAAATTAATTCACTTCTGTACTACCCTTCTGGTGAATAAGTCTTCTGTAAAGTCCAAACTGAATCCTCCAAGCTGCATCCTGGGGTTGTTGCTTCTTATTGTACCATCTGCCAGTATCAGAAGGCATTTAGTTTTGTGATCTCTGCAATTCTCATACCAGTTACTGTGGGCAGATGTTAGATCACCACTTAGCTGCTGCTTTGCCAGACTAAACAAGCCTAGGTTTGTCAGCCTCTTCTCAAAGGTCACATACTTTTGGCCCATGACAATTCTGCCAGTCCTCAGCTAAGCTCACTCCAGCTGTAGTTCTTGAATTGCAGAGCCCAAAATTGGATGTAGAATTACAGCTCTGTGCAGAATCAACATTGTAAAGAGCATATTACTCTCATCCTGGGATAGCCCAATCCAGTTTGCCTTCCTGGTGATACAAGGCCAACATTTTCTCCTAATCACTTGGTATCCACTATGACATTTGCTGGTCCTTACATCACACCAGGCAGCCAGTTTGAATCTTTACTGGTACATGGAGTTATTCACCCTGGTGCAGAACCTATAACTCCTTGTTGAACTTAATGAGATTTCTTTTGCCCAATCCTTGAGCTTCCTATATTATTTGACACATCAATCACTTTCTCTATTTTTGCATCATACACATATTTGCTGAGGGCACACTGTCTCATCATGCAAGTTATCAGTGACTAACACTGACCTCAGTATTTACCCAAGCTATTCTGTCAACTAGTCCTTACTAAGGAAATCTGGAGGAAGGATGGGGAAGTTTTCTGCCAAACAGATTTTAGCAGATCTGATCCATAGCCATTCTGGACAACAAGAAGTTCCAAACAGGTAGTGTGGAAACTATTGGGTATGGTAAGTTCTGATACAGACTGATAAATAAGAGAAAAATTCATAGCTACTTATAGCATTTGGCTAAGAACCATCTTATTTTAGCAGTAGATAACCCATTCTTTCCAAACAGTTTTGCACACCAAAGACTAGGATCACTTGAGATCACCATGTACTTACTGCTGATCTGGAAGTAGCACTGCTTACAGAGGCACTTGTGCCAAACACTCAGAAACTTGTTTTGGCTTTGATGTTTGGCTTAACTGGCTTGAGTCAAGCTAAAATGCAATCTCTTTTTCTGATATTAATGATGAGTCAAGCTAAAATGCAGTTTCTTTTTCTGATGTTAATAATGACTCGAAGTCCTTGCATGATACCACAAGGCTGTGGAGAGTATCCTGAATGTGCAATAGTTCTGTTAATTCCTTGCACTTCAGTGAATATGAACTCCCAGACAGCACCCTCATTTTGATGTTCAATTTCAACTACAGCTTGTTAAAGCTGAAAGAACCTCCAAACTTCATAGTAAATGCACATTCTTTTGCCACAACCTGAGAAGGTCAGCGTTTCTAAGAGCAAGAGGCTGAACAGAGCTGATGAATACAGCTTGATTTCATTCGGGATAGACTTAAGGTAAACTCTGCACAAATCTGTTTTGTTGTGCATGGGCTTTCATACAGTCATGAAAGGAGTGACAGGGACTGCAGAATCTGTGAGGCAAGCTGGATTTGCTGAGACTTATCCAACTATAGCTCTATTCAATGGAGACATGCAGAGATCCTGGTACCTCTTTGTTCCACTTCCCTGAGCCCAGATAATTGTGACTTACCAGCCATTCTGTCACCAGCAGAGAAGTGCCTTTGTCAACAAGATGAGTGCTCAGGTAATTGAACACCTAGATATTAGGTGTGGTGACTGCTTACACAGATGTCACTCACACATCATTAAACTCTTGAGGTATTTTTTCTTTCTAGATTTTTGAAGAGGAAAAGGAGTGAGACACTTCATTTTTAGGTTGCAGTAATGCAGCACAGTAAGTTGAACCACTTCATAAGCAGCCAGAGCTGGCTTGATAGTTTGTTGGTAGTACTGACACAGCTCCAAGTTTTCCTTCCTTATAAGGAAGCAGTGAAAGATTTTTTTAATGGATTTATTCCCACTACCAGTGTATGAGGCAGCTCTTAAAACTTTCAATGGCTTTGTAGTATGGGAGCATGTCTTTCCTACAGATGATAGCAGGCTCCTTCATTTGCAGAACATTTTTGCTCCCTGGAATTGCTTTACCACAAGAGCAGCAAGGATGATGGAATGAACTTAAACCAAACTGGGAAGAATTTCTTCCCAGTATCATCTTGGAAGCCCTGAACTTCATGTGACCCATACAAGTGTGCTCAGGGACACACTGCCCACCCAGGGGATTAGAAGGAAGGCAGAGGAGGTTGCAAAAGCTTTTTAAATGGACATTTTTTTTTGCAACAGAGACTTTACTGTGGATGCACACACTTGTTTTGGCACTTTCTTACACCCCTAATTCAATGAGAGTTTCTGTGGCTACAGCTCAAACAAGAATTTGGACACCTGGATTACCTATCAGGGAAACTATTTCAGGATATAGTAAGATAATTCAGAAATGTACAGCTGCCTTTATAGGTCATTCTCTGAAGACAATTATGTAGCACAGACCTGTCAAAAGAGTGACCTTGCTGCATTAAAATTTGATTATTTTTAACAGGTCTGTTACTACAGAGGTATTTATACAGTAACTTGTCCCCAAGGGAAGTATACTGTCAGGTTTCTTCCAGGTTGCAAGGCCAATTAGAAGGTTATTTAGAAGTGAATCCATGAAAGAGAAACTTTACTTGAGATCAATACATTGCTCACAAATGCTATCCTCTTTCCTTCACAGTCACAATTTTGCATCCTGACAATATTGATTCTTAAAAATTGTAAATGATGACCTGTCAAGCAGCACTTCCTTTTGTAATGTATTTTTAACACTGCAAACAGCCTTGCAGATTTTGAGACTAGTCTTTAGATTGACATTTTCTCTTTTGCCTGAAACTATCTTTGACATACTTTTAGTTCTTCCTCCAAACTATAGCACTGACTTTTGCAATAGGTGTTGTCTGCAGAGAACAGTTTTCTCTCATTCTGCTCTTCTTAACCTCTCAAATGCCAAGGACAGATTGTATTGCAGAACTGGTGAACCACCACTGTGAGGATGGCACTGACCTTATATTTGCAAAGCACTGTAACACTGGTCCTTGGGAGGACTGGAAACAGGAGTCACAGAACACATGTAATTACTTTTTAAGTGGCATCAGATTCTGGTACAGCTGAACACTTATTTCCCAGAGTAATTCCACTGACATTCTAATGTGTTGCAAACCTTGGGCTTGACTAACCTGAAGGTATTGGAATAAGGCCATTTACCCACAGAATCTATGAATAACCTCCTGACTAACTGAAAGTGCTGTACTTCTTTAGTTCTTTTCCATTCCATGTGCTAACCATCACAGGTTGGTCAGGTTCTAAA